>NC_074686.1:8369676-8704676 GCF_029448725.1 Salvelinus fontinalis
ACCACTGTATCACCCCTAGTTGGTAGGTCTTTACTGACTGTGGTGGCTTGCTTAGTTTTTAAATGCCACAGAGTCAGAATCCGATCTGGGCTCAAACACGTTTTGTAAGAGGCAAGCAGCTCGCTGTGAGCGGCTTAGCAGTTTGTTGCCATGCTGGCTATAACCAGCTATAATCAGCTATAACCAGCTATAACCAGCTATAATCAGCTATAACCAGCTATAATCAGCTATAACCAGCTATAATCAGCTATAACCAGCTATAACCAGCTATAACCAGCTATAATCAGCTATAACCAGCTATAACCAGCTATAACCAGCTATAACCAGCTATAATCAGCTATAACCAGCTATAACCAGCTATAACCAGCTATAACCAGCTATAACCAGCTATAATCAGCTATAACCAGCTATAATCAGCTATAACCAGCTATAACCAGCTATAATCAGCTATAACCAGCTATAACCAGCTATAACCAGCTATAGCCAGATCACCAGTAAGCCACATACTGTGAAATGAGAAACATTTTTAAATCCTTTCAGATTGCATGTCATAAAATTGTGGCCTTTTTATTTCCTTTATGGCCTAAATCACCTAATATTTTTAACAGCATGTAGAACATTGACCTGATTATCTATAATCTACTGAAACACCATTTTGCCCATTTTAGTGAGATATAATCAAAAACAGTGGTTGTAGACTAGAACAAAAAATGTCTGAAAAGGAAAATATATTTTACAAACCTTCTCTTCTCTCGACCTTCTAAAAACATCTGAGAACAAACATGACCCTGTTACAGTTTACTTCATTTCTGTTTTTGGAGCCAGGAAAAGCAAGCTTAATTAATTTTAATCTGTTAAGTAGCAGACTCTAGGTGCTATATTTAGATTCCTGTAATGTTGCATATTTGAAATAAGCCAGAGTGAACCCTTTCAACCTCTTCCCCTTCATCCTCTCCCCTCCCCCCTCGGAGTATCAGAGTATGATTTCAACCATGTAGTCGTTAGCATCTCTTTGATATCTCTTTGGTACGGCATGTAGCATCGACCGCATTCCTGCTCACTGCTTTTAATTGGGCTATGCTATGCTATGCTATGCTACGTTAGCCTCACATGCCTGCCTTGTGCCTATTCATGTGGCTGGTTTGCTGGGTTTTATACTCAGACCAGCTTAAGCTAACAACATCATGATATTAAAATGCAATATGGAATCTGATGGGGATTCCCTTTTTTGATGGAAGAGAGATAAAGGTTTATGTTTGGGATTTTGTTGTTGAGTGTTGGTGGTTGAAGGGCTGTGGGCGGTGGGGCCTCTCCTTGAATCTTTCGAACAGCACTTATCTTCAAAGCGCATTCATTTCCTGTTAGATTACTTCACAACTCTTGTATCTCTCTTTCCTTTCCCTCTTTCTCTCTCTCTCTTCCTCTTTCTCTCCTGCACACTCATTTCCGGACTCCGTCTCTTTCTCTCTCTCTTTCTCCCATCCTCTCCTCTCTCTCCCTCCATATGGCTGTTTCTGTGTGAGTGCCGGGAGGAATCGTCAGTAAGGCTGTGAGTGTGCCCCGCTATTGCCAAATGAAGAAGCCATGTGGAGGGTATTGCCCAATTTCTCCAGATGTTTGACACGTGTTTCAGACACTCATTACCGATCAATTGTGTCTCTCTCCCTCTCGCACAGCTGTGCTGTGGTTGCTCACAATGCTTTCGGACATTTAAACACACGCCTGCACACATATGTACACACATAAACACGCACGCACGCACAAACACACACATACAGACACATGCCCGCCTGCATGTACGTACATGTACACACACACACACACACACACACACACACACACACACACACACACACACACACACACACACACACACACACACACACACACACACACACACACACACACACACACACACACACACACACACACACACACACACACACACACACACACACACACACACACACACTAAAATTATCTCATTCCCTCAGGCAGAGGGCTTAGACAGATTTCTCTCATTTCAGCATGTGTGTGCGTGTGCGCGTGCGTGCGTGTGCGCGTGCATGTGTGTATGCGTCAGAGATAGAGAGCCAGCCAGATCTGATTCAATGTGATTTGTTTACCTTCACTCATCATTACACTAATCCTTTAAATGCCTTTCATGCTATTTTCCAATCCTATCACGAGTAATGCCAAATCTCACAGCTTCATACCTGATCCACACATCCAAAAGGATTGGAATCACACTGAAAACATTGACATACTGTAGATTGGTCTTAATGTGGTTCATTAGGGTTTTAGAAGAAAAAGGAAATCCGGATATTGACAAAGAAGGAGAAACAGAGACCCCTTTCTGCCTAAACACACACACACACATACAGGCAATTTCCCAATTCAATTTTCTTCAATTCAAATGAATGAAAAAAATGAAGAAATGTGATTTACATGACTAATCTGAACACAACAGGACAATAGGACTATAGGAGTGTCTACTATCAAGCTGTAGCAGGCTAAGCTGGTTGGTCCCTGGGATATACTTTACAGACAGTATGTATTTTCATAGAAGTATGACTTTTGATAACCATAAAAATGAATCAAAGTTGACAAATGAAATACTTTTTCACAGTTCCTCTGCATCTCAACAGGGACACACATGTACTTTTTTGAAATAATTTGCTGCGACAAGCCTTTGACATGAAACTGGGACTAATGCTGACGAGAAGCTTGTGCATTATGACCGTTTTGCTTTTTTCAATCCCAGACAGCCTTCGTCATGCAGAAGAGCTCTCTTCAAAGACGCATATTGCATGTAAAACATTCAACACATAAATGAGAACGTATTAGCATGTCAATTATCATTCCTCGTTGCCCACTGATTTGCATTGCTAACTCTGCAAAATAAATATGTCATGAATATGTCACCAAGGTTGTCATTTCAAAGCCATTAGCCAGTCGCGAAACACCTCTTGATCCCCCCTCTCTTCCTGCTCTCTCTCCTATATCTCTCTCCCTGCTCGCTCTCTCTCCTATATATCTCTCCCTGCTCTCTCTCTCTCTCTCTCTCTCCTATATATCTCTTCCTGCTCTCTTTCTCTCTCCTATATATCTCTCCCTGCTCTCTCTCTCCTATATCTCTCTCCTTGCTCTCTCTCTCTCCTATATATCTCTCCCTGCTCTCTCTCTCCTATATATCTCTCCCTGCTCTCTCTCTCCTATATATCTCTCCCTGCTCTCTCTCTCTCCTATATATCTCTCCCTGCTCTCTCTCTCCTATATATCTCACCCCTGCTCTCTCGCTCTTGTGTTTATTTATTTCTTTATTTTACCGTTATTTTACCAGGTAAGTTGACTGAGAACACGTTCTCATTTGCAGCAACGACCTGGGGAGTAGTTACAGGGGAGAGGAGGGGGATGAATGAGCCAATTGTAAACTGGGGATTTTCAGGTGACCATGATGGTTTGAGGGCCAGATTGGGAATTTAGCCAGGACACCGGGGTTAACACCCCTACTCTTACGATAAGTGCCATGGGATCTTTAATGACCTCAGAGAGTCAGGACACCCGTTTAACGTCCCATCCGAAAGACGGCACCCTACACAGGGCAGTGTCCCCAATCACTGCCCTGGGGCATTGGGATATTTTTTTTAGACCAGAGGAAAGAGTGCCTCCTACTGGCCCTCCAACACCACTTCCAGCAGCATCTGGTCTCCCATCCAGGGACTGACCAGGACCAACCCTGCTTAGCTTCAGAAGCAAGCCAGCAGTGGTATGCAGGGTGGTATGTGGTGTATCTCTCCCTGCTCTCTCTCTCCTATATATCTCTCTCTCCCTCCCATCTGACTATCACTCCTATCTCTCTCTCTCATCTCCATCTTTCTCTCTCTTTGCCTACTGTCTGTCTGTCTGTCTGTCTGTCTGTCTGTCTGTCTGTCTGTCTGTCTGTCTGTCTGGGATCTTCTGAGCCCTGTGTGTCACCATCAAACCCCATCCTATCTTTCTACTCTCTCTCTCACATATCAGATGGTTGGACTCTGTCAGGGGACTGGGATCTGGCAGTGCCCTCGCCCCATCTGTTAGACAGAGACTGATTGAGTGAGAGAGCGAGGGGAAGAGAGAGGGGGGCATGTGTGAATGTGGGATGTGTGTGTGTGTGTGTGTGTGTGTGTGTGTGTGTGTGTGTGTGTGTGTGTGTGTGTGTGTGTGTGTGTGTGTGTGTGTGTGTGTGTGTGTGTGTGTGTGTGTGTGTGTATGTGTGTGTGTGTGTTTGTATAGGAATTTGTAAATGTGTCTGTGTGCATGAGAATTTATGTTCGATCATGTCTGTGCAAATGCACGTGCACCCATGTGATCTTTAGGGTAAATGGAAATACCTGTGTATTTGTGTTCAGGACTTTGTGTTAGTGTGTGTATGCCCATGGGAACCTATGTGTGAGCGTGTATATGGTTTGTGTGAGTGCGCATGTATGTGCATTTATGGATGCCTGTACAATATGTGAGATTGTGTGTGCGCATGGACATTTATAAGTGTATGAGTGTCTATGCGGTGAGTATATGCCGGGAGATAGAGGGGAATTGTGTCTGTGTGACTACATGAGAGCCCATGAGGAGCTACATAGCTCCAGTCTCACTAATCAAACACTGAGAGGACAGCCTGCAGGGCCCCCCAAAATATGTTGCAACACAGTGCTGCCACCTGCTGTTCACCAGCTGTAACTGTGGCCTGATACGGCAAGTGCAACTGCACTGGTGCCAACAGACTGCCAGAGGCAGACAGGGTACACCCTGTCCTCGGGATAAGGACTGCTCTGCTCTGATCACAGAACTGCAACCACTGGCCCCGTTCAAATTCTTTAAACATGCATCCTTCCTTTGTCCTGTCCCTGAGCTAATCCCTGATTAGAAATGGCATGACAGGTGAACGGGGCCAGTGTGTAACAGCGAGAAAGATGAAGTAAAAATACAAGGTCCATATTTGGTTCATATTTCAGTGAGGGAAAAACTGGTGAAAAAAAAGGGCAAGGTATTCAGCCTGTTGTATCTCAGAAGAGTTAATATACGTACTCTGTATGCTGGAATTCACTCCATATGATCACATAATCAGTGCCTAATTAATCTAAGATACCAAGAGAGCCAGTGGAATGCAAATCAGCGTGATAGCAGCAATGTTTAATTCCAATTTAGCTCAAACAGCAGATGGGTTTGACTGAGATGGGAGGTAGGAGATAGAAAGGAGAGCCGAAGATTATCTTCGTCCAGAAATGAGATCATCATCCTTAGATAATGTCCATTGCAAATGAACTGACTCCTGATTCTTCTCCATATTCACATACCATGAAGATCAGCACATTTCTGGGTTCTGTGAATCCTAAGGGAGGAACGTAGCTCCAAAAAGTGATTTCCCAAAATAGTTGAGAGTATATAAAACGTCAACCTTCTTAATTGTTTTATAAGCGCTCATTTAACAAGAACATTGTCACATGAAAGCATGAAGTGAAAATGAAATGAAACAGTGCTCCTAAAATAAATGATTAAACCACCTAAATAATGTGTTAAAGTATGTTCTGTCCTATGTTAGCACACTGTATTGTGCTAATAATTGCCTGTTATGCAGTAGGCTTTAAGGCTGCGGGTGCCATATTGAATCAGGCTGAAGCACCATTGTTTGCTATTAAGAGGGATTTCAGGGGTGTATTCATTAGTCGGATTCTGTTGCAAAACGTTTGGTCAGTTGCAAAACGTTTTGCAACGGAAACTGTTTACCATATACTCTAGGAACCAAATGGAAGCATGTACAGCAAACATAACCAAACGGGGAGGGGCCTACCTGAATTTGTCCAATAGAAACTCTTGTTTCCGTTCCAAAACATTTTACAGCAGACCAAACGTTTTGCAACGGAATCCGCCTAATGAATTAACCCCAGCGGTCTTTTCTCTAGGTTCCACACTTCATTAGTGGAAAATAGACATCGAGTGGTTCAGAGCCATCCGCATCCCTTGGACCTTACATTTTCTGGAATTACTTTTTTTGTATTTTTTAAGGGTTTTACCTTTGGATTACAAATAGTTCTTTGAACTTGGGACTTTTTAGCCAATACTACATTTTTCAGTTACATTGTGAATTTGCTCATTGGGGTTTGTGGCTGTGACAAGACTATTCATTAGTTGAATGAATCCTTCTCGAGGATCATTATTGTGTTGTTTATGTGGAACCATTTTGATTTTCCTCTCCATACAGAAGTATTACGTTGACCAGTGACCCCAATACTTTTACCTCTGTAAAATATAACGTTTGAGGTTCACAAAACTTTGTTACGACATATTAGCTCTACTAGTTCTATAGAATCCTCCAACCCCATCCACCGAGTGAGAAAACAAGTGGTCTGATTTGAATATAATTCAACACAACAGCTACTGTAGGTCACCTATACCGGAGTTGAGACCCTACCAAAGAGTGTTCTTGAAAAACAAAATCCCATAATTTTACTGCAAAGTCGACAAACATGCAGAGAAATCCCCGATAGCAAACAGAAATCATCATAGTCCTAGAAATGTTGTCTCATGGAACCATGACACTAGCCACAAGACAATGAGGGCATTTCCATAAAATCCATCAATCCATGGTATTCAGGAGACAGTGAACAGATACAACCAGGTACAATTGAGGTTTTTCTTGATACAAAGCAGTCTCTCCTGAGTTATGTTCTGGGAGCCCCCTGTGCACACTGGTATTCATCCTAACTTTGACATGTCAATGAATCAAGCATACACTGAGTATACAAAACATTAGGAACACCTTCCTCGTATTGAGTTGAGCTGCCCCTTGCCCTCAGAACAGCCTTCATTTGTTGGGACATGGACTCTACAAGGTGGCTCATGTTGACTCCAATGCTTCCCACGGTTGTTTCAAGTCGGCTGGATGTCCTTTGGGTGGTTTCTTGATACACCCGGGAAACTGTTGAGCATGAGAAATCCAGCAGCGTTGCAGTTCTTGACACAAACCGGTGCACCTGGCACCTACGACCGCACCCCGTTCAAAGGCACATACCGCTGAAGTCGGAAGTTTACATACACTTAGGTTGGAGTCAATAAAAAAAGTTTTTCAACCACTCCACACATTTCTTGTTGACAGACTATAGTTTTGGCAAATCGGTTAGGACATCTACTTTGTGCATGACACAAGTAATTTTTCCAGCAATTGTTTCGTTCACTTATAACTCACTGTATCTGACCCGGTGGGTCAGAAGTTTACATACACTAAGTTGACTGTGCCTTTTAAACAGCTTGGAAAATTCCAGAAAATGGTGTTATGGCTTTAGAAGCTTCTTATAGGCTCATTGACATCATTTGAGTCAATTGGAGGTATACCTGTGGATGTATTTCAAGGCCTACCTTCAAATTCAGTGCCTCTTTGCTTGACATCAATGGAAAATCCCCCCCAAAATTGTAGACCTCCACAAGTCTGGTTCATCCTTGGGAGCAATTTCCCAACACCTGAAGGTTCATCTGTACAAACAATAGTACACAAGTATAAGCACCATGGGATCACGCAGCCGTCATACCGCTCAGGAAGGAAACGCGTTCTGTCTCCTAGAGATGAACGTACTTTGGTGCGAACAGTTCAAAACAATCCCAGAACAACAGCAAAGGACCTTGTGAAGATGCTGGAGGAAACAGGTACAATAGTATCTATATCCACAGTAAAAAGAGTTCTATATCGACATAACCTGAAAGGCCGCTCAGCAAGGAAGAAGCCACTGCTCCAAAACTGCCATAAAAAAACAGACTACGGTTTGCAACTGCACATGGGGACAAAGATCATACTTTTTGGAGAAATGTCCTCTGGTCTGATGAAACAAGAATAGAACTGTTTGGCCATAATGACCATTGTTATGTTTGGAGGAAAAAGGGGGAGGCTTGCAAGCCGAAGAACACCATCCCAACCGTGAAGCATGGGGGTGGCAGCATCATTTTATGGGGGTGCTTTGCTGCAAATGGGTCTTCCAAATGGACAATGACCCCAAGCATACTTCCAAAGCTGTGGCAAAATGGCTAAGGACAACAAAGTCAAGGTCTTGGAGTGGCCATCACAAAGCCCTGACCTCAATCCTATAGAAAATGTGTGGGCAGAACTGAAAAAGTGTGCGAGCAAGGAGGCCTACAAATTCACCCAACTTATTGTGGGAAGCTTGTGGAAGGCTACCCGAAATGTTTGACCCAAGTTAAATAATATAAAGGCAATGCTACCAAATACTACTTGAGTGAACGTAAACTTCTGAACCCCTGGGAATGTGATGAAAGAAATAAAAGCTGAAATAAATCATTCTCTCTACTATTATTCTGACATTTCACATTCTTAAAATAAAGTGGTGATCCTAACTGACCTAAGACAGGGAATTTTTACTAGGATTAAATGTCAGGAATTGTGAAAAACTGAGTTTAAATGTATTTGGCTAAGGTGTATGTAAACTTCCGACTTAACTGTACATGTTTTGTCTTGCCCATTCAACCTCTGAATGGCACACATACACAATCCATGTCTCAAGGCTTAAAAATCCTTCTTCAACCAGTCTCCTCCCCTTCATCTACACAGATTGAAGTGGATTTAACAAGTGACATCAATAAGGGATCATATTTTTACTCGGATTCACCTAGGCAGTCTATGTTATGTTTTGTATACTCAGTGTACATTCAAGATGTGATACTGATTTTCACATTGGATCTTGATAATGATCTCACAGTCATCCTATGTGAGTCCTCCAGACTAGTGTGAATAAAAACCAGCAATGTACAGGGCATCTCAGGACCAGGTTTGGGAGTAGCTAATCTAACCCAAACTACTAACGCACCCATAGGCTAAACACACCACATACACAGTTCAGTACATTGACTGTAGGTCATTTCGGGCCACAGTCCAATATCTCTGGTGGCAAACGTAAAAGGCCTCTGACTCATGACAAAGAACTCTGGGATAGTTTTGACCAGATGTCTGATGAGACTTTTTTTTCTCTTTGACTTCTCCACATTTACGGCCACTTATATGGGTCTGGGGAATAGATGGAGATGTACTCCGGTTCACAGGTGCACAGAGGTAGCCTCTACTGGATCCATTCGAACACGATGTTCATTATGATTAATGAGCAGAAAACCACCAGGAGAAAACGATGTCCAACAATAGAGTCAGCCATGCACATAAAAATGAGGTTGTCGTGGGTTTGTGGCACAAAGATTCGACTCAACGAGACTATAAAACCGGAGAGGATTACAGCTTCACGCCACATTAGGACCCCTCGCCAACTGAGTGGGGTGGGGGGGGGGGGGGGGGGGGTCAAAGGTTACCGGCTGTATTTACAGAGTTGCTGGGTGTCTATCTGTCTATCTCTTAACCTGTTTGTCTTTGACTGGCTGACTTTGTTTTGACCTGTCTACCTATTTTTACCTGTCTGTCCATCTGTCCGTCTGTCTGCCTGCACTTGAAGAAAAAAAAACAGGGCTACAGAAGGTAAATGCATATTGAATTATTTTTATTTCAACACACATTCAAGGGATGAAGACACTGATTTGACTTTTGGTGAAATTTCTATTTCAGATCGGGAACCGAAGAAATTGCAGGCTTCCTTATCAGGGAGATGTTGAGATTCTGCGATTGGGAGGTCTGAAAAATGGCATTTCAATGATTGGTTGTGGTAAGAAGCAATTCCGGATGAATGAAAATAATGTGACCTAATCACGGAGAGGGAATGTATAAAAGTGATCTGCAAAAGGCAGACAGGCTGAGATTCCTAAAGCTTTTGCAAAGTTAAGCTAATCGTTAATATCCGTTTTGTTGGCCAAAAACCAATGTTGCACTAAAGCTGATAAATAATATATATATATATATATATATATAGTGACCATCTCAAGGTGAATGCTGATGTGTTATTCCAATATGAGACATTCAGTATATTTTAACAAGCTTGTAAGACTGTTGTGTTATATGAAACACTCACTGGTTTACATTGCACTTTAGTAATGATGCATTGTAAATGTGCGTAGCAAGCGGTGCATAGCCAATGCTAAACCAGTGCTAAAACACAGTTTCAGCACCTTGGACCAGTCCTCATATGTATATTAACGTTGCACTTTGTAGCAACACACTTTAGTAATAATGACTCATAAAATGTGATGCCGCATTAGAAATGTTTCAGCACCATGGACAGAGAAAAAACAGTAAAACTTGAAAGTCATTTTAGCTTGGACAGCTCCGCATAGAGCTCTTAATGAGAGACTATTTCTCACAGCTCTGCTGGGCTGTGGTTATCGGCTGGAATGCCTGCTGATAGATAGACTGTCAATTGATTTGTTATTCTCCCCATTCCCTCTAAACGTAGAAGTGTTCAACTCTAGGTAACAAATTGAATGTCATTGGACATACTGCTCTCTGACTTCTTGCAATCTCGCTACAGTTGTCAACAGAGCAAACCTGGGTTCAAATAGTGCACATTTTCTTTGAAATACTTTAGCTGCGCTTGTTTGAGCTTGCCTGGTGCAATGGATTCAATGGAGTTGTCCCAAAGGGGCAACCCCCACCCACCTGACACACCAGGCAGGAACCCCAAACGCTAGAAGTAAACGAAATAAAACAATTAACGAGTAATGGGTGGGTAGGGTTAAGGTTAAGCAACATAAAGACACATCTTCATTGGTCTTATTATACTGAAGAGATGCACACTTACAACAGAGCTCACCGTGGACGGAATGTAAGCTTGTTGTAGGAACAGTGAGCGAGTTAATGAGCCAGGGAATGAGTGAGTGAAGGAGGGATCTTGCTCTTTTTTTGCTTAAATTGTGTCATTAGTAACATAGATGTTATCAGTGAATGCTCCAATCAAGGCTATACGTGTTCAGTGTACTGCACGTCTCCATCGTTAAGTCTGCAGAGCGAGACATCCACGGCATGCCAGTATGTCTGGGCGCCTCCTCACCAAGGCTGGGAGTTTACAAATCATCCTCCCAATGATCTGGCAATGTCTCCTGTCAAATTAGCTTCGAAGCTTCCTTCACCTGGCCAAGTTGTAGATCCAGATCTGCAACTTGTTGAGAGAGACACGTTTGGTGAAAATGCACTATAAATACATTTTGATTAGATTAGATTTGTTTTTCAGGTGAATTTTTTGTTGTTGTTGTTGCTTAAATTGGGATATTTTGGGAACAAGGAGTGTCACAAGACTTAAAGTGACAGTTCACTCCAAAATCCGGGTTTGTCAGATGTTTTCAGAGCTCCACACGGGGTTAACGCCCCGTGCCACCTGTTCCAGCTTTATATCCATATTCAGCTATATGCGCCTCAATCTCTATTTTCATCATCTCTAATTACTTGGGATTGACGACTCGTCTTGACACCAGACCACTATTGAGATCTGAAAGCATCTGACAAACTTTGATTCATAACCTTGTTAAATAGCAAATTGTATTGTCACTTCACTGTATTCAGTCAAGCTACCACTTCATTCATGCCTTTTGCCTCAACTTTCCTTTTCTGCTGTGAGTAAAAAAATGAATGTGTCAATTGCTTGTATTTTTTTTAATAGAAAAACTCAAGGCAATTAACTCCGTTGTATTCCCAGTCAGAACAGAGAAAGGGAGAATTCTGACATTACATTTTTATCGTAGACTAAATTAGAAGTGTGCTGTCATATTTCTCAGAGAATATCGGTTGCTTTAAACTCAATTATTAACAAAGAATGAATATGCTGCTTTAATTGTACCATTCCAGTACCGAGGCACAGCCTTCAAACGTGTGCAGAAATACAGTGATTTCTTCATGGCGCCTTTCCAATACAATTTGTCTGTAATTATTCTCTAAGATGAATAGATTGGTTAGCTAAGGAGGATTTGGTTAGCTTTTGATCTCCTTTAGGTATTGAATAACACACTCAGAAGCAGTGACTGTACAGAGATGATAGAGCTTGTAGGGTAACATAGCCATGTGGTTTTATAGCCACTTTAGTACTGTTTTACCTTTCAGCTGTTCCACGATTTGTAATAGATTCATAAAAGGCTGCTTCAGTTTCCTGTCCCTCACCACAATATTCCTCCTATTACTCTCTCTCCGTCCTCCCAGACCTCATGTCGAGAGGTCAATGCCCTGTCTTCCAATTACAAAACAACAGGGTAACCAACCAAGATGAGTGTCCACTTTTCCTGTTAATTAGGCACTATTTTTAATATTTCACAGAACCGATCGGCGGCGTGGCAGCTCTATTTTTACGCAGGAAAAACAAGCCTCTAGAAAAATACCAGTGGTTTCACAGTGAATGTGGATTCACTTGAAACATAACAGAGACATAGACACAGAAGGCAGAGGCGCACACACACACACACACACACACACACACACACACACACACACACACACACACACACACACACACACACACACACACACACACACACACACACACACACACACACACACACACACACACACACACACACACACACACACACACACCATTTCCCTTAATGATTACATCAAGATAAAAGGGGTGTGCATGGTACAGAGGCGCATGTCTTCGTCTCTGCTACAGTCAAACATTTTATGTCCAGCATAGAGGACAAAATGGCTGGTGCTCAGCAGAAAATATCAAAAAGGATTTTCCTCTGTTATTCACCATAAGGGCTAATTATAGCACCTATTTACAGAAGTAGAACAATTGCAAAAGCCTAATATTGTGACATCAAATAATTACCAGATCAATGCAGACAGGATTACAGTAATTAAATAACACATGATTCTTTATAGGTGGATCTCTAACATATGCATGAATAAGTTATTTATCTGGGTGTAATAGTTTTAAGTCCCAAAATTCCCTTACAGTGAAAAAGTTCAGCCCAGAGTAGAATATTATAAACAATTGCAATGATCATGTATTCCCCTAAGACACACATAACCGCAAAGTGCGAGGCTTGAATTCTCTTTAGTGTTGTTTTTTTCTTTAAAGGTATCTATAAACTGGCTTCTTTTTTGCTTGGAGAGAGAGAAGAGATGTGGGCGAGGGAGCAAGGAGGAGGAATATAGGTTTACAGAGGGGTTTTAGGGGAGGGGAAAAGAGAGAGGGAAGGGAGGGAGGGAGACAGGGAGGGAGAGTTCTAATAAATATCTTGATAGCATACTGATACACCACTGAGTGTGTGTCCATCCACTCCATCGTAAAAAAAAAAAAAATCCACAACGACAAGTTTAGCATTCAACACGTGTCGCGGGAGTGATGAAGAGGGAGGTTGCTAGGTGACGAGGCGTATATACTGAATTTTAACAAAATAACTGGTGAGAGGGGAAAGAGGGAGGGAGAGAGATGTAGTCAGCAACATGTAGGCTCGCTGAGTAAAGAAAAGCTCGATACTGTGTATAGGTGCAACATTTGAATATATAGGCTACACAACGGGAGATAACCCGCAGGATATGGCCAGGAGAGGAATGGATGTATTGTGGATGGAGAGAAGAGGGGAGAAGAGAGTTTCGGGCTCCTGAAAAACAGTGAGTATTTTACTCCTTGCTGTGAGGGTGATATGTTTAGGTTTCCTTTAAGAAGTGTTCCAAGATTTGCCCTTCAAAAATGTGCTGAATGTTATGCACGGGGACCGGAATAGTGGCGTGGTGTTTCTCAAGGCTAAATGTGTTCATATTGGCACCTAGTTTGATGGATAGGCAACAACCACCCGGTGAGCGAGGCTTTGACCCCTCTGTCATTGATGCGCTTGCATACTCCAAGTGCTCTGACTATTTACAGACGAACACTGCACCGGCATAACCTACTGTACATACACACACTGCACAGGCATAACCTACTGTACATACATACACTGGCACGGGCATTTGTTCACACTCACACACACACACACGTTCTGAGTCACCACACATAATTTACATTAGTGATGAAAGAAATGTGTACCGTTCTTATCTCCACCAAATCGGCGTTTTTAATCTGGGTACATTACCATTCGCCGTTAGTATACACATTTGCCTTCGTTTGAAACCGGTTTATGCGCATGTGTCCATTTGTCCTTTTTATTGTTTTCTTGTCCACGGAGAACACGTTGTAGCCTTTTTTTCTCATGACACATCTCTCGGTATTTGCCCAAGGCAGCTTTCAGATGTTGAATCAATCCTTGAGCTTTCTGTACGTCCCCATCTGTCAGCTGTGCTCCCGACTATGTGTGAATTTATTGGAAGACAGCTCTTTGAATTGCAATTCTGAACTGTGCAGAAGGTAATTTGCTCTGATCTTATCAGAATTCCTTAGGCAAACTATCCCACTTGCACTGTTGGGTGTATATTGAGTAAATAACTTACCTATAGGCTGGTGGCGTGTTTAAATCATATTTGCATCCTTAAACGGTCCATGCATATATTCTGATTATTTTGAAAACCAATATTGTAGGCCTTTTATTTCTATCCTAGAGCAAGTTGAAACACGTTTTTTCATTGATCATTATGTAATATATAGCCTTGAAGGGACACCCTCCATGATTGGGGTTCTCAAGTGTTTGACAGCATGGGATCTTGAGACTGTCTGCCTGAAAACCCATTGTTCAGTTGACGACACTGTGCCATACATGTTTTCTTTTGTTAGTTGTTCTGGACTGGACCTGTGAGCATGAAAGAGGGTGGGATTTGCAATTGGATTATAACGGACCTAGTTTCACGTGTCGTACAGTTTCACACACACAATGTGTAACAGGCCATACAGTCTAATTTAGGTCGTTTTCATTGAAACCGATTGTGGAACTCGTCCTAATCCAAAATGCTCTATTTCATCCAGTTAATCCTGGAAGGGTGTTGAAACACATGTTACGTTGTCATCGGCTGATATCACGGCCTCCGAATGACTTCAGCAAAGCAATCTCTGAGGGATTCCTTTATGGAGAGAAACAAATCTGACAATGACAGGCCCGAGTTGCTCAGGGGAAGCTTCTTTCAGACCGTTGCTTCGGCTCTTGAGTAACTCTGGACTTGTGGGGACTTATCCCATTAAATCATCAGACTAATGTGGCAGGTCCACTGAGTAGGAGACAGGGGAGGTGGAGGAGGAGGGCTGCACCTGTAGCGTCACCTTAGGATTCAGCTCTTTGCTTCCAACTTCCAGGCAAGGGTGGGTTGTGTTCATTCGGGCACACAACAGAAAACGTTTTCAAGCAACAGAAAACCTTTTTCTTTGTGGACAAGTCCAGGTAGTTCCTTCCTGTTTCTGTCTGTTTTCTTCCATTTGATGCCTGCTGATCCTTTCATATCGAGCTCCTTTTGAAAAGTTATTCTCCATCCCTGAGAATTGCACTCAGTCTGAGGTGTTCCATTGAGTCATTCGTGTATGAATGAATGGTTGCTGGCTGCGTGACGTTATCAGTTGCGTTAGCAGCCTTGGACTGAAATCCCCTGTTCTGCTAAGAGGGGGAAAGGAGGCCATTTTAGATTCATCTTCTTTAGAGACAAGCCAAGTGGCCCTGGCTTTCCTCAATGGTGACGGTGGTCAAAGTGTTGGTTGGTTTGGCTACACCCAGGGGAGCCACCATGAAACTTGCTCAACTTTCCTGACTGAAAAAAAATGGATTAAGCCTTCGATCCAACTTAACGTTAAAGTAGTGAGCTGGAGGTCGGGGCCTGCCGCGAGGTTGCGTCCAAAGACGACCGCCTGAATGTACGTGACAGAATCATGTGATCAGAACCTCACCTTCGACACACCCAGACCCTGTTTGAAGGCCACTCTGGAACTTCTGAACCACATCTTCATTCCAAGTGTTCTATCGTCCTTGTTTGGATTAGTCTAGCTAGGACTGCTGCATAGCCTAGTCCCTTCAAAATCAACTCTGGACCTCGAAGCCAGTTCCGCATTTCTTCGTGGGTTCTCCTCTAATCAGGGATTGATTTAGACCTGGGACACCAGGTGTGTGCAATTAATTATAAGGTATAACAGAAAACCAGCAGGTTCCCGGACCTCGTAGGGTAAGAGTTGAATACCCCTGGCCTATTCAGATAGCTTACAATATGCTCGGCTAACGGTAGGCCTAAGGGCTATCATTCTCAGTATCAGAGCACAATGACCAAAGAAGGCGCCCTCTCGTTTATCCCAAGCATATCTGGGAGACGATATATCGAATGTTCAAATTAACTTTCAAAACAAAGAAATGCTCCTTTTCTGTTTTTCTCGGCTGTGTGTGGTTTGGCAGGTCATAAATAAATGAGGACTGCAATGATAACCAACTCAAGCTTCTGGCCTCGGTGACTCACTGAACTGGTGTTTAATGGTGCCTCTTGTATCACTGTTTGCATATTTACAGTGCAGCCAGCCAGTGTCTATACATTGCAGATAGGCCTGTGGTATATCATGGATATGGTGTAGGTGTTGCCATCTCTACTCTACTTCTAAAGCACCAAACCTGACGATGTCCCACGATGAGGAACTACAGAATGTCCATGAATTAATCATTTGCCTTTACTGTGAGCTGAGAGCTCTTTCCAAAAAGTCTTCAGGTTAAAAAAATGTCCATCGGCTGTCGTCTTGATCTAATACATTCAGGGGGCCATATAACCTTGGTCGTTATTTATTTCATTTGTCTCTTTTTAGGCTTGGGCAAACGGTTTGGTATGAAGGGACATGGAGGGTCTCTGTACTTGACTATGGTGGGGCTGATACTTTCTAAATATATAATACTACCTATAATGCTTGGAGGACACCGTAGAATGGATTGGTCTGCTTTCTGTTAACATTGCGTTTTAATCGGGTCATAAATTCCATCTCCCTTAGCAGAGAGAGCTAACATTTGGCTAATGGCATCGATTGTAAATCCCTTTCGATCAAATGTAAATTGACATTGCATTTGCACACTCGGGCTTGATGAAGTTACTGCTTCCACCTGCTAGGCCACGGCCTCTTGTACCAGTACAACCGGAAACGTCTGTCTTCATTTCGCTTCCTCTGAGGAGAGCAATTGAGCTTCAGTCAGCTAAACTACGACTCTGACCAACACAAATGATTACACATCTCGGATCAGCTGTGTTTTTGTATTTCTCTCTGAGTCAGTTCTACTGACAGGCAGGTTTATTGTTCAGTTGTTTGATTGGTAGCTGGTTGGGCGAATCTGACAGAGCCGATGAATACCGTTTGATGAATAAGTCTGTGGGCTTTTTTTCACACAGGCAGGTTTTTGTTACAAAACCCTGTACAGTATGTGCAGTACATGTCTAGGAATAGAGAGAGAGAGAGAGAGAGAGAGAGAGAGAGAGAGAGAGAGAGAGAGAGAGAGAGAGAGAGAGAGAGAGAGAGAGAGAGAGAGAGAGAGAGAGAGAGAGAGAGAGAGAGAGAGAGAGAGAGAGAGAGAGGCGTAAGAGAAAGACAATGTATGGAGACTGAAATAAAGAGTTGACGTGTGTGTGTTGCCTCTGGTATACATTTATTTTTTATTTTCTCTATTCTTTCGTTTATCCCAGGCGTACCATCCCTGCAATAGCTGTGTTTGTGTACAGATTTCTTTGTCTCTGTTTACCTTGAAAAACTTTTATTCCACCTTAGCACCAAACCATCAAACAACAAAACAACAGCCAAGGAATTTGACATACTTATATCTGAAATAAATAGTCCTACTGTCAGACACATGGATTTAATAAAGCTGGTCATAGAGCGTTGTCTAACAATATGGTCGCTCATTTGGGGGTTTCCATTGTGCCCGGGAATGCAACAGGTCGTTCATCTACAGTGGCACCGCATTGGGCATGTAGATAGGCACCTTTGCCAGTTCTTTACTGTGGCGTGACAACCGAGACACCCACTGGCGGAGACCTGTAATCCGCCAGCTCCCCTGGGGTCAAAGTTGAGGATCGTGAGCCAGCTAAATACCAACTCATTAGGACTGGCCAAATGGGGCTCTGGAGAAATAAAACCCTTAGAAGCATGTGAGAAGCTGAGGGAGCAAGAAATAGGAGACGGGAGAAGGAGACACAAGGGAGGGAGAGGGAGTTAGATAGAGGGATGAGAGGAAAGAAGGAGACACAAAAGAGGGAGAGAGATAGATAGGGAGGGAGTGGGAGCAAGAGTATTTGTAAAACAAATTTGGTGTTATTTCTTACATACAGCCGGGAAATAACTTTTTTGCTAAGAGAACCGCGATAACCCACCAGCATTTCGACCAGAAATATGACTTTCCAGAATTGGATCCTTTGTTCGTACTCTCCAAGGCAATTTAACTTATCCCAGATTGAACACCATCCACCATTTCCGAGTTTATTACTCGCTAATGTTCAGTCCCTGGACAATAAAGTAGACTAGCTCAGGGCAAGGATCTCCTTCCAGAGAGACATCAGGGACTGTAACATACTCTGTTTCAAGGAATTATGGCTCTCTCGGTATATACTGTCCCCTTCCATACAGCCAGTTGGGTTCTCAGTACATCGCGCAGACAGGAATAAAGAACTCTTGAGAAAGAAGAAAGGCTGAAGTGTATGTTTCATGATTAACTGCTCTTGGTGTGATTGTGATAACGTACAGGAACTCAAGTCCTTTTGTTCACCCAATCTAGAATACCTCACAATCAAATGCAGACCATATTACCTCCCAAGAGAATTTTCTTTGTTTATAGTCACAGCTGTGTATATTCCCCCTCAAGCCGATACCACAACAGCCCTCAATGAACAAGGAACTACACTGGGCTTTGGAAACCAAAACAAACTGGAAACCATATATCCTGAGGCTGCATTTATTGTAGCTGGGGATTTGAACAAAGCAATCTGAGGAAAACGCTACCGAAGTTCTATTTACATATTGCCTGTAGTACTCGCGCTTCAAAAACTCTCGCTTATTGTTACTATTCCTTCCGGGATGGCTACAAGGCCCTCCCCCGCCCTCCCTTTGGCAAATCAAATCACAGCTACATTCTGCTCCTCCCTTCCTATAGGCAGAAACTCAAACAGGAAGCACCTGTGCTAAGGTCTATTCAACGCTGGTCTGACCAATCGGAATCCATGCTTCAAGATAGTTTTGATCTCACGGACTGGGATATGTTCCGGCTTGCCTCTGAGAATAACATTGATGTATATACTGACACGGGGACTGAGTTCATCAGGAAGTGTATAGGGGATGTTGTTCCCACTGTGACTATTAAAACCTACCCAAACCAAAAACCGTGGATAGATGCCAGCATTCGCGCAAAACTGAAAGTGCGAACCAACACATTTAATCATGGCAAGGTGACTGGGAATATGATCGAATACAGACAGTGCAGTTATAACACAGTGCCACTGACACAGGCTGCTCTCCTTCTCCATAGCCGACGTGAGTAAAACATTTAAGCGTGTTAACCCTCGCAAGGCTGCTGGCCCAGACGGCATCCCTAGCCGCATCCTCAGATCATGCACAGACCTGCTGGTTGGAGTGTTTATAGACATATTCAATCTCTCCCTATCCCAGTCTGCTTTCCCCACTTGCTTCAAGATGTCCACCATTGTTCCTGTACCCAAGAAAGCAAAGGTAACTGAACCAAATTACTATCTCCCCATAGCACTCACTTCTGTCATCATGAAGTGCTTTGAGAGGCTAGTTAAGGATCATATCACCTCCAGCTTACCTGACACCCTAGACCAACGAAGGAGCTGATCGTGAAGTTCAGGAGACAGCAGAGGGAGCACGCCCCCATCCACATCGACGGGGCCGCAGTGGAGAAGGTGAAAATCTTCCAAGTTTCTCGGCAAACACATCACATTGCAACAGCGCCTCTTCAACCTCAGGAGGCTGAAGACATTTGGCTTGGCATCTAAGACCCTCACAAACTTTTACAGATGCACCATTGAGAGTATCAAGTCGGGCTGTATCACCACCTGGTACGGCAACTGCACCGCCCCCAACCGCAAGGCTCTCCAGAGGGTGGTGCGGTCTGCCCAACGCTTCACCAGGGGCAAACTACCCGATCTCCAGGACACCTACCACACCCGATGTCACAGGAAGGCCAAAAGGACATCAACAACCCGAGCCATGGCCTATTCACCCAGCTATTATCCAGAAGGCAAGGTCAGTACAGGTGCATCAAAGCTGGGACCGAGAGACTGAAAAACAGCTTCTATCTCAAAGCTATCAGACTGTTAAATAGCAATCACTAGCCAGTCTACACCCAGTACCCTGGCCTGAGCTTAGACACTGTCACTAGCCGGCTCCCGCCAAGTTACTCAACCATGCACCTTGAGGCTGCTGCCCTATGTACATAGACATGGAATCACTGGTCACTTTAATAATGTTTACATACTGTTTTACTCATTTCATATGTATATACTGTATTCTAGTAAATGCTATCTATCTATCTATCTATCTATCTATCTATCTATCTATCTATCTACACTCCGGACTCCGACATTGCTCGTCCTAATATTTATTTTAGATTTGTGTGTATTGTTGTGAATTGTTAGATACTACTGCACTGTTGGAGCTAGAAACACAAGCATTTCGCTACACCCGCAATAACATCTCCTAAATATGTGTATGCGACCAATACAAGTTTGAGAGCGAGAGGAGGAAAGAGGTTAGGGAAAGAGGGACAGGGAGAGATAATGGAAGAGAGGCTGAGGGAGAAAGAGATAGAAATAGGGAGAAGAAGATACAAGATAGGGAGAGGGATAGATAGAGAGGGAGTGGGAGAGGGAGAGCGGGACAGGCCAGGGATAGATAGAGAGGGAGTGGGAGAGATAGATGGAATGGTCGATAGAGGAGAGAGAGATCGAAGGCGTCAGAACAAACATGAGCAAGATACCTAGGGTGGGTCGAGGGAGCATCAGACACCCTCAGAATCCTATATCCCACTGGGCACACACTGGTTGAATCAATGTCGTTTCCACACCATTTGAATGAAATTGCATCGAACCAACATGGAATAGATGTTGAATTGACGTCTGTGCCCAATGGGATCCGTCCGCTGCTCATTTTTTGTCCTCATGTCTCTCCTTCATAGAAAAGAAGAAAAGTCATTTAGCAGACGCGTTTATCCAATGCAACTTACAGTCATGCACGCCAACATTTTACATAAGGATGGTACTGGGACTCGAACCAACTACCCTGGTGTTACCTGTGCCATGATTTACCAACTGAACTACAGAAGGACCATGACATTAGCTAATCCACCCCCCCCTACACCTTTCTCTCTCTCTCTCTCTCTGCCTGCTTTGTATGCTTCCTTCTTCCCAATCTGTCATTTCCTGAAAAGAAATAGAGCCGAAATGTATTCCTCTGCCCCTTTATCCGCAGCTCCCTTCACCAGCTTCTCTTTCAATCTAATGAAGGTCATGTTTATTAAAAACATTGTTAGCGAGGTCACCGGCCAGCCTGTTGATTACTTCTTTGCAGAGAGAGCAGACGCTCTTAAACACCTCTGTGCTTCCTCCTCAGTGCAGGCCCGCATTCATTCGTTCCTTCCCCTCCCACCATCCATAGCCGCAGCATATGGGAAATGAAGAATGCCACCAATGACCGTCAGCAAATGCATTGTGGTATGTATTTTTAGAGTAGCAATTATTTCTATAAATGATATTGCTTCTTTGTAAGCAGAGTGCTATGGGGCAAAGTTTGATCCCGGTACAATTTTCGCCACCAAATGACTTTCATGCAAAGACAACGCATGAGGTAAAGCATCACATCCCCCAATAAATTGGAATGCGATGTTCCTTATTTCCAGCCACACAATCAGTGGTGAATTGGAGGTATAGTAGGAAGTGGCAAATATTGCTTCTTGTTTGTGCTTATTTGGTGTAAAATTGAAAGAGAAAAACAAGTGCATCAAGTAATGATTGTATTTCATCCAGGCAAATACTTTATACCATTTATCCTACTTACAGTAGCTCCGTATAGCTAACTGCTGTGCTGACTGTGAGGGAATCTTTCTTGTTAAAGCTCAAGGAGTCCTGTGTCGGTTCTGTTGTTCTCCTGGCACTTCCTTGGAAACAAGACAGATCACCTCAAGGGGATTTATCATATATGGAAGATGTAGAAATAGAAGAAGAAACAAGACAGATCACCTCAAGGGGATTTATCCTATATGGAAGATGTAGAAATAGAAGAAGAAACAAGACAGATCACCTCAAGGGGATTTATCCTATATGGAAGATGTAGAAATAGAAGAAGAAACAAGACAGATCACCTCAAGGGGATTTATCCTATATGGAAGATGTAGAAATAGAAGAAGATACGGGGCATTCAGAAAGCATTCAGACCCCTTGACTTTTTCCCCATTTTGTTACATTACAGCCTTGATTAAAACGTTTTTTTTCTCCTCTCATCAATCTACACACAATACCCCATAATGACAAAGCAAAACATATATATTTTTTAATGTAGCAGATGTATATAAAAATATATATTTAGGTTTTGTAAAAATGGCTAAAAACCTGTTTTCACTTTGTCATGATGGGGGTGGTGTAGATTGATGAGGGGGAATTAAAAAAAAAAGAAGAAAGTATTATAAAGCTGTAACGTAACAAAATGTGGAAAAAAGGGAAGGGGTCTGAATACTTTCCGAATGCACTGTAAAAATAGTAACCGTCTGTCTGACAATGAACACAGAGTACAAAACTTTAAAAACACCTTCCTAATATTGAGTTGCACCACCCTTTTGCCCTCAGAACAGCCTCAATTCGTTGTGGCACGGACTCTACAAGGTGGCGAAAGCGTTCCACAGGGATGCTGGCCATGTTGATGCCAATGCTTCCCACGTTTATGTCAAGTTTGCTGGATGTCGTTTGCGCGGGGGACCATTCTTGTTGCACAGGGGGAACTGTTGAGCGTGAAAAACCCAGCAGCTTTCTTGACACAAGCTGGTGTGCCTGGCACCTACCACCACACCCCGTTCAAAGGCACTTCAATACTTTGTCGTGCCCATTCACCCTCTGAATGGCACACATACACAATCCGTGTCTCAATAGTCTCAAGGCTTAAAAATCCTTCACTATCCTGTCTCCTCCTCTTCATCTACACTGTGACATCAATAAGGGATCATAGCTTTCACCTGGACTCACCTGGTCAGTCTATGTCATGGAAAGAGCAGGTGTTCATAATGTTTTGTACACTCATATTACAAGTGCTTCAAACTGTACCTACAGTAGGTGTTTTAGCGGGAGGAAGACCTCTTTAACTGCGTGGAATTCCTTTTCTGTCAGACATGGAGTCACGGAGTGCCTTGAAAAGCAGTTGGCTTTGACAAGATTGAATTGAATCTTACTCTGTGTAAGTGTGTATCAGATTGCGTGTGTATGAGAGTGAGTGTGTGTGTGTGAGTGCGTGCATGTGTGTGTGAATGTCTGTGTGTGTGTGTGACGGGGGTAGTCAAGTCATCTCTAAGCTTACTAGGGAGAGCCCTGACTTTTGGGTCATGGGACTGAAATATTTTCAGCATACGTGACGGACCATCATACTCCTGCTAATGGTGTCTCCGTGTGCCAAAGCGCCAGCGGATACTGCTTGGAGTAGGACAGGGCCAGGCAGTTCCTCATAACGCTTGCGCTGCTCTGAGAGTCTGCCAACACTTAGACGGCCATAAAGAGAGACTCGACATAATCACTCTCTGTGTGCACTGCCCCTCTGTCTCCCTCATGGTCAGTGCAGTTACTTCTGCCTACCAGTTATCCCGTTGTCCAGATAGGGTTTTGCGCTGACCGTGCTATATGATCATCACAGAAGATTCATGGTGGAGCTGAACGTGCCGTACGACCCTCACACAAGATGCAGGGGCTTTTAGAGGGGAAATACTGCATGAGGACATCTGTTCATGTTGTATTATCCAGTAGGACGATAAGTCGTTGACAACCAATGGATATGGGGAGGAGTTCAACGATGTATAGCCTCTATGCTAATGCCTGGATAGATAACATGGCTACAGAGTTCCCGTACAGTACATACTGTACAGCTGACACCGTTTCCGTCAGTCAGGATACGCATGATCCATTCACCCAGCTGGTGTGTTTTACAGTAACCTCTGCCCTGTACTCTGAACCACTAACCAATCTTCTCCCAACGCCATTTCCCTAAACACTATACCACTCTACGGCCATGATACCGCAGGGCCCATTTAACATAGGCAACAAACAGTGCACTACATGTCAAGGGAAGACCATAAAACTGCGGTATGAGAGCCCTGGGGAGTATGAGAGTCCTGGGGAGTATGAGAGTCCTGGGGAGTATGAGAGCCCTGGGGAGTATGAGAGCCCTGGGGAGTATGATAGTCCTGGGGAGTATGATAGCCCTGGGAAGTATGAGAGTCCTGGGGAGTATGAGAGTCCTGGGGAGTATGAGAGCCCTGGGGAGTATGAGAGTCTGAGAGGGAGTATGAGAGTCCTGGGGAGTATGAGAGCCCTGGGGAGTATGAGAGTCCTGGGGAGTATGATAGCCCTGGGGAGTATGAGAGTCCTGGGGAGTATGAGAGCCCTGGGGAGTATGAGAGTCCTGGGGAGTATGATAGCCCTGGGGAGTATGAGAGTCCTGGGGAGTATGATAGCCCTGGGGAGTATGAGAGTCCTGGGGAGTATGAGAGTCCTGGGGAGTATGAGAGCCCTGGGGAGTATGAGAGTCCTGGGGAGTATGATAGCCCTGGGGAGTATGAGAGTCCTGGGGAGTATGAGAGTCCTGGGGAGTATGAGAGTCCTGGGGAGTATGAGAGTCCTGGGGAGTATGAGAGTCCTGGGGAGTATGAGAGCCCTGGGGAGTATGAGAGTCCCGGGGAGTATGAGAGTCCTGGGGAGTATGAGAGTCCTTGGGAGTATGAGAGTCTGAGAGGGAGTATGAGAGTCCCGGGGAGTATGAGAGCCCCGGGGAGTATGAGAGTCCCGGGGAGTATGAGAGTCCCGGGGAGTATGAGAGTCTGAGAGGGAGTATGAGAGTCCCGGGGAGTATGAGAGTCCCGGGGAGTATGAGAGTCCTGGGGAGTATGAGAGTCCTGGGGAGTATGAGAGTCCTGGGGAGTATGAGAGTCCCGGGGAGTATGAGAGTCCCGGGGAGTATGAGAGTCCCGGGGAGTATGAGAGTCTGAGAGGGAGTATGAGAGTCCTGGGGAGTATGAGAGTCCTGGGAAGTATGAGAGTCCTGGGGAGTATGAGAGTCCTGGGGAGTATGAGAGTCCTGGGGAGTATGAGAGTCCCGGGGAGTATGCGAGTCCCGGGGAGTATGAGAGTCCCGGGGAGTATGAGAGTCCCGGGGAGTATGAGAGTCCTGGGGAGTATGAGAGTCCTGGGGAGTATGAGAGTCCTGGGGAGTATGAGAGTCCTGGGGAGTATGAGAGTCCTGGGGAGTATGAGAGTCCTGGGGAGTATGAGAGTCCCGGGGAGTATGAGAGTCCTGGGGAGTGACAACACAAGCTGAGTGGTTCAGGGCCAGCGGATGGAATGCTAGCCTGGAATGATTGATCCGGAACCCGTACGTATGGTCAGTAGTGCGGTTTGTACTGGATTCAGCCGTATGTCCTTCGAACTGAGTACAGAACCTGTGTGGTCTGTACTGGTTTCATAAGATCTGTGTTTGTTTCATACAGTCTGAACTGGATTAAACCCGCACGCCATTCCAGTCTTCCTCACTTTGAAAAATGGTGAGGCCATTAGGTTTCATGGCAGGCTCTGCCCATAGGCTTAACCGAGGTAGTAATATCCAATTGAATTATGCAACAGGGCTTGGATGAGGCATTCAAGCCGAGGTCTGGCTTTGTCTGAATGGTATATTGAGGGCAGTGTTAAATACTTATCTTTCTTGCCTACCCCATACTACCGTCCCTTAGATATACTTAAGCAAGGCACTTAACCCTAATTAGCGCCAGGGGCGCCGTTCTACTATGGCTGACACTGTAAAACAACACATTTGACTGCACCTATCTGGTGTATGTGACAATAAAATATATATATATTTTTAATATATTTTTTATATCCTCTCTCAATTCTTTATTGTTTTCCCACTTTACAGCCGCTGTGGCTATCTGGCTCACTGGCTCAATCCCCTATTTGCTCTCCGTCTTCCACGACAGCTACAGTTTCTTTTAATTTGTCTACATCCGCCATTTCCCCCAAAATTGAGCACTTTTCATCATTGTAATCCCCCTATTTTTTCCTCAGATGATAACTCAGCGTCAAAAGGAGCGATGTAGGAATGTGAAAACGGAATTAGAGAGAAAGAGAGAGAGAGAGAGAGAACAAGGCAGAAAGAGGCTGTTTATTTTGGGGGAGGGAAGAGGACATTACATCAGCAAGCCTTCTGGTTCAAAGCAATGACATTAGCCACGGACGCTATGAGAAAAAACGGGCAATATGAGAGGGAGCGACAGATACCGATTGTTGTTCTGCGTGGTAGTGACCCGGAGAGAGTGGGTTTTTGACTCTGTGTCTATTTGTGTGTGCCCCAGGGGGAGAGGGAGGGTTAATTAAAGAGAGTGAATTCGAAAGGGGGGGATGAGAAGGAGGGGAGGGGGGGGTGGGGGTGGTGGCGGGGGGTTGGCACGCTAAGCGACTTCAAAATGATTAATTAAGTGTTGCTTGCTTTACATCTCCTTACATTTCGTGTACGGTCCCGTAGCCTCACTCAACTGCACAGAGCATTTCCCCACCTCAACCACAATTGTTCATAGAAAAACGTGCATACACACAACTACCTCGACTAAACTCGCCACCCCTCCCCATTTATATTTGTATTGTAATTTAGCCCTGTCCATTTAGATGTACAGTACCCATTGGTGGTTTATGGCTGCAAAGATTTATAGCTCAGCTTCAAAGCTCTCCAATGGTGTGGGACCGAACCATGAATCAGCTCCTGGGGTAATGAATACTGATGTCCCGTGGGGGGGGGGTTCAAGGGGTGAGCACTCCAACTCTAGTCCCTAAGCAGTGAGCTTATGTTACTCTGTAGTTCAGCTTTACGCTTACACTGACCTTAAGATGTTGATTGATTGTATGGTAGGTGATGCAGGCCCATTTCATCCACCCCCCTGTCTAGCACAATCTCTCTCTCTCTCTCTCCTTTTGAAACCTGCTCTTTTTAAATGAGGCTCAGTGGATAGCACCCCTTTTCCCATTACGCCTACCCCCCTCTCTCTTCCACTTGATTGTTTTTCAATAGTATCCCTCGCCACTGTAGCTCCTACTTACTTCTATGCGTATCATTGCTCCTCTCCTCACTTACTTAGAGGCCTTTCATTCTTCAGACTTTCCCCCCCTGAATCCTTTCTTCTCGCCTCTCCACTCCAGGTCCTTCTTCGCCTGTGAACTGCCGCCGTCGCTGCTCTGCCCACCAAACTGCACCCCCCCATGGCAGCCAAGCCCGCCCTCTCCCTCCTGTTGGCCGTGTTGGCCTGCACGGGGCCCGCCCGCTCCTCCCCTCCCCTCTTGCTCCGCCCCCGGGAGCGAGAGAGGGACTTGGGTGTAGTCAACATCGCTGTGGTCCACTCGGGCTACTCCCTGCTCCCGGAGACGGCCGCTGCTGGGGGAATGGGCGCCACGAGCGGGCCGGGGGGTCCTCAGGGGAGGGGGGCCTCGTCGTCATTGGCTATGGTGGCGGTGTCTGCGCCGCTGGCGTCTGCGTCAGCGGCTCTGGTGGGCGGTAGCGTGATGACGCAGTATGGCCCGGCCAACGTGATCTACCTGACGGTGAACGAGAGCAGCCCGGCGAGCCTTCTGCTGCAGCTGTGTGAGCTGCTGGCCACTACGCCGCTCCAGGGGCTGGTGTTCGAGGAGGAGAGGCCCCCGCCACCCGACCAGGCTCCCCTGGCCCCCATGCTGGAGTTTGTCTCGGCCCAGACCGGAGTGCCCGTTGTGGCCGTGGGAGGAGGGGCCGGACTGGGCAGGGAGCCACAGGTAACTACCTGGCTGTGAACTTTCCCTTGTTAATGGACTTCAAGTAATCAATCAGTCCTAAGTTACTGTGTGTTGGAAGCCTCATCTTACCCAGTGGGCAGAATTTGGCACATGACGTCTTCATTTTCTGGTTGGAAACTGGGTTTCTGGTTGAGAAGACGCCATAAAACCAGATTGCAACCAACTGGTCTCTGTTACAACCAGGTAAAGATGTCTTCTTCAAAACGTCATGGGAAAGACGTTGTATTTTGGTTGTTATCTGGCTGCTAAAAAGATGTTTACAAAACTTCCTCCATATACAACTAGTATGAGGATGACATCTTTGCTAAAAGAAAAAGCCAGCTGAATAGAGTGTGGTCTGAGTAGGAGAACACTACTTCAGTCCTCGAGTGGCTGCAGTCCTGCTGCTTTATGTGTCTGCCTGGCACTTACTGTAATTTAACAATTAATGTCACTGATTGCTGAGAAGGTTCAACACTTGGTTTCCAATGGTCAAAATCAGCCGTTGATAAAACAGAACACAGAGAGAGTGGCCCTCGAGGACTGGATTTGTGCAACCCTACACTCTTAGAAAAAAGGGTTCCAGAAGGGTTCTTCGGCTGTCCCCTTTTTGGTTGCTGGTAAAACTATTTTGAGTTCCATGTAGAACACTCTGTGAAAAGGGTCATACAGTGCATTTGTAAAGTATTCAGACCCCTTCACTTTTTCCACATTTTGTAATGTTACAGCCTTATTCTAAAATGTATTGAAAAAAATTATAATCCTCATCAATCCACACACAATACCCCATAACGACAAAGCAGAAACAGGTTTTTTGAAATGTTTGCAAATGTATAATAAAAAAAATACAGAAATACCTTATTTACATAAGTATTCAGACCCTTTGCTGTGAGACTCTAAACTGAGCTCAGGTGCATCCTGTTTCCATTGATCATGATTGAGATGTTTCTAGAACTTGATTGGAATCTACGTGTGGTAAATTCAATTGATTGGACATGATTTCTCAAACACAAATGTATCATTTGATACTTAACCTATTTTTGCACACATATCCAACTGTGAACGTTTCTACAATTACAGGTCCCAGTCAAGTCTCACTTGGCCTTGTTAATTGTGCATCGCTCACTGAATAATTAATATAGCGAGGGAGTTCAACGGTGGGCATTTACATATGCATAATATAGTTCCATCTAAATTGTATCCTTCTGTTCAGAGATGGGCAGTATTTCTGTTACATGTATTTGAAATACATATTTAAATTACCTTTAAGTTTTTTGTAATTTGTATTTCACTGGCCTGAACTACAATCCAATGTATTTTGTAACAAGATACTTTAGAGCTGTGTTTCCCAAACTCGGTGCTGGGGACCCAAAGGAGTGCACATTTTGTTTTTCCCCCCTAACACTACACAGCGGATTCAAATAATCAACTAATCATCAAGATGTCATTATTTGAATCAGCTGTGTAGTGCTAGGGGGAAAACTAAACGTGCACTTGTTGGGATCCCCAGGACGGAGTATGGGAAATGCTGCTTTAGTGAGCTACATTTGTGTATTTTCAAAATACAAAATACTTTTCCGTAAAAAAATATAAAGTGGTTCACAATTTTGTGGCCCCCTATCACCCCAAATTTGCTGCATTGGTATCAGAAGTCTGATGGCACTATGGTGGGATAAGAACGTTTGCTAAATTACCAAAATGTAAATTGGAAAATTAACACTTGCATAATACAACGGGACACATTTTATTCAAATAAAATTGCTTGGGGTTGGAGCTCATTAGAATAATACCCAGTGTGCTTTGCAAGTGCACATTTTTTTTTACATTTACATTTAGTTAATTTAGCAGACACTCTTATCCAGAGCATTCAGCTAAGGTAGATAACCAACCACATCACAGTCATAGCAAGTAAAACGTTTCTGTAACTGTTACTGAGAATGTTGTTGTAGTTACAGTAATGGGGCTACTTGCAAGTATTGTTATTAAATACATGACTTGGCAAAAGTATTTTGTATTTTACTTCGATATATGGTAACAAGAAAACATTTTAAGTGTCTTTGCCCATCTCTGTGTCTGTTATCTTGTCTGTCTTATGTATAAGGCTCTAGAAATCTCATCCTCTACTTGTACATAAACCTTTCAGTAGAGTATCTCCCTTTCCTCTCTCCATTCCCTTATCTGTTTTTATCCTAATATAATCTAAAAGAACCGAACAAGCATAGGCTTTCCAGTCTGGTCAGATCAGTGAAGAGGAAGGAAAGGAGACAAGGAGAGGAAGGCTAGTCTTTTTCGTAAAAAAAAAAATCATGGTCTACAGTGCAATACAGAATCTCAAATCAAATCAAAATGATTTGTCACATGCTTTACAGACAACACGTGTAGACCAACAGTCCGTTTCTAACAATGCAGAGCTAAAGATAAGAAAAAAAATGTCATCAAAATAGATATAATTGCACAGTGAATAAAGAATAATTGAACGTACTTCTACTTCAGGGACATATCGGTTATGTCCCATAAATCCACCCTATTCCCTACACAGTGCACTGCTTTTAATCAGGGCCCATAAGGTTCTGGTCAAAAGTAGTGCACTATAAAGGGAATAGGGTTCCATTTGGGACCGTACTGTAGGACCGTACTGGAAAGCCTTCACAGTAGGAAAGACAGACAAAGAGAAAATAAAAAGAAAGAGATGGTATTGAGACTGGAATTCAATTACATATGGCCATATCGATGTTTCCTCTGTGTCTTTGTTTATGTAGTTCTTACTCTGAAAACAGGAAGCTTTTCTTACTCTGAAAACAGGAAGCTTTTCTTACTCTGAAAACAGGAAGCCGCTACCTCAAGGAGTTTATAGTACCCTGAGACATTGTGATTATAGGCCTATTTAACCACGGGTAATATTGCTATGGCATGAACGTAAGCCACTGAATAGGTAAGAAACTTGATGCACCACAAGTTTAATGTATCTTTCTTAACCAACGTTATGGTCTAAATAGACCTTCATCAGACTAAGCCACTGCAATGCGTGTAGGACTGAATTAAGCTCACACTGTCTTTCTAATTTTACGTTACTCCTAACATTGGACGTGTTCAGTAGGGAAAATCTGTGTTCTTATTCGACAAGTTCAGGTAGTACCTTCTCGTTTAACTCTGTTACAAAATGTTTTCTCCCTATTAAATACAAATCTGACTCCACTGTATTCATAAAGTGTCTCAGCATAGGAGTGCTGATCTAGGATCAGATCTCTCCTGTCCATGTATCTTACGCCTTATGATCTAAAAGGCAAAACAGGTCCTAGATCAGCACTCCTACTCTGAGACTCCGTGAACATGAGGCCTGGATTCCTCCTTTATAGCAGAAAATGAAATTATGTGTTCTTATGGACAGATACTACCTCCATCCTTCAGTTCACTGCACTCTCTCGCTCCCGCTTTCCCCCTCCCTGTCCTGAAAACCCATTTCACTCTTTAACAAACTGTTTTCTCCCACTCCTGTACACCACTGTTGTCCTCCTCCCCCAGGAGAGCGGCTCCATCTACCTCCAGTTCACCTGCTCTACAGCCATGCAGCTGGACGTGGTCTTTGAGGTGCTGGAAGAGTTCGACTGGACCTCCTTCTCCGTGGTGGCCACGCGTCACCACGGTTACGAGGACTTCCTGGCCATGGTGGAGGCACTGACGGACGGATCCTTCATCGGCTGGGAGAAGAAAGGAGTGGTCATGCTCAACGTCACCGACGACCCGGGAGGGACGCGCTCGAGCAGGCTGCTCAAAGAGAACGAGGCGCAGGTGAGACGGCTACTACTGTCTTTTTTTGGGGGGGGGGGGGGGGGGGGGGGGGTAGTAGCCGTCTTGTTATGCTTTACGATTTTTTGTCTGATGGTACAGAAGTAGAGGGGGATACTGATGAAGAGGGGAGACACAGCAGGAAGGACAGACGCTGGGGGGTTGAACCCAGGTTTCTGGTGGGGATGTGTGTATATGTAATAGCAGCGGGTTTGTTACCACTAGACCAAGGAGTCTACATTGGGGATCTTTTATTTCACTCTTCTTAATCATTTATTTCTTGAGCCAGGATTTAAGGTAGAAGGGAGACAGGGAGAGAATACAGAATAGCTGTGGGACTGGGATTTGATCCCACACTGAAGGGGTAAACATGCAGTTGTGTTTACGGCCCAGCCCTGCACATTCCCGGTCCGCACTAAAAGCTCCATGGACCATCAGACTGTATAGATGTGCTGCAGATGGTAGCTCAACCCGTTATGCCAGCCCCAGGTCTTTGTTGTGTTTCATGCCGTCATCCTGTCTTTGCAGTCCTTTCATTGCAGTGTACCTGTACTGCAGGACGGTGTTTCTCCACCTTGTTCCCGGGGACCCTGCTGTGCAGGATATGCCGGATTTCCCTCCTGCTGAGAAATAATTTGACACTGATTAGTACAGTATTGTCTTGGTAGCCAATTACCTGAAAGACACTCCAATCACCCATCTTTAGGAATACTTAATAAGTTACCTGGCATACTTCAAATAGTTTGATCTGCGACATTGAATTCAGTGTTGTCTTCCATGTGTTACGTTAACAAGCAAGAAAACCAAACATTTTGTTCAAACAGAAGGGGGATCTAACAAATAGTCACTGACAACAACCGAAACGTGTAACGAAATGTGTAACGGCACACGGGAGCACTCTTGTCACGCCCTGACCATAGTAAGCTCTTTTTTTCTCTGTGTTGGTTGGGGCGTGATAGTGACTAGGGTGGGTCATCTAGGTGTATTATATTTCTATGGTGGCCTGATATGGTTCCCAATCAGAGGAAGCTGTTTATCGTTGTCTCTGATTGGGGACCGTATTTAGGTAGCCATTTTCCCCATTGTTAGTTGTGGGATCTTGTCTACAGTAAGTTGCCTTTGTGCACTCCAGTAGCCTCACGGTTTGTTTGGTTGGTTGTTTGTTGTTTTGTTTAGTGAGTTTCTCTTTATTAAAATGATGTGGAACTCTATGCACACTGCGCCTTGGTCTCATCATTACAACGATTGTGACAACTCTATGGTACTTTTCTGATAACTCATCAGGTTCCTCGACTCTGGGTTCCTTACAAACGACAGGATTTGGCACGACTTTCCCTCCAGCCGAATCGTTTCCCAAAATGAAAGAGACCCCCTTCACCGGTATGCTAGGCCTCACTCCAGTGACGACGGAACCCGAATGAAGATCAGACTCGAGTTCCACATTATACAAAGGCGCTTCCATGCAGCCCATCTCCATGCCTTGTACCAACACACTGTAACCAGTTGCTGAAGTGCCAGACAATGTCAAAACACCCTTTAAAAATGAAGGACTGGGCCGCCCCAGTGTCTTGCAGTATCTTCACCGACTGCTTAACAGCATCGCCACTCTGCAGAGACACGACCGTTTCTGAAACAAAAGGTTCATACACACCTGATACAAAATCCTGTTTAGGAGACACCAGTCCCAACTAGAGACTTAATGGGCTGCAGTGCTCTCACAAGAAGAAATTTATTTTTCTCCCTCTCATTTTTCTGTTTCAACTTAGGACACAGAGACACTGTGTCCTTTCTCAGGGCAGTATAAAGTGTATGGAACTGTCGTCTGTGTGCTTCTGGGACCATCTCGTAAGCCTGAAGGATAGCAGCTTTAACAGTGTCATAATCTGAACTCTGGTTAAGAGATGAAGCGGCGTACACTTTCTGAGCTTCTCCCACAAGAATACTTTGACGGAGCAGTGACCAAATATCTCGCAGCCATTTTAGGGATGTGGCAATCCTCTCAAACAGAGTCAAATATACATCCACCTCCTTTTCGTTGAAAGGTGGTACAAGCCGGCTGTTCCGACCAAGATTAAACTCTGTTGAGGGTGCAGGATGGCCTGACTGGATTGGGAGCGCTTCCAGATCCATCTCTCTTAATCAAATGGCATGCACATGTTCTTCTTGTTCTTGCTCTAGTGTGCCTGCACGTTCTCTTTCTTTGTGCTCAAGCACTACTTTCTGTCGTTCAAGCGCTAATGTCTGTTGTTCACGCTCTAGTTTCTGTTGTTCAAGCTCTAATGTCTGTTGTTCAAGCTCTAATGCCTGTTGTTCAAGCTCTAATGCCTGTTGTTCAAGCTCTAATGTATGTTGTTCAAGCTCTAATGTCTGTTGTTCAAGCTCTAATGTCTGTTGTTCACGCTCAAATTTCTGTTGTTCAAGCGCTAATGTCTGTTGTTCACGCTCTAATTTATGTTGTTCAAGCTCTAATGTCTGTTGTTTAAGCTCTGGTGTCTGTTGTTCACGCTCTAATGTCTGTTGTTCACGCTCAAATTTCTGTTGTTCAAGCGCTAATGTCTGTTGTTCAAGCTCTGATGTATGTTGTTCAAGCTCTGATATATGTTGTTCAAGCCCTGTCTGTTGTTCACGCTCTAATGTCTGTTGTTCGCGCTCTAATTTCTGTTGTTCACGCTCTAATGTCTGTTGTTCAAGCTCTGATGTCTGTTGTTCAAGCTCTGATGTCTGTTGTTCAAGCTCTAATGTCTGTTGTTCAAGCTCTAATGTCTGTTGTTCAAGCTCTAATGTCTGTTGTTCAAGCTCTAATGTCTGTTGTTCAAGCTCTAATGTCTGTTGTTCAAGCTCTAATTTCTATTGTTCAAGCTCTAATGTCTGTTGTTCAAGCTCTAATGTCTGTTGTTCAAGCTCTAATTTCTATTGTTCACGCTCTAATTTTTGTTGCTCCAACTTTGCCTTTAGATCTAGCTCTCTTAGTTGCACATCTACGGGATGTACTCTGCCACCCGTAGGACCCTTTTCATCAACCTCCCTCTCCGGAAAGATTTCTTTCTCCACCAAAGCAGTACCAATCAACTCTTTGACTACTGCTTTTGGATCGCCAGATGCCACTTTGGCATAATGCTTTGCAATGATGAACAGATTCACTTTTGTGAATTTATCTAGTATTTCATAGGGTTTTCCACAAATACTTCCAACTTCAAGTCCATAGCTTTAGTTTTATAAGCCGGTGTGTTTGTGCAACTTTCAAACTGATTCTACCATTCTTATAACAGGGTGGATGGCAGTGACAGAAACTCTACAACAAAAGGCTATTCTGAACACAGCAGAGCTTCAGAGTAGGTGTTTAGAGCGACTACCATACTCATGGGAAACAAGATCCTGGATGAGCCCCCATTTTGTTAACTTCTTAGGGCTGCACCCCGCTACAACAGCCAGTGAAAGTGCAGGGCGCCAAATTCAAACAGATATCTCATAATTAAAATTCCTCAAACATACATGTGTCTTATATCATTTTAAAGGTAATCTTGTTGTTAATCCCACCAAAGTGTCCGATTTCAAATATGCTTTTCAGCGAAAGCACTACAAACGATTATGTTAGGCCACCACCAAACCACAATAAGCACAGCCATTTTTCCAGCGAAAGATAGCTTTCACAAAAAGCAGAAATAGAGATGAAATGAATCACTAACCTTTGATTATCTTCATCAGATGACACTCATAGGACTTCATGTTACACAATACATGCATGTTTTGTTTGATAAAGTTCATATTTATAACAAAAAATCTGAGTTTACATTGGCGCGTTACATTCACTAGTTCCAAAAACATCAAGTGATTTTGCATAGCCACATCGTTTCAACAGAAATACTCATCATAAATGTAGATGATAATACAAGTTATACACATGGAATTATAGCTATACTTGTGCTTAATGCAACCGTTGTCAGTTTTCAAAAAAACTTTACGGAAAAAGCAAATCATGCAATAATCTGAGACAATAGCCAAATTAGCCGCCATGTTGGGGTCAACAGAAACCGGAAAATACATGATAAATGTTTCCTTATCTTTGATGAACTTCATCAGAATGCAGTGCTAGGAATCCCAGGTCCACAATAAATGCTTTATTTGTTCGATAATGTCTGTTATTTATGTCTAATTAGCTACTTTGGTTAGCGCTTTTGGTAAACAATTCCAAAGTCACAAAGCGCGTCCACTATAACGTGACGAAATGTCCAAAAGTTCCGTAACAGTCAGTAGAAACATGTCAAACGATGTACTGAATCAATCTTTAGAATGTTGTTAACATACATCTTGAATAACGTTCCAACCGGAGAATTAGATTGACTTCAGATGAGCGGTGGAACGGAGGTCCTCCTCATGTGAACGCGCATGTGAAAGCATGGTCAGCTCGTGGCAGTGATTACTCATTCCTGTCTCCTTCGGCCCCCCTTCACATTAGAGTCATCAGACAAAGTTCTATTGACATCTAGTGGAAGACGTAGGAAGTGAAAACTCATCAATATCTCGCTGTAATTTCAATGAGAGCTTGGTTGAAAATCTGCCACCTCAGAAAAAATTCAAACAGGAAGTGGAACTTCTCAGGTTTTTGCCTGCCATATGAGTTCTGTTATACTCACAGACATAATTCAAACAGTTTTAGAATTTTCAGAGTGTTTTCTATCCAATATGAATAATAATATGCATATATTAGCAACTGGGACTGAGGAGCAGGCAGTTTACTATGGGCACCTCTGTGCACCTTTCATCCAAGCTACTCAATACTGCCCCTGCAGCCATAAGAAGCTAAATTACCCAGCAAGAAAACCAAAAATTGTTGCTCAAAATGGGGAACTAACAAAGAGTCACTGACAACAACCAACCCAGGTGGGGATTTAGTAGGGGTTCCAAAAGACACTCATGAGGGTGTCCACTGAAAGTTGTCTAGCAACAACAACTGCAACCTAAAAGACACTCACCATGAGCTCCCACTAAATTTGCCCACTTAGAGGCAAACAAAACTCACACCAGACTTAAAGTCAGGAAGCCAAGCATAAAAGTGGAGCAAAACAAAAACAGGGAAGATCAGATAAAGGATTGTTTTTCTAGCAATAGGGCGAGCCAACTAAAGGTGTTAACCCTCCACATCTCTCGAGACCACAGGAACACTGGGCTAACCACTCTTAAATAGCACCTGGGCCAGCACAGGTGAAACACCTTCCCACTAATGAGACGACAACCAGCACAGGTGTAAAACATACTGGCTAACGAGTTGACACCAATCGGTGTGCCCTACGTGCTAACGTGCAGTACGTGCTAAAGTCCAACCTCAGAACATAAATGAAAAAAAAAAAAACCTGTAACACATGTAATTGAAATCCAGCTGTAGATGGTGTTTTTGACGTACACTACATGACCAACAGTATGTGGACACCTGCTCGTCGAACATCTCATTCCAAAATCATGAACATTAATATGGAGTCGGTTCCCCCATTGCTGCTATAACAGCCTCCACTCTTCTGGGAAGGCTTTCCACTAGATGTTGGAACATTGCTGCCATTCAGCCACAAGAGCATTAGTGAGGTCGGGCACTGATGTTGGGCGATTAGGCCTGGCTCGCAGTCGCCGTTCCAATTCATTCCAAAGGTGTTCGATGGGGTTGAGGTCAAGGCTCTGTGCAAGCCAGTCAAGTTCTTCGGAACTGATCTCGACCAACCATTTCTGAATGGGCCTCGCTTTGTGCACAGGGGCAATGTCATGCTGAAACAGTAAATGGCCTTCCCCAAACTGTTGCCACAAAGTTGGAAGCACAGAATCGTCTGGAATGTCATTGTATGCTGTAGTGTTAAGATTTCCCTTCACTGGAACTAAGGGTCCTAGCCCGAACCATGATAAACAGCTCCAGACCATTATTCCTCCTCCACCAAACTTTACAGTTGGCACAATGCATTGGGGCGGGTAGTGTTCTCCTGGTATCCGCCAAACCCAGATTCGTCCGTCGGACTGCCAGATGGTGACGTGTGATTCATCACTCCAGAGAACGCGTTTCTACTGCTCCAGAGACCAATGGCGGCAAGCTTTACACCAATCCAGCCGACACTTGGCATTGCGCATGGTGATCTTATCCTTGTGTGGGGCTGCTCGGCCATGGAAACCCATTTCATGAAGCTACCGACAAACAGTTCTTGTGCTGAGTTGCTTCCAGAGACAGTTTGGAACTCGGTAGTGAGCATGGCTGTGTGCTCAATTTTATATACCTGTCAGGAATGGGTGTGGCTGAAATAGCAGAATCCACTAATTTGAAGGGGTGTCCAATATAGTGTATGTAAATAAGAAATAGGAGAATGGACAAAAAGAAACAGAAATGATGTAACGATATAACATTTCACGCCAAACACTGTCCACTGCTGCAGCCTGAATGGGAAATGGTCTGAGTTGAGATTATTTCAAAGAAGGCAGTGAATGGGGTCAGCATCCCCAAAACTGCCACAGTGTGACTGACATCATTTGACCCAGTTCGGTACAACAAGACTCCCACTTAACCACTCGCTCTCTCCCCCTCTTCCTCCTCCCCCGCTCTTTCCAGGTGCGTCTCCTCTACTGCTCCCAGGAGGAGGCGGCGCTGATCTTCAAGGCGGCCTGGGCCTCGGGTCAGGCCGGACACTCCCACATGTGGTTCGCCGTGGGGCCAGCCCTGTCTGGCCTTGGCCTGGAGGGCCTCCCCAAGGCCCTGTTCGCAGTGCGGCCGCAGGGCTGGAGAGACGAGCCCCGCCGGAGGATCGCCAAAGGGGTGTCTGTGCTGACCCACGGAGCCATGGCTCTGAGGAAGGAGTACGGCTGGGCCCGAGGACCACACTACTTCGCAGGCAACTGCCAGACAGATGGCAACCAGACGCAGAGGGTGCCAGACAGGATCAGGTGAGGACAGCGGATGTGTTCCTTCAGATCTTCTCCTTCAGAACTTCTCCTTCAGAACTTCTCCTCTGTGGCAGAGGAGTGTCACTTGCTACTGCTGGCTGCTTCTCTCTCTCTCTCTCTCTCTCTCTCTCTCTCTCTCTCTCTCTCTCTCTCTCTCTCTCTCTCTCTCTTTCTCTCTCTCTCTCTCTCCATTTCCTTCTCTCTATTTCTCTGCCTGCCTCTTTCTGTCCATCTGCTTCTCTCTATCCTCAGTGTGTCTATGCCTTTCCTTCTCTCTCTTCTCTTTCTCCCCCCTCTCTCTTTCTATCTTTTAACCCTCTCTCTCTGTCTGCCTTACTCTGTCGTCTGTGATTCTCTCGCTGTCGGTCTCTGCCCCCCCCCTCTCTCTGTTTCTCCCCCTTGTCTGCCTCTCTCCCCATCAACAGCTAGAACACCTCAACCCCTCTCTCGTTCTCTCTCTGTCCCTCTCTCATTGTTCCCTCTCTCTCCATGACTGGTTCCCGTTTGTGTATGAGAAGTCTCTGTATCTCCCTCTGTCTGTCTTTTGCTGCCTGTCAGCCGTGTCTCATAGTTGACTCCTCCAAGTCCCTCTCATGTCATTCATTCAGTACACTTGGCTGAAAGATACATGAGCCATGTGTACATGCTGTATGTCCGTGTCCGTCCATATAGAGTATGTGTCAGAATAAAGTAATGCGCCATGTTCCTGTGTTGAATTAAGAGGTGCGGTTTGGTGGGTTATGTTTCGGAGGAGGCATGACTCGACCTTCGCCTCTCCCAAGCCCGTTGGGGAGTTTCAGCAGTGAGACAAGATTGTAATTGGGGAGATAAAGGGGATAAAATACACCCCCCAATTTTTTTTAACCCATTTCTGTAGCAATGAGGTTTGTGCAGTAAGCTGTAGGCCCAATACATTATCACTGCATATTGGCTCTGCTTGAATTGCCCTGCCGTTGTTGTTCTTCTCAGACCATTTTTAAATTATATTTAAAAAAGAATGGTATATGATCATATGATAATTTGTTGTATTACTTGTGAGGCACAGCATAATAATTAGCTTCTTAATTTTTTACTGGGCTGATGGCCTGATTCTGATAGTCAGTCGGAGAAAAGGGGACACAGCTGATGGCAAAACTTAAGTCGCACTGCATTATTTTTGCCTCATGCACCAATACATGTGTCACGCCCTGGCCTTAGTTATCTTTGTTTTCTTTATTATTTTAGTTAGGTCAGGGTGTGACATGGGGGATGTTTGTGTGTTTTTGTCTAGTCGAGGGTGTTTGTATTGTCTAGGGGGGTTTGGTAGAGTTTATGGGGTTGTGTTCAGTGTAGGTGTTTAGGTAAGTCTATGGTTGCCTAAATTGGTTCTCAATTAGAGACAGCTGTCTATCGTTGTCTCTGATTGGGAGTCATATTTAGGCAGCCATAGGCATTAGGTAGGTTGTGGGTAATTGTCTATGTTTGACGTTAGTAGCTTGTGTCTGCACGTTCGTTTGTAGCTTCACTTTTGTTTAGTTTGTATTAGTGTTTCGTGTTCGTTACATCTTCTAATATTACAATATTTGAAGATGTATTTATATCACGCTGCGCCTTGGTCCTCTCTTTCACCGAAAGACGATTGTGACAACATGTTGTTACTCCTATGACCAGGGAAAGTCGGAACACATTGATATACTCGTTAATTGCAGCTGCAGTGCTGGTTGTAGCGTAAGTGGAAGTAGGGAGAACGTGCATTTTGTGGCTTGTAAAAGTGCTGAATAACTTAAACATGAAATTACTCATCAAAACAGCAGCTCTTGCTGTATTCTTCGTTTTACAGTCCATGTGTCACGCCCTGGCCTTTGTTATCTTTGTTTTCTGTAATAGTTTGGTTAGGTCAGGGTGTGACAGGGGAGATGTTTGTGTGTTTTTGTCTTGTCTTGGGTGGTTGTAGTGTCTAGGGGGTTTAGGTAGAGTAGATGGGTTTGTGTTTGAGTGTAGGTGTCTATGGTTGCCTGAATGGGTCTCAGAGACAGTTGTAATTCATTGTCTCTGATTGGGAGCCATATTTAAGGCAGCCATAGGCAGTAGGCTTTTGTGGGTAGTTGTCTATGTTCTATGTTGCATGTGTGCACTTAGTTCGTTTTAGCTTCACGATCGGTTGTTTTTTGTTTGTTTAATAAGTGTTTGTTTTTTCTTCATTAAAAGAAGATGTCTTTTTTCCACGCTGCGCCTTGGTCCACTCATTCTTCTCATAACGGTCGTGACACTATGGCTCGAGGAAATTGTGCAGACACGGTGATCTGAGCTATCTGATTGGCCAGCGGTAGGCCTGTAGGTGCACTTGATTTGCTCTTTGCGCCTGCCGGGTAGGCGGAGTTCTACCTTCAAACACATGAAATGATTCAAAATGGGAACACTTTGCCTTCCCGGCACTAGGGCTGCTGAATCAAGTGCACCTACCAACAATAGCGCAAAACAAATAAAAAATTGAAGAATGCAAGGCTTTATCATTGGGTTTTTTACAGAAATGTTTGGTGATCAACTAGTAATTCTTTGGAGATGACCAGTCGATTGGGACCGGTTGGTGACCACTGGGCTAGGATTAAGTTTAGGGTCAGGGTTAGGGTTAGTAGGTTGTTAGTTGAAAAGAGACTGATGCTCTGTAGATACAGTCTCTTCAGAAAGTATTCATACCCCTTTCCTTATTCCACATTTTCTACACAACCTACTCCATAAAAACAAAGTGAAAAATAACAATTCTTTTCAAAAATGTTCATGCTCTGTCAAATTGGTTGTTGATCATTGCTAGACAATCATTTTTAGGTCTTGCTGTATATTTCCAAGCAGATTTAAGTCAAAACTGTAACTCAGCCACTCAAGAACATTCACTGTCTTATTGGTAAGCAACTACATTGTAGATTTGGCCTTGTGTTTTAGGTTATTGTCCTGCTGAAATGTGAATTCATCTCCCAGTGTCTGGTGGAAAGCAGACTGAACCAGGTTTGGCAGACTGAACCACAGGTTTGCCAGTGCTTAGCTCCAGTCCGTTAATTTGTTATCCTGAAAAACTGCCCAGTCCTTAGTGATTACAAGCATATCATTGCACGATGCAGCCACCACTATAATTGAAAATAGGGAGAGTGATACTGTGTGTTATGTGTTGTATTTCATTTGCCCCAAACATAACACTTTTGTATTCAGGACAAAAAGTGAATTGCTTTTCCACATTATTTTGCAGTATTACTTTAGTGCCTTGTAAACAGAAGGCATGTTTAGGAACATTTTTATTCTGTACAGGCGTCCTTCTTTTCACTCAGTGAATTAGGTTAGTATTGTAGAGTAACTACAATGTTGTTGATCCATCCTCAGTTTTCTCCTATCACAGACATTAAACTCTAACAAAACTCTGTAACTGTTTTAAAGTCACCATGGGCGTCATGGGGAAATCCCCGAGCGGTTTCCTTCCTCTCCGACAACTGAGTTAGGAAGGACGCCTGTATCTTTGTAGTGACTGGGTGTATTGATACACCATCCAAAGTGTAATTAATAACTTCACGATGCTCAAAGGGATATTCAATGTCTGCTTTTTATTAATTTTTTTATCCATCTACCAATAGGTGGTCTTCTTTGCGAGGCATTGGAAGACATCGCTGGTCTTTGCGGTTGAATCTGTGTTTGAAATTCACTGCTCGACTGAGGGACCTTACAGATAATTGAACGTGTGGGGTACAGAGATGAGGTAGTCAATCATTCAAAAATCGTGTTAAACACTATTATTGCACACAGAGTGCAACTTATTGTGTGGCTTGTTAACAACTTATCTTATTGTGTGACTTGTTAACAACTTATCTTATTGTGTGACTTGTTTAGGCTTACCATAACAAAGGGGTTGGATACTTATCCACAAGACATTTAAGATTTTCATTTTGAATTAATTTGCTAAAAAGTCTAAAAACATAATTCCACTTTGACATTATTACCAAAAATCTGACATTATTACAACAAATAAATCTCCATTGAATCCATTTTAAATCCAGTCTGACTATCCATGTAAAGTGTAACCAAAGACTTAAATAATACATTAAAAAAAAAATCCACTTACTGTTCATTCATTGTTAATGTATCAGCTATAATGGGTCTCTTTTAATGCATTTCTTTGACCAGTCAGGATAATACTACAATTATCTACCTCCCACCACTCTCCCCTCTTTATCTCACAATTATTTTTCCTGCATCCCCTTCTGTACCTCTCTGCTCCTCTCTCATCCCTGCACCCCTCCCTCCTCCCTCTGTCTCTCCCACCGCTATGCTCGTTATGCTTTGTTTTTATTCCGCCATTCAATTTCATCCTCAATCTAATCTCATGCTCTCACCCCTCCATCCCATCCTCGCTCCTTCCCTCCCACGCTCTCCCATCTATTGTCAGTTCGCAGCCCTCTCTCTCCTCTCTTTCTCCCTGGCTCTCTCTCTTTTTCCCATCACTCCGTCTCATCCCTCTCTCTTCTCTTCCCCCCCCCCCCTCTCTCTCTCCTCCCTTGGCCTGACTCTAAAAGGGATCTGATGCGGCATCGTTTTACATGTAAATTGGATAATTGGTTATGGTGGTGTAATGCAGGGTAGAAATATCGGAGGCAGTTACACACAGCCACGAACAGCCCCCCCCCCCCCTCCCACCACCACTAGGCCCGTCCAGTTTCCTTCTAATGAAGAAGCTGGCATCAGTAAGGCATGGGAGAATCTAATAAAGAGGGCACATGCTAATGTAGCTCAAAAGAGAGTACATTAAAATCCGACTGAATGTTGTCTGATGTTTAAACAGCTAGTCACCCCCCCCCCAAAACCCTCCATCCCTTCTTTCTTTCTCTCTCTCTCTCTCTCTCTCTCTCTCTCTCTCTCTCTCTCTCTCTCTCTCTCTCTCTCTCTCTCTCTCTCTCTGCCCAACCTCTCGCTCTCTCTATCCCTGACTCCTTCTCTCTCTGTCTGAATGCATTAGCCATTATGAGTTGTCTTTGTTCCGGCACGGGAGACAAATCTACATTCAAATAGTCCGTAGCTTCTGGTTGTTTGTTCACCTCACAATGATCGGCATCAGAGGAAACACATGTAATGTCAATGACTGTGTGTCGCCATGACAACATGGCACTCACCAAGAGCGATCAGTGGCATTGCAGAGTTGAAGTGAATGCTAACATTGTCTTTTTTCATCAAATAAGAAAAGCAAATACCATACGGTGGGATGAATAGTTCCATATTGGTCAGCAGATTTTTTGGGGGTATCTCTTTTTTCCAAACCATAAAAGGATCATTTGAATGTAGAATAGAGACGAAGGGCGTTTCCTACTTTCATTTCTCTGTGCTTGGGTCAGTGCTCTCTTCATGGGCTTGCTTTGACGAATCGCTTGTGACCGTGATTGTGTGTAATATGGTACGGGTGTGGGTGTCATAAAAAAGTAATGAAACCCTTTATGACTTCTTCACACAGCTCTTCCATACATACTGTATAAGGCCCTCTAGCTCATTTGCATTGCATTGCATTACTTTGCATGCCATCATTTCCCGTTGTATGTACAGTAGCAACAGGATGGATATGAAAACCAACATAGCCCAAAGCCATGCCGTAGGGCTCCAGCCAGTCTGACCATGCGCCGGAATGCGTATCATTCCTCCGACTGTATGATATCGAAAAACCCATCAATTATAAATCATAGTTCAGCTCATTTCTCTTGCGAAGTCAACGAGAGGGCAGTGTTTGAGACGTAAATAAAAAATCTCATATTGTGTAGTAGGCTTTTTATGTGACAGCCTCGTATAAATAATGGCCAAAATAAATAGGGAAGTGGGAAATGAAATGAGGGCATCTTCAATCAACAATTGCTGCATCATGAAAACAAGAAAACGCCGCCGACAAATCCCAAATGCCTTTCGAAGGACAGGAGAGAAAAACAAAACCGGTGTTGGGTTTTTAACATTCTATCTGACTGGCGGCGTCCTCTGTGAATGGTGCTTTTAGGTGCAGTGTTGTCATGGTGACACAGAAGCATCTCAGACTCTGCAACAGACAACCCCTAACAGCAAAACATTCCACATGAAAGCCAACAGCTAGTGTGGTTTGCTTTATAGCTTTTACCCCTGATTATCAAGAGTGGGGCTAGGAAGCCATTAGCACTCTCGATATCAAAGAGTTACAGATGCGTTGGAGATTATGGAAAATAGCCTGCCTACCCTACCTCTCTGCATACCGCAGTCTTTGCAAGTCTCAAACACTCACACACACTGCACATTATCCATGGGATATGCAGAAACTACCTGGCTTTTGTAGAACTCTGGTTACTCTAAAGCCCTCTCTTGAGAGGCAAGTTCACATGTTTTGTTCATCAAGTCATTGGTTTATTTACATTTCATGTCACGTAGCTGCCTGTAACTGTACTCGGCTGGAACACAATAACAAGCAGCTTGGGACATAGAGAGCTCTCTAGTGTAGTGCCTAACAGCCCACCTGCGTCCTGCTGTCTCTCACCCTGCCACCCTGCCACTCTCCCCCTTCCATTTGTTGTATCTTTCAAGTACATTTTGCAGCTGAAGAACACATGGAAGATAAATGACATGGCCAAAAGTATGTGGACACCTGCTCATCGAACATTTCATTCCAAAATCATGGGCATTAGTATGGAGTTGGTCCCCCCCCCCTTTGGTTCTATTACAGCCTCCACTCTTCTGGGAAGGCTTTCCACTAGATGTTGGAACATTACTACGGGGACTTGCTTCCATTCAGCAACAAGAACATTAGTGAGGTCGGGAACTGATGTTGGGCGGTTAGGCCTGGTTCGCAGTCGGTGTTCCAATTAATTCCAATGGTTTTCAATGGGGTTGAGGTCAGGGCTCTGCAGGCCAGTCAAGTTCTTCCATACTGAACTCGAAAAAACATTTCTGTATGGACCTTGCTTTGTGCACAGAGGCATTGTCATGCTGAAACTGGAAAGGGCCTTCTCCAAACTTTTGCCACAAAGTTGGAAGCACAGAATCGTCTAGAATGTCATTGTATGCTGTAGCATTTAGATTTCCCTTCACTGGAACTAAGGGGCCTGAACCATTAAAAACAGCCCCAGACCATTATTCCTCCTCCACCAAACTTTACAGTTGGCACTATGCATTTGGGCTGGTAGTGTTCTCCTGGCGTCCGCCAAACCTAGATTAATCCGTCGGACTGGCAGATGGTGAAGTATGATTCACCACTTCAGAGAACGCGTTTCCACTGCTCCAGAGTCCAATGGCGGCGAGCTTTACACCACTCTCACCGACGCTTGGCATTGCGCATGGTGATCTTATGCTTGTGTGCGGCTGCTTGGCCATGAAAACCCATTTCATGAAGCTCCCAACGAACAGTTATTGTGCTGACTTTGCTTCCAGAGGCAGTTTGGAACTCGGTGGTGAGTGTTGCAACCGAGGACAGATGATTTTTAGGCGCTACACGATTCAGCACTCGGCGGTCCCGTTCTGTGAGCTTATGTGGCCTACCACTTTGCGGCTTAGCTGTTGTTGCGCCTAGACGTTTCCACTTCACAATAAGAGCACTTACAGTTGACCTGGGCAGCTCTAGCAGTGCAGAAATTTGAGGAACTGACTTGTTGGAAAGGTGGCATCCTATGAGGTGCCACATTGAAAGTCACTGATGTCTTCAGTAAGGCCATTTGAATGCCAATGTTTGTCTATGGAGATTGCATGGCTGTGTGCTCTCTCTCTCTCTCTGCCACGCTCATTGCCTTCACTGTCACTTCCAGCTAAAACATGAGGCTTGCTTCTCCGTTTCTTTGTTTTTCCGTTTGTCTGTTTCTCAGTTTCTTTGTTGTCTGTCTGTCTGTCTGTCTGTCTGTCTGTCTGTCTGTCTGTCTGTCTGTCTGTCTGTCTGTCTGTCTGTCTGTGCTGAAAGTTGTCTAGTGTGCCCCTCTATTTCTCTCTGTTTCCCTCTTTCTATTTCTCTCTTTCTGTCTGCCATTCTCTCACTCCATTCCCTGTCTTCCAGGTTCTTCAGTAACATTACGCTGAGTGGCCGGGACTACTCGTTCAACAGTGACGGCTACCTGTCCAATCCAGTGCTGGATGTGATTTCCTACACCGAGGGGAAAGGCTGGGAGGAGGTCAGTGAGTTAGCGCGCTAGCCTCTAATTAGCTGACACGCTCGCTAACCTGGCTAACCACCATCTCACACCCCATCAAGTCTTGCTAACACACACACACACACACACACACACACACACACACACACACACACACACACACACACACACACACACACACACACACACACACACACACACACACACACACACACACACACACACACACACACACACCAGATCATCAGTAGGGATGACCAAGGATGTTCAAGTGTGTGAATTGGATCATTTTCCTGTCCTGCTAAACATTCCAAATTGAACTAGTACTTTTGGGTGTCAGGGAAAATGTATGGAGTAAAAAGTACATTATTTTCTTTAGGCGTGTAGTGAAGTAAAAGTAAAAGTTGTCAAACATATAAATAGTAAAGTAAAGTATAGACACCCCCAAAAACGTCTTAAGTAGTACTTTAAGGTATTTTTTACTTAAGTACTTTACACCACTGCCTTCATACTGTCAGTGTCAAGGTGGGCTAATCTGACCCAGTTGCAGCTGAATGATAACATGGTCCCTGCGGCAGTGCTCCTTCAGTTCATTTCCCATCTCCTCTGAGTATATTTACTGAGGGCTCTGGGCTCAGATCAGGAGAGGGGGAGTGAACAAGCAGTGGATGATTGAGCTCCGGGACCAGTTTCTGACCAGTTTCTTATGATGGAAAAGTCAGACCACTTATGATTTACAGTGCATAGTCTCCATAGTACTGTAACTTACTGTTCCCTATACTATAACATAACCACCATTCAAAATATGAAGATAATAACATAAAAATGCAGGCCATTCCATGGTCGACATGTACACGCACTATTACATAACTAGTCACATTCGAGCCAGACAACTTCAAGTAACCCCAAAGGAGAACTGATGGATTGGTGCTTCAGAAAACAGTGACTTACTTGAATTAATTTGTGAATCACTTCAACACAGGTCGCGGTCGCTTCTGCTTTTTATTTCCCCCCGGTATGCAGTCTCCTATGTTAGCTTGACCGCTGAGACACTGGAACACTCTCAAAGTGTTTAGCACATGTCACACTTACCACAAAGCGGCGCGGTGAACAAAAGAGACACACTGCGTCGCACAAAGGTTTCCCTTTTCCACCTCGCGCTCCGTATACTTCCTGAGTGTCTCTGAACGATCTCCTGCAGGTTGGCACGTGGCAGAACGGTGTTCTGGATCTCATCATCCAGCCCTTTTCACGCTACGGCTCCTTCCTCAAGCCGCTGGATGACACCCAGCACCTCAAGGTGGTCACCCTGGAGGAGAGGCCCTTTGTCATTGTGGAGCCAGCCGACCCAGGCACCAACTCCTGCATCCGGGACTCGGTGCCCTGCAGACTACCGCTCAACACCACCAAGTAAGGCCTGCTACTGGGGCGGATGTTTTGCCGTGACCGACCGTGGTCTAACCATGCAGATGTTTAAGCATGACAGACCGTGGTCTAACCATGCAGATGTTTAAGCATGACAGACCATGGTCGAACCATGCAGATGTTTAAGCATGACAGACCATGGTCGAACCATGCAGATGTTTAAGCATGACAGACCATGGTCGAACCATGCAGATGTTTAAGCATGACAGACCATGGTCGAACCATGCAGATGTTTAAGCATGACAGACCATGGTCGAACCATGCAGATGTTTAAGCATGACAGACCATGGTCGAACCATGCAGATGTTTAAGCATGACAGACCATGGTCGAACCATGCAGATGTTTAAGCATGACAGACCATGGTCGAACCATGCAGATGTTTTAACCATGACCAACATGTAACCGACGTAGTTTAAATGTTGTAACTATCATAAGTGTAAAGGGGAATTTCATTCAAAAATCGTGGTCGGCCATGTTGATCCTCATTATTCATATAGTTTATTGAGAGTGTGTTTCATATACAGTGCTTTACTCCACACTAAGTAAAAAGGACATAACTCCTAAAAGTATGATGTCACAGGGTTACATTCCCTCTCCTCGAGGCATTCAGGGAAAATAATTGGAGAGAATTTGTAAAGATTTAGCATCTGAATTGTGGTAAATAAATAATATAGCCTTTGAGCTTAAAAATGTCTTTATACAGTGAGCGTACAAAACCTTAGGAACAACTGCTCTTTCCATGACATAGACTGACCAAGTGAAAGCTATGATCCCTTATTGATGTCAGTTGATAAATCCACTTCAGTCAGTGTAGATGAAGGGGAGTTAAAGAAAGATTTTAAAACCTTGAGAGAATTGAGACATGGATTGTGTGTGTCATTCAGAGGGTGAATGGGCAAGACAAAAGATTTAACTGCCTTTGAACGGGGTATGGTAGTAGGTGCCAGGCGCACCGGGTTAAGTGTGTCAAGAACTGCAACACTGCTGGTTTTTTCATGCTCAACAGTTTCCCATGTGTATCAAGAATGGTCCACCACCCAAAGGACGTCCAGCCAACTTGACACATGGGCCAGCATCCCTGAGGAACGCTTAGGGCAGCTTGTAGAGTCCATGCCCCGACGAATTGAGGCTGTTCTGAGGGAAAAAGGGTGTGCAACTCAATATCAGGAAGGTGTTCCTAATGTTTTGTACACTCATAAAAATATTATTTTAAATATTAAAAAGTTCCAAACAAAACCTCAAATGTGAACTTTTGATTGAAGTTTCCCCTTAAAGTAACTTTTTTGGATGCGGCTTAGTCTAACCAGTAAACACGTGCCTTGCCCATTTTTCTTATTGACATGCTGTTGTATATTCTCTCTTGTCCTCTTCTATAAACTCTCACTCAGTGTTTCACAGTCTGCCCTGGTCTCTAAAGGTCTGATGAGTGTGTTGTGTGTTCCCAGTCTGTCTCTGATGCCTGGTAATAAGGCCTGCTGAAAGATCCATCCGTTTGATTTGCTCAGGGAGATTGGCCCATTTAATTAGCCTACTTTGAACATTCCATTAGAATCTTGAAACCTGCACTGACTGATGGGTTATCATAGTGGGCATACAGGGAGGTACCACGCATTGATGTTTGCCCAGATAAATGTAGCTTTTGATCTACCATCAGGCTTTTTCGGTCGACTTCCCTGTTGTAAAGCTACATGCTTGGAAAGAGTTCACGTATGTCCTGTTAAATCTCCTTGTCCCCTGCTGAGGGTAACCCACACAGAAAAATAGCATTTAATCCTGTTTTAATGCAGTCCTCCTTCTCCTCTCCTGTCTGTCCTGATGTGCCTCCCCTCTCTAAAACTGAGCAGTCCAACTACAGGCAGTATTGATCCAGCTACTACAGCTCTCGCTAATAATTCATACATTCCTCCTTGCCCTTCTGTGTCTCCCTTCTGTTTCTCTCTCCCCTCTGCCTCCCTGTCTTTCTCTCCTTCCCTCCCCCTCTCTCTCTGTAACCACAGTGTGCCGGTGGATGAGAAATCGTCGAAGCACTGCTGCAAAGGCTTCTGCATTGACGTCCTCAAGCGATTGGCCAAAATAGTGGGCTTCTCCTATGACCTCTACCTGGTGACCAATGGCAGACACGGGAAGAGGGGGAGTGATGGGCAGTGGAATGGCATGGTCGGGGAGGTCAGGGGTCATGCATTTATTCTTCTCTTTCTCTTTTTGTATTCAAAAACGTATTCAAGGGGTGCCATGCAATTCCTCCTCGAAATCCCCTAAAAGTAAATGTGGAGGCAAAATGAGACTAAGAACTGTCAAATAGATTAGTATTCCCATAGAAGAGTAACTGGAGTGTTTGGCTTGGAGTCTTGGGCAGATGCCTCGTTATTTCCAGGGAAGCCAATCCCCCTCTGAGGGCCGGGATTAATACGGGTGGTTAACAGAGAAGGGGATGTTATATACCAGCACGGCTAAGGGTGTGTTGTTGTGCTTACACAGCCTCCGGGTGCTAGGCTCCTTCTACCAGGTGCCGGTGTCCCTTTTCTCTCGCCGCGAGGCTCCTCAGTCGCTCAACTCGCTCTCGAATCTCGTTAACGTAACCATTTTACAACTGAGACAGCTGGAAGTGAGTGCCTGTGAACGTGAATGGGCCCGTTTTTTTTCTGTTCCTAACTGCAGTTCCCCTCCCGCCCACCAGGTGGTTTATAAACGGGCCGACATGGCCATTGGCTCCCTGACCGTCAACAAGGAGAGGTCGGAGGCTGTGGAGTTCTCCGTGCCCTTCGTGGAGACAGGCATCAGCGTCATGGTCTCCCGTAGCAATGGCACCGTCTCGCCGTCGGCCTTCCTTGGTGAGCAGGGCAGACTAAGAGCTTATGAAGGGCATATGATGTGCTATGAAGGGGCTATGAAGGGCCTATGATGGGCTGTGAAGGGCTTATGATGGGCTATGAAGGGTTTATGGTAACACAACACCTGACAACCCAACCAACAAGGAAAACCTTGATTTCTCTTTCTTGGTTTAGTATCAAAGTTGTCAAGCAATGTTTCACAGGCTTCTCAAATAAAATCCATAAACCCATTCAGTATTCTAATGGGCTATGTCGCTCCTCGGTAATGAATGGTGAAAATATTTCAGAGTAAAATATGTCTCTAAGGTAACGCCTCTACATTTCAAATCGCCTTAGCGTAATTCTGGTCTTTGCCCAACCATGTAGAGAGACTCAGTCTGCAAACAAGGCAGACATTTTAATCCTACAGCTGTCGATTGAGACGTGAGGGTACGTTTAAATCTGCAGCCAGATCTTAGATTATACAGTGTGAAATGCACCGAGGTAATGGCAGCTCATCAGATATGACTCTGTAGTACACAGCAATCTGGACATAGGAGACGGCTGTGCTGTACGTAAAACAAGCTAGTTCAGATATGAAGTCAAACAACACAGGCTGGATGTAATCTTAGTTTCAGACACTCAAACAACACAGACTGGATGTCGTTTTCCCCCCTGAATGATTCATGTCCGACTTATATCTGTCTGTCAACTAAGATTTAGTAGACAGTCTGGACATGTTCTGTATCCAATGGCCACCCAGAAGTTTTTTTTACCCCAAGGCCATTTAGTCTGAATCAAGGGTCACTGATTTGATGGTAACCTAAGGGTCATTGGTTTGCTCTTAGTGTGTATTAGCTGGCCAGAGCCCAGAGTAATCTCTTGCCAAGAAAATCTTGGCTCCTCAAGCCTCACTCTTTTTGTAAGGCTGTTTTCTTGAGACCTTCAACCATTATTCTCAACCATGTTGTTTTGACCTTAGTATTTTTGATATTGTAGGTTACTCCTCTATGACTAAGGTCAGACAGAATATGAACCTCCAAAACTGATTTAAAGGCCATTCCTGATTCCTCTTGTGTAATAACAAAAACGTCTTCATTTCTTTACTATGCAATTACAGAGCAGTTGCTTCATTACTTTGTAATAACACATGCATAATTAGTTACGTCACAGGTATCCAATCAACATTGTGTTACCACAAAACAATCCCTTTAAATGCCTCCTATCTTTACCTATTTTAAAAATATATATATTTTAACCTTTATTGAACTAGGCAAGTCAGTTAAGAACAAATTCTTATTTTCATTGACGGCCTAGGAACAGTGGGTTAACTGCCTTGTTCAGGGGCAGAACGACAGATTTTTTACCTTGTCGGCTCGGGGATTCGATGGCACGAGTGTAGTGGTTTGAGAATGGCTTTTTTTGTAGAATTCCCTCCTTGGCTATGTTCCAATGTCAATGCTAGCATACCACTTAGAATGCATGCCTGTAATCTGTCTGTATAGTTAAACACACATCACTTGTTAGAGGGTTGCTGGGCCATGTAAAAACTAACATACACAAATGCTCCACCACATACACTTATATATTTAATAAGGCTAGTAAATGCACAATGTGCATCCACTCTTGGATCGAAACTTTGTCCATTTACAAGCCTTATTAAAGGGATGAGGTCGAGCAACCATCTAATGCGTGTCCAATACATTGCCTGTGTCCCAATGGCACCCTGTTACCTATGTAGTGTACTACTTTTGCAGAGGGCTCAATGGGCTCTACCAAAAAGTAGTGCTCTACAGTGGGGTCCCAAATTATTGACATCCTTGATAAATATGAGCGATAATGATTGTATAAAATAAATAATTGAAATACTGAGCTATATTGTATATTTTTTTTTAAATATTGACACCCCAAAAGGTTCTTATAAATAAAGTAGTCAAAAGTTTAGTATTTGGTCCCATAATCCTAGCATGCAAGGACTGCGTCAAGCTCTACAAACTTGTTGGATGCATTTGCAGTTCGTTTCGGTTGTATTTCAGATGATTATTGTGTCATTTTGGAGTCACTTTTATTGTAAATAAGAATATAATATGTTTCTAAACACTTGTACATTAATGTGGATACTACCATGATTAGGGATAATCCTGAATGAATCGTGAATAATGATGAGTGAGAAAGTTACAGAGGGGTCAAAGATGATACACCCAAGAAACGCTAACCTCCCCTGTTGTTGGTAATGGTGAGAAGTTAGCATGTCTTGCTGGTACGTTCTTTGACCCGCTGTAACTTTCTCACTCATCATTATTCACGATTCATTTAGGATTATCCACATTAACGTAGAAGGTTTTAGGAACATATTCTATTCTTATTTACAATAAAAGTGACTCCAAAATGATACATTACAATATTTACAATTCATTTCTATTGGGCACAAAACAATCTAAAAACAAAACCAAAATGCAAATGTCTCCAACAAGTTCGTAGAGTCACAAGCTTTGTGTAGTCATTGCGTGCTAGGAATATGGGACCCAATGTAGAATATGGGATCAAATGTAGAAAAATGTTGAAAGTATATTATTTTATATTAATACTGCTCAGAGAAAGAGATTTTGTTTAACAAGTAATATTTTTTTTCCTCAAAAAGGTAGGGGGCAAAATTATTGACACCCCTAAATATTATGTTAAATAAAGTAGTTCAGTATAAAGTATCAAAATATTTTTCTTTAAGCAGTTTTATTAGTATAAAATAATATAATTACCCAATTTTTGGGAGCATACAACATAGCTGTTCTAATTATTTATTTTATACAATCATTATCTTTATCAAGGGTGTCGATCATTTCGGACCCCACTATATAAAGGGAATTGTAGGGTGCCATTTGGGAAGTGTCAATAGCTAGTAGCAAGCTAGCGAGAACCTTGGAACAGAACCCTTGTCTTTCTGATGTGATGTTTCAGAGCCATACAGCCCAGCTGTGTGGGTGATGATGTTCGTCATGTGCCTCTCCGTGGTCGCTGTCACAGTCTTTATTTTCGAGTTCTTCAGTCCCGTCGGCTACAACCGCAGCCTGCAAAGTGCAAAGAGTAAGTCATTTATTACAGTATGGTCATTATTATTTCAGGTTATCACCATTGAAGCAATTGAAGTAGTCGTGATGAGTTTACATACCAGTGTGAGTAGTACCCTAGGGATGTTTATTTTCCATTCAATATCCATTTACCTCTCTCTCTCTCTCTCTCTCTCTCTCTCTCTCTCTCTCTCTCTCTCATTGTCTCTCCCACTCTCCCTATCTCTTCCCCCCGACCTCTCTCTATCCAGAGACAGGGGGCTCTAAATTCACCATAGGGAAGTCTATCTGGCTGCTGTGGGCTCTGGTCTTCAATAACTCAGTGCCTGTGGAGAACCCCAGAGGAACCACCAGTAAGATCATGGTGCTGGTGTGGGCCTTCTTCGCTGTCATCTTCCTGGCCTCCTACACGGCCAACCTGGCAGCCTTCATGATCCAGGAGGAGTACATCGACACTGTGTCTGGCCTCAGCGACAAGAAGGTGTGTGAGTGAGGAGGCCATTCTGATCCAAGGCCAAGATGGCTATAAATGTCTGTTTCCATAGCACAGTGATGCCTCAATTCTTCACACTTCTCCCAAAGTGTGCACTTGCACATTACCTGTCTATGGATTTAAAAGCATTGCATTGGGGAAGGCAGGGCCGGATTCATGCGGGGGCTTACCAGGGCTGAAGCCCCTGGGCCCAGCACCTTAGGGGGCCCAAGAGGAAGCAAACAATTATATATGTTTTATAGTTGAAGTTTACATACACTTAGGTTGGAAATCATTAAAACTCATTTTTCAACCACTCCACACATTTCTTGTTAACAAACTCTAGTTTTGGCAAGTCGGTTAGGACATCTACTTTGTGCATGACACAAGTCATTTTTCCAATAATTGTTTACAGACAGATTATTTCACTTAGAATTCACTGTATCACAATTCCAGTGGGTCAGAAGTTTACATACACTAAGTTGACTGTGCCTTTAAACAGCTTGGAAAATTCCAGAAAATTATGTCATGGCTTTAGAAGCTTCTGATAGACTAATTGACATCATTTGAGTCAATTGGAGGTGTACCTGTGGATGTATTTCAAGGCCTACCTTCAAACGCAGTGCCTCTTTGCTTGACACCATGAGAAAATCAAAAGAAATCAACCAAATGGTAGACCTCCACAAGTCTGGTTCATCCTTGGGAGCAATTTCCAAATGCCTGAAGGTACCATCTGTACAAACAATAGTACGCAAGTATAAACACCATATGACCACACAGGCGTCATACCGCTCAGGTAAGAGAGACGCGTTCTGTCTCCTAGAGATGAACGTACTTTGGTGCCAAAAGTGCAAATCAATTCCAGAACAACAGCAAAGGACCTTGTGAAGATGCTGGAGGAAACAGGTACAAAAGTATCTGTATCCACAGTAAAATGAGTCCTATATTGACATAACCTGAAAGGCTGCTCAGCAAGGAAGAAGCCACTGCTCCAAAACCGCCATCAAAAAGCCAGACTACGGTTTGTAACTGCACATGGGGACAAAGATTGTACTTTTTGGAGAAATGTCTTCTGCTCTGATGAAACAAAAATAGAACTGTTTGGCCATAATGACCATCGTTATGTTTGGAGGAAAAAGGGGGAGGATTACAAGCCGAAGAACACCATCCCAATCGTGAAGCACGGGGGTGGCAGCATCATGTTGTGGGGGTGCTTTGCTGCATCAGGGACTAGTGAACTTCACAAAATAGATGGCATCATGGGGAGGGAAAATGATGTGGATATATTGAAGCAACATCTCAAGACATCAGTCAGGAAGTTAAAGCTTGGTTGCAAATGGGTCTTCCAGATGGACAACGACCCCAAGCATACTTCCAAAGTTGTGGCAAAATGGCTTAAGGACAACAAAGTCAAGGTATTGGAATGGCCATCACAAAGCCCTGACCTCAATCCTATAGAACATTTGTGGGCTGAACTGAAAAAGCGTGTGTGAGCAAGGAGGCCGAACAAACCTGACTCAGTTACACCAGCTCTGTCAGGAGGAATGGGTCAAAATTCACCCAACTTATTGTGGGAAGCTTGTGGAAGGCTACCCGAAACGTTTGACCCAAGTTAAACAATTTAAAGGCAATGCTACCAAATACTAATTGAGTGTATGTAGATATCTGACCCACTGGGAATGTGATGACAAAAATAAAAGCTGAATTAAATCATTCTCTCTACTACTATTCTGACATTTCACATTCTTAAAATAAAATGGTGATCCTAACTGACCTAAGACAGGGAATTTTTACTAGAATTAAATGTCAGGAACTGTGAAAAAGTGAGTTTAAATGTATTTGGCGAAGGTGTATGTAAACTTCCGACTTCAACTGTACAGTGTATACACTACATGACCAAAAGTATGTGGATGCTCATCAAACATCTCGATCCAAAATCATGGGCATTAATATGGAGTTGGTCTCCCCGTTTGCTGCTTTAACAGCCTCCACTCTTCTGGGAAGGCTTTCCACTCGATGTTGGAACATTGCTGCAGGGATTTGCTTCCATTCAGCCACAAGAGCATTAGTGAGGTCGGTCACTGATGTTGGGCCTGATTAGGCCTGGCTCGCAGTCGGCATTCCAATTCATCCCAAAGGTGTTCGATGGGGTTGAGGTCAGGGCTCTGCAGGCCAGTCAAGTTCTTCCACACCGAACTCGAAAAAACATTTCTGAATTAACCTCGCTTTGTATACGGGGGCATTGTCATGCTGAAACAGGAAGGGGACATCCCCAAACTGTTGCCACAAAGTTGGAAGCAGAGAATCGTTTAGAATGTCATTGTACGCTGTAGCGTTAAGATTTCCCTTCACTGGAACTAAGGGGCCTAGCCCGAATCATGAAAAACAGCCCCAGACCATTATTCCTCATCCACCAAACTTTACAGTTGGTACTATGCATTCGAGCAGATAGCATTCCCCTGGCATCCGGCAAATCCAGATTCGTCCTGTCGGACTGCCATATGGTGAAGCGTGATTCACCACTCTTGAGAATGTGCTTCCACTGCTCCAGAGTCCAGTGGCGGCGAGCTTTACACCAATCCAGCCGACGCTTGGCATTGCTCATGGTGATCTTAGGCCTGACCTGCGGCTGCTCGGTCATAGAAACCCATTCCATGAAGCTCCCGACGAACAGTTATTGTGCTGAGTTGTTTCCTGAGGCAGTTTGGAACTCGATGGTGAGTGTTGCAACCGAGGACAGACAATTTTTACATGCTACACACTTCAGCACTCGGCAGTCCCGTTCTGTGAGCTTGTGTGGTCTACCTCTTCGCGGCTGAGCCGTTGTTGCTCCTAGAAGTTTCCACTTCACAATAACAGCACTTACAGTTGACCGGGAAAGCTCTAGCAGGGCAGAAATTTGACGAACTGACTTGTTGGAAAGGTGGCATTCTGTGACGGTGCCACGTTGAAAGTCACTGACCTTCTTCAGTACGGGCCATTCTACTGCCAATGTTTGTCTATGGAGATTGCATGGTTGTGTGCTTGATTTCATACACCTGTCAGCAACAGATATGGCTGATATAGCTGAATCCACTAATTTGAAGGGGTGTCCACATACTTTTGATATATAGTGTATATACCATTGCCTACAGTAGGCTACATAATAACATTTCCGGTGGGACAATGTCTCACCTAATGATAAAGATGAAGCCATAGCCTACTCACAGTGATGGCCGATGCGCTCATCGTGGCAATAGCCCATCTCATGATGAGCTACTTTGAAAAACAGTGCTGGTGTTCGCAAAACAAAATGGGAGTTGTTGAGAAACATGTGTTGCTATCGTTTGTACTGACAGATTAGACTTTTCAGAAGTACGCATTTGCTTTCCAAACTGTACGTTTTTCCCCACAATTGTATTTTGAAATCTTCAAAAGGCAAAACGACAACCGCAAACAACCATAGAAATAGAATCCATAGACGTCATTTCAAGTCTGGACTGGCATCCATTGCTAGAGTACCCATTAGTTTAACAGTCAAATTGCCAGGGTAAGAAGTTATAAAACCTTTCTATGGATTATATGTCTATGGCCACAACGCAACAAGCTGTATATTTGGCACGCATGCTGGCCAAATAGCAGCATTCCCGATTGTAGGCATACCGGTAACTGCCAAAATAAAGGAAACACTTAAGTAAACGAGAGATACAAAGTATATGTTATGGTGTGGGGGTGCATTTTCCTGGCATGGTTTAGGTCCACTTGTATAATTTATGCCAAGGCGCATTGAAGCTGTTCTGACAGCTCTTGGTGGCCCAACACCATTTTCATTAAGACACTTTATGTTGGTGTTTCCTTTATTTTGGCAGATACCTGCATGTGAGTGTGGTAAAAAATAAACCCACAATAATTTTTTATTAACTATTGATCCTCTGTGGCAAAATGATGCTCTCTGGTGTGGTGTGATAAAACTATTCAATATTACAAGAAATAATGCAATTTTATTTGTGTTTTGTTTTGCAACTTAAAAAAAATATATATACTAATACTGAACAAAAATATAAACGCAAAGTGCAACAATTTCAACGACTTAACTGAGTTATAGTTCATATAAGGAAATCAGTCAATTAAAATCAATTCATTAGGGCCTAATCTATAGTATTTCACATGACTGGGCAGGGGCACAGCCATGGGTGGGCCTGGAAGGGCATAGACCCACCCACTGGGGAGCCAGGCCCAGCCAATCCAAATTAGTTTTCCCCCACGAAAGGGCTTCATTACAAACAGAAATACTCCTCAGTTTCATCAGCTGTCCGGGTGGCTGGTCTCAGATTATCCCACAGGTGAAGAAGTTGAATGTGGAGGTCCTGGGCTGGCGTGGCAAAAAAAACCCGTTGGAGGTGGCTTATGATAGTGAAATGAACATTCAATTCTCTGGCAACACCTCTGGTGAAGATTCCTACAGTCAGCATGCCAATTGCACGCTCCCTCAAAACTTCAGTGGCATTGTGTTGTGTGACAAAACTGCACATTTTAGAGTGGCCTTTTATTGTCCTCAACACAAGATGCACCTGTGTAATGATCATGCTGTTTAATCAGCTTCTTGATATTACACACCTTTCAGGTGGATGGATTATCTTGGCAAAGGAGAAATGCTCAATAACAGGGATGTAAACAAATGTGTCCATAAAATTTGAGAGAAATAAGCTTTTTGTGCATATGGAAAATTTCCAGGATCTTTTATTTCAGTTAGCTTATATTTCTGTTCTGTATACATATATACAGTTGAAGTCGGAAGTTTACATACACCATAGCCAAATACATTTCAACTCAGTTTTTCACAATTCCTGACATTTAATCAGAGTAAAAATTCCCTGTTTTAGGAATTATGAATGTGTAATGTCAGAATAATAGTAAAGAGAATGATTTATTTCAGCTTTTATTTATTTCATCACATTCCCAGTGGGTCAGAAATGTACATACACTCAATTAGTATTTGGTAGCATTGCCTTTAAATTGTTTAACTTGGGTCAAATGTTTCAGGTAGCCTTCCACAATCTTCCCATAATAAATTGGGTGAATTTTGACCCATTCCTCCTGACAGAGCTGGTGTAACTGAGTCAGGTTTGTAGGCCTCCTTGCTCGCACACGCTTTTTCAGTTCGGCCCACAAATTGAGGTCAGGGCTTTGTGATGGCTACTCCAATACCTTGACTTTGTTGTCCTTAACCTGTTTGGGCTGCAGGGGCAGTATTTAGTAGCCGGATAAAAGGTGCCCATTTGAAACGGCCACGTACTCAATTCTTGCTCGTACAATATGCATATTATTATTACTATTGGATAGAAAACACTCTCTAGTTTCTAAAACCGTTTGAATTATATCTGTAATGTCCTTGATATTTATTAGTATAGATGCACTTCATACGTCTTCCACTAGATGTCGACAGGCAGTGAGAGAAGAAATGGAGTGTGTAACTTGATCTGGGGTCAAACAAAAGCTCTTTGTATGACGTGTCACCAGTATCCTGTTTTCTGGAGAGCGCGTGAAGGGACCTGGTTTTGCCTTCTGATAAGCTGTCGTTATGGACGACTAATATCTCCGGCTTTGATTTTATTTGATACATGTGACAATATCATCGTAAAGTATGTTTTTTCAATATAGTTTTATTAGATTATTGAAATTTTTTCGGGACATTAGGCGTGTTGCGTTGTGTGCCTTTGTTCAGGAAGGAGAGCTTTGTGCTACTTTGCTAGCTTTCCGTGCTAATTGACTGGAGAAGAGGACATTCTAAATCCAAACAACGATTGTTCCCGACAAAGGACCCCTTGTACAACATTCTGATGAAAGATCATCAAAAGTAGGACCCATTTTATGATGCTATTTCATATATCTGTCGAACATGTTGTACTAGTCGTTTGCGCCCAGATTTTGGGTACTCTCTCGCTATACCTAAGCTGGATGTCGTAATGAAGTTATTTTTAGAATTCTAACACGGCGATTGCATTAAGAACTAGTGTATCTATCATTTCCTATACAACATGTATTTTCTAGTAACGTTTATGAATAGTTATTTGGTCAGAATAGTTGGAGTGTCATAAAAATATCCGCACATTCTGGGAAAAAGATGCTACGTTAGATGCTATGCTATATGATGCTATGCTATTTCAGCTCTAAATATGCACATTTTCGGATAAAACATAAGTGTATGTATAACCTGATGTTATAGGACTGTCATCTGATGAAGCTTATCAAGGTTAGTCAAAAATTATATATCTTTTGCTGGTTTATTCGCTATCGCTAACGTGCCTATTGCTATTGCTAACGTGCCTTGATGAATGAATGCGGTAGTGTGGTAGGCTATTGTAGTAAGCTAATATAATGCTATATTGTGTTTTCGCTGTAAAACACTTAAAAAATCGGAAATATTGGCTGGATTCACAAGACGTTTGTCTTTAATTTGCTATACACCATCGATTTTTCAGAAATGTTTTATGATGAGTATTTAGGTATTTGACGTTGGTGTCTGTAATTACTCTGGCTGCTTCGGTCCTATTTGTGACAGTAGCTGTGATGGTAGCTGCAATGTAAAACTGATTTATACCTCAAATATGCAAATTTTTCGAACAAAACATAGATTTATTGTATAACATGTTATATGACTGTCATCTGATGAAGTTGTTTCTTGGTTAGTTTGGTTGGTTCTTGGTTAGTTAGGTTGGCTTTGTGCATGCTACCTGTGCTGTGAAAAATGTCTGTCCTTTTTTGTATTTGGTGGTGAGCTAACATAAATATATGTGGTGTTTTCGCTGTAAAACATTTTAAAAAATCGGACATGTTGGCTGGATTCACAAGATGTTTATCTTTCATATGCTGTATTGGACTTGTTAATGTGTGAAAGTTAAATATTTCTAAAAAATATATTTTTAATTTTGCACCATGCACTTGAAGTGGCTGTTGTCATATTATGCCCGGCTTCGGGGTTGCAGCCCAAAGAAGTTAAGCCATTTTGCCACAACTTTGAAAGTATGCTTGGGGTCATTGTCCATTTGAAAGACCCATTTGCGACCAAGCTTTAACTTCCTGACTGATGTCTTGAGATGTTGCTTCAATATATCCCCATAGTTTTCCCTCCTCATGATGCCATCTATTTTGTGAAGTTCACTAGTCCCTCCTGCAGCAATGCACCCCCACAACATGATGCTGCCACCCCCGTGCTTCATGGTTGGGATGGTGTTCTCCCCCTTTCTCCTCCAAACATAACGATGGTCATTATGGCCAAACAGTTATATTTTTGTTTCATCAGACCATCATCACATTCCCAGTGGGTCAGATATCTACATACACTCAATTAGTATTTGGTAGCATTGCCTTTAAATTGTTTAACTTGGGTCAAACGTTTCGGGTAGCCTTCCACAAGCTTCCCACAATAAGTTGGGTGAATTTTGACCCATTCCTCCTGACAGAGCTGGTGTAACTGAGTCAGGTTTGTTCGGCCTCCTTGCTCACACACGCTTTTTCAGTTCAGCCCACAAATGTTCTATAGGATTGAGGTCAGGGCTTTGTGATGGCCATTCCAATACCTTGACTTTGTTGTCCTTAAGCCATTTTGCCACAACTTTGGAAGTATGCTTGGGGTCGTTGTCCATCTGGAAGACCCATTTGCAACCAAGCTTTAACTTCCTGACTGATGTCTTGAGATGTTGCTTCAATATATCCACATCATTTTCCCTCCCCATGATGCCATCTATTTTGTGAAGTTCACTAGTCCCTGATGCAGCAAAGCACCCCCACAACATGATGCTGCCACCCCCGTGCTTCACGATTGGGATGGTGTTCTTCGGCTTGTAATCCTCCCCCTTTTTCCTCCAAACATAACGATGGTCATTATGGCCAAACAGTTCTATTTTTATTTCATCAGAGCAGAAGACATTTCTCCAAAAAGTACAATCTTTGTCCCCATGTGCAGATGCAAACGGTAGTCTGGCTTTTTTATGGCTGTTTTGTAGCAGTGGCTTCTTCCTTGCTGAGCGGCCTTTCAGGTTATGTCAATATAGGACTCGTTTTACTGTGGATACAGATACATTTGTACCCGTTTCCTCCAGCATCTTCACAAGGTCCTTTGCTGTTGTTCTGGGATTGATTTGCACTTTTGGCACCAAAGTACGTTCATCTCTAGGAGACAGAACGCGTCTCCTTCCTGAGCGGTATGACGCCTGTGTGGTCATATGGTGTTAATACTTGCGTACTATTGTTTGTACAGATGGTACCTTCAGGCAATTGGAAATTGCTCCCAAGGATGAACCAGGCTGATTTCTTTTGATTTTCCCATGGTGTCAAGCAAAGAGGCACTGAGTTTGAAGGTAGGCCTTGAAATACATCCACAGGTACACCTCCAATTGACTCAAATGATGTCAATTAGCCTATCAGAAGCTTCTAAAGCCATGACATAATTTTCCAAGCTGTTTAAAGGCACAGTCAACTTAGTGTATGTAAACTTCTGACCCACTGGAATTGTGATACAGTGAATTCTAAGTGAAATAATCTGTCTGTAAACAATTGTTGGAAAAATTACTTGTGTCATGCACAAAGTAGATGTCCTAACTGACTTGCCAAACCTAGAGTTTGTTAACCATACATTTGTGGAGTGGTTGAAAAACAAGTTTTAATGACTCCAACCTAAGTGTAGGTAAACTTCCGACTTCAACTGTATATATATTTCCTCCTAACATTGTACAAGTCGTGTGTCGCTTCATTGGCCTGGGCTATTGATTCTTTGAATTCAAGACCAGATTATCCTCAGTTTGTCAGTCAGAGTAGCCACTTATTTTGGTAATTTGTGTGGTATTAAAAAATATCCATCTAATGTCTTCTGTCATGACAATTTATGCATTGATCCATCCCTAATGTTCCTCCCTCTCACTTCTCTCCCTTTCTAAAGATCTTTGTAATAAAAATGCAAGGAGAGCAGAATTCTGTTCTTTTTGGGGGGAGAAGAAGAAACTGTTTTTAAATTAGGTCTAAGGAAGTTGGGTGGACACTGTACAGCACCACGTGATGCAGAAAAAAATCACAAGAACATCTCAAAAGATAGATGCTCAACTTGTTGAGTTGGTTTTGGAGATTTGAGCAGCAATCTTTTCGAATGTTCTTGCATTCCGGCAGTTCTTTGATTGTTGACATGTCGCTTGATGTATTGTCCAACTGTCCAACTTCCTTAGATCACTATGCATGCATTATTTACGTTGTAATGTACTGTTGTCACTCAACTCTTACCCTGAATCCCCACATCAACCTCTAGTTCCCCCTCTATCCCCCCAGTTCCAGCAGCCCACTGAGCAGTACCCCCCACTCCGATTTGGCACCGTCCCCAACGGGAGCACGGAGGAGAACATCCGCAGCAACTACGCCAACATGCACAACTTCATGATCCGCAACAACCAGAAAGGCGTGGAGGAGGCCATCGACAACCTCAAGACTGGGTCAGTTTGTGTGTTTCTGAAGATGACATCCCGTTCATTTCATTACAATCAACCAGGACCATGTTCATTAGGCACCAAACGGAAGAAAACAGCCTGAAACATGGAGGGACTACCTAGACTTGTCCAATAAGAATCGCTCATTTTCGTTTTTTCCGTTGCAAAACATTTTTTTAATAGGTTTTCTGTTGTGTGCCCTAATGAACATGACCCAGCATAGCAGCCTCTTAGCAACAGTTATCTCCCCATGCAGTCCTGTCCTACTGTATGTTTGTTTATGTCTCTGCTGGGGTTTATAGTGCAAACTACTGTATGAATTATGCTTACATTAGATAAAACACACACACACTTATCATGTTGGAAGCATTAGAGTAGACGTAACAAGTTGTGCGCCTCAGGCGGAGGAGAGACACTTCCCCAAGACGACATGACCACCAGAAGCTTAGTCCTCACCCGGACTTGACGTACCGTGTTATTAAACCTCACATTCTCACTTATCATTTCACCCTCATCCCCTCTTCTCTTTCTCCCCTCCCTCCCTCCCACCCTCCCTCCCCGTCAGTAAACTAGATGCCTTCATCTATGATGCGGCTGTGCTAAACTATATGGCGAGGAAAGACGAGGGCTGTAAGGTGATGACCATTGGCTCGGGAAAGGTGTTCGCCACCACGGGCTACGGCATCGCCCTGCATAAGAACACCCGCTGGAAACGCCCCGTGGACTTGGCCCTCCTGCAGCTGGTGGGAGACGGTGAGGAGAGAGAAAGGAGTGGGGGAGAGAGGGGTTGGGGACAGGCAGGAGAAGTTGATAAATGTGCTGGCTTGTTAGTGGCAGGCTGGCAGCATCAATCTGTCTCTGCTTTTAGTGGTGGATTGAAGTGAGGAGAAAAAAAAAACACTTTCCTGCAGTACCTTCTGCTTAATTCAGTTGAATGCTGTTCACATTCACGGTTTTACAGTTTGTCCTGCATACTGTACTTTGTACAGTAGACCTACATACTACAGGTAACTGCCAAATTAAAGGAAACACAAACAAAAAGTGTCTTAATAGGGCGTTGGATCACGTCGAGCCAGAACAGCTTCAATGCACCTTGGCATAGATTCTGAAAGTGTCTGGAACTCTATTGGAGGGATGCGACACCATTCTTCCATGAAAAATTCCATAATTTGGTGTTTTTTTGATGGTGGTGGAAAACGCTGTCTCAGGCGCCGCTCCAGAATCTCCCGTTAGTGTTCAATTGGGTTGAAATCTGGTCTGAGACAGGTATGGCATATGGTTTACATCGATTTCATGCTCAACAAACCATTCCTTGACCACTTGTGCCCTGTGGATGGGGGCATTTTCATCCTATGGTGGCATAGCCATGGTAGCCAAAATATTGGCAAAAAATAATGGTTTGCCCAGCATTTGTATGCATGACCCTAAGCATGAGGGGATGTTAATTGCTTAATTAACTCAGGAACCACACCTGTGTGGAAGCATTTGCTTTCGATAGACTTTGTATCCCTCATTTACTCAAGTGTTTCCTTTATTTTTAGCAGTTACCTGTAGGACTTAGAGTAGTCCTACATACTCTGTCTTTACAGGAAGCCTGCCATACTTCAAGACAGTCAATTCATGTTGAATGTTGGATTTATTGGGGTTGGTTGTGACCCAGATTAAGCCTTAACACGGACTTCAATGGTGATTCTCTATTTAACATGCCTTTTAGTCCATGAGTACTTTAGGCTTAATCTGGGTCTGTGCAATCACCCCCCCATACATCATAAAAGGTCTTAAAGATTCCATATATGTGTTCTCAAGTACTGTATCATACTTTGCTAATGTTACAATCGGGGACTCTTTTTTTTCTTTGTAACTCTTTAACATCTTTATTTGACTGTCACTCATTTGTTTCCGGTCCTGTGATTAGAAGGTGGGGTGTTATTCCTTCGGCTTGTGCTGAGGATGTTGCAGCTCTGTCTAAGCTCAGAGAAGCTCTATGTGAAGCCCTGAGTTTGGTCACGATTAAGGGTTGAATGTGAAAGAGAGCGGGGGGGTGGAGGTGTTTATTGAAATATGATGAATGAGATTAGGAGTCTGTCACAGTTTATGATCACGCAAATTAGCATCAATTGTTTAAAAAACAACACAGTTGTCAGTGAAGTATCGTGACTTTCGTGGTCTAGCACTCGTACTTGACTTTTTCCACTGACTTTGCTGATAGATCCTTTATGGGGGGGGGAAATGTACTTACTATGACTGTGGTTGTGCCCCCTAGCTATTTTAAGATGAATGCAATGACTGTAAATCACTCTGGATAAGAGTATCTGCTAAATGACTAAAATGTCAATGTAAAAATGTAATCAGAGAGATCCCTTTAACTCCTGACTGTGAGTTCTTAACTACACATTCTTGGAAGAATATTTTTGTTTGGTAGATTCCCTTTTATTTTGTTTTATTGGAGTGGATTATGACATTCCAGTCAACATGGTTAATTCATGTTTTTCTAATCCATGTAGTTTGGGCTTTACAATGGGATTTCCAACACAGGGCAGTTAACCTAAGGTTAATATAGTTGAATGGTTCACTGTTTTAACTCTGATGACCAGGGATTTTAAAACACACTTTAAGTAGCTACTCTTACCATGCAGGGTGCTTTAGCCGTCAGACGTGGCTGTCATTTCAATACATGTTGTCTGCTCTCCGCTGAGCACAAACTCTGGGTTTTCCTCCATTTTTCCTTCACAGTGTAACAGTTGTTTTTGATAAATGGAACTAATGGGTTGTGCTGGGAGTCCTATTAGTGTCCGCCACCTTTCATCTGTCGAGGTCACTCTTAACACGGGAGACTCTGTATCCAGGCCATTTCCAACTTCCATCAAAGCTATGCAGCTTCTCTCTCTCCCTCTTTCCTCCGGCTTCCCCCCTCTCTCTTACACACATACACAGGCTTACTCTCTCACATTCTCTCCCCCCCCCCCCCCCCCCCCCCACACACACACTATTTTCTCAATCTTCAGCTTTCATTTTGCCATCATACAACACCTCTGAGCCAGACACACTTTCACCCCTCTTCCTCCTGACCTCTCAACTATTACCTTCCTAGCTTCCCCCTTAAGGTATAGAACAATGCCTGTCCCATAACAACGGCAGATAATCCCTCCTTGTAGTTTTTTTATTTCTCTCCCATCTCCTCTTCTCCCACCGTCAGATGAGATCGACATGCTCGAGCGCCTGTGGCTCTCGGGGATCTGTCACAACGACAAGATTGAGGTGATGAGCTCCAAGCTGGACATCGACAACATGGCGGGGGTCTTCTACATGCTGCTGGTGGCCATGGGGCTCAGTCTGCTGGTTTTCGCCTGGGAGCACCTGGTGTACTGGAAGATCAGGCACTGCCTGGGCCGCTCCAGTGGCATGGACTTCCTATTGGCCCTCAGCAGGGTGAGTTACTGACTGATTTATAGTGGTAGTAGTGATGCCCCCTGGTGGTGGTAGTGGTGGTGGTGGTGGTGGTAGTGATGCCCCCTGGTGGTGGTGAAAGGGAAAGGGCTTGGTGCATCAACACATCACAGGCTATGTTTGTGCCTCGTTTTAAAAGTGACCCAGTTTTCTCCAAGATTTCAGAGGACGTTGTGTTTTCTTACTGCTGCGCTCTACGTCGACGTTCCGGGATCTCTCCGATTGTGACTCCCGCTTTCAATTTCACCGAATGTTGATTCACGTGCTCAACGGGCAATGTTGATCCATGTCCATCAGATTTCTGTCCTCCTGATAAATGAGATTTAGTGGGATGACTCTTGACTTTGAATAAGACATATTGGTATTGAATGATTCTTCTTCAAGTAAAGGTGACAAGGCTGTTATGATTTACATGGCCCCGCCATACAACACAATTAATGGTAGCCTATCAGTCTTTTAAGGCTGTAAATTACCCGCATTAGAACTGTCACAAGTTCCTCATCCGCCCTCATTAGTACTTTGTGGTCAGTTGCCTCCTCTCCGAGAGTACAGAGCAGAGCGAGATTGCATAGAGTGGCATCCGCCATATTCATTGCACGTCACATTTTATGCTAGAGAGGAAAGAAAGGACAAATGATTCTCTTTGAAAGAGTCAGTTCTGACTTACTGTTTGACCACTGCACTAGGAGCTCCAGAGTGCGCAACACACTAGGGGGTCATTTAGAAAGAGCAGTTGAACTGAGCTTGAGTGCACCGTAATTGCAGACACTGAGGTAAGTGTATGCAGACCTCTATGGGGACACATTTCTGCTACATTTCTGCCACAACTTATGAACATATGTAGCCTAGTTTTACGAGACTTTACGAGACTTGCGTGACTTTCAGTATCAATGTTCTCATCTAGGGATACTGGGATGTGGAGTTTGCTAGCTGTATCCTAACTAGCTTCCCCTTCTATGTCTACACAGGGTATGTACAGTTGCTGCAAGTTTGAAGATGAAACCGTCTCTGGAGGCCTCAGAAACACACTTCCCCTATATCAGAGTGTTCCCACAATGCCACCTCCACCCCAATCCCACATCTCAGCGGCTGTAACCTGTAACACTACTCTTGCCATGGTGCAGCAGCAGCAGAGGCATCATCACCAGCAGCAACAGCAGCATGAGCAGCAGCAGCAGCAACAGCAAGCATACAGCATGCTTCCTGCTGGATCTCCTCCAACTACTGGGTACTCTGCAATGGCCCTTGGGCCATCAAACAGTCCCCTTTTGGAGGGTCCCATGCCGTGCTCCACTTTTCTGCCTCGCCATGACCGCAGATTGGCTGTGGTAGACCGCTGGAACCGTCCCAAGCCCAGCACGGACAAGCCGATTGGTGGCAGCGGTGGGATCCCAGACATGGCACAGTTTCAACAGGGCTTGCCCCCTCATTGGGCTGGGGGAGCCAGTGGAGGGGACGGGAGTCTGGATGAATACAAGCGATACTATGGCCCGATCGATCCAGAGGGCTTAGGGGCAAATGCTGACCCACAAACAGGTGGCTCTCAAACCCCCAAAACGAACCAGAGGGGTACAAAGTCCTCAGGAATGCCTAGACTACCTTCTAAAGGACCGCCCCCTGGGCACTTAATGTCCAAGCCCCCTCTACCGCTCCCCTCATCCCCACATCCACCGCCATTTTGGAGAAGAGGCAGCCTCCCGAAAAGAAAGGGCTCCGGGGGGCCTCTGTATGAGAACATCCTCCCCTTGGGGAGAAGAGGGGGAGGGCGGTACGGAGCAAGGGATGGAGGTGGCAGGCGAGGCCGTCGCCCTCCCCCACTCCCATTGCCTGTCCCTGTCGCATCCCCTGCCCTCACTACCCCTACCACTCCCTCTCATTCCGCCCTCTACACCTCCAGCTCCTGCTCCTCCACCTCATCCAGTTCATCCTCGTCCTCATCCTCCGTCTCCCTCTCACGGTCCAACTCACCCTCATCCTCCACCATCACATACACATCGTCCCAGAGTTTTAAGTACAGGGCTGGCAGTAGGGATGTCGAGGACGTTTATGACTCTGATGAGCTGATAGAGGAGTCTAGCCTCCTGCTAGGACGGAGAAAGGGCAAATCCCGACGCATGTCCTCTCGCTCACTGCCTTGCAGTCCACCCCCTCCGCCTGTACCACCCCGCAAGCCTCGTCTACAGTATGAGAGAGAGAGGGCTGGGAGCCAGCTAGCCCAGCTGCAGGAGTGGTGGACCTCCTGGGGCGAGAGAGAAAGACTTAGAGGAACAGGAACCAGGGCCGAGGGGAAGGAGGAGAAACGGCATCACAAAGACAGAGAAAGGGAGAGAAAGAGAAGGAAGAAAGGCCGGAAGAAAAAAAAGAGAGAGGAGAAGGAGAGAGAGCGGGAGCGCAAGCGGCATAAAGTGAAGAAGAAGAAGAAGAAAGAGGAGAAGGTGAAGAGAAGAGATCGGGGCAAGCGATCAGAGCACGAGGAGGGAGGTGGTGAACAGAGAGGGCAGCTCAAAGCGATAACGCAAGAGGCCTACTCCTCCTACCCGGCTCTGAGGCGTGACTCTATGAGGAAAAAGAGTGAAGGTTCTATCAGAAGTTACGGATGGAATATTCCAAGGGATGAAGACAGGAGAGATAGCGAGGACAAGGAAATAGATGATGGAGAGGACACTAGAGGCAAGGAAAGGCACAGAAGTCCTTACTCTCGCCACAGGCATGTAGGTAGGCCTTCCAGTTCCAGCAAGCAGTACCAGAGCCCCAGAAAACCTTCAACCGCTGTCAAATTCTGGGGAGCGGGAAACCCATCGTCAGAGATTCCTTCATCTGCATTTCTGCCACTGATCCCTCTCTCGTCCAGGCGCAGGAGTAAGGGTTCAGATAGAGAGGCCCTAGGGAAAGAAGGGGAGACGCGCCCCCTGTTGGGCAGGAGCGAGAGAGTGGAGGTTCACTCCAAAGAAGGTTTGTCGTTTCATGAGTGGGATTCCGAAGATGATGATGAAGATTCCGAGGAGGAACGGAGAAAAGTGGAGCAAGAGAAGAGACACGAGAGACGACGAAGGACCGCATCAGAGTCCGAAAGGGAAAGTGATAAGATGGTGGGCATCTACTCAGACGACGACGGCTCCTCGGGAGAATTTGGAAAGTTCGAAAGGTACTGGGAGGGTCATGAGGGTAGAGCAGTTGGGGGAATAGGAGGGGGAGGTTGGTTTTTCGGCACTTATCCCGCCAGAGAAAAAGCCGGCAGCATAAACAGTAGGGATGGCTCGTTATTGGGCCGTGGGGAGGGATGGGGCGGAGCACGGGGAGCAGGGGAAGGTGGCTGGGGTTCAGGGAGGATAGGTGGTACACAGTGGCCTCCACCTCCATTGACACCACCAGCTCCTCGAAGATACTGGTCCGTGGACAAGCTTCCCGTGAAGGAGGAGAAGAAAGAGAAACGGAAGGACAAGGACAAAGGGCGAGGGGATGTGGCTTGCAACTGCCAATCTGCCCTCGAACATCAACACGCTCACTCTAAGTTGGCCATGGTGAGCTCTCCTAGCCAGGAGGAACTATTTCTACACTGTCAAAGCTTTGTGACTAGCGCCAATTCCAAACGGCATTCCTTCAAACCCGACCGGACCCAGAATCAGCCCAAATCGGGAAGCCAGTCCAACCTCAGCATCCAGAGGACAGACCGCATTCGGCAGCCTTCTACATCGCAGGCCCTCATCCCCTCCCTCCCTCCACCAACACTCCCAGCCCTTCCTGCCCCTCCCTCCTCATCCCATCCCATCCACATCCTTCCTCCCAACTCCTCCTCTTCGGTCTCGTCTCCCTCTGTAGTATCCTCCACCCCAGGCGCCCCCCAGCCGTCTTCTATGGCTTCTGCTAGTGCCAAACTCTTGTACCAGAGACTGCGCTCAGTGCCCCAGCCCCAAAGGTTACAGTCACCTCACCTGCCCCTCAAGGCCAAGAGCCTCTGTTCACGGAGGGGGTCCGCACACTTCTCCAGTGTGGAGAGCGAGGTGTGAGGCGAATCATAGACACCTACCTGGGTAGGAAACACCGACCTATTCAGACAACCTTGGGTCATGACTGTTTGGCAACCGCAGTTTTGTATCTCAGCCCCCTGTAACTCTTGCACAACCCCCATTGTCCAGTCAGAGGGAGTGCACCGCAATGTCATGTTTACTGGGGCTCTCTTCATTCTGGTCAGAGTATCTGTACGACTACATGTGTTGTTGGTAAACTGAAATTTGTGTCAGAAGTGGGATCTCCGAAATGGGGGTCGTCCTCCTGACACGGCCGTGTCTTTGGGTCTTGAAGTGAAGTGGTTGTTATTGTTCAGTTATATTTGTTCATGAGGGCTCAGGTACTCGTTCATAGGCCTCCCTACTGAGGGCTCCAATGCAGGAACATTTGACTCACATCCCTGAAACATTAACCTCCAACGTTCCTTTACCGAACGGTTTACACCTCACAGGCCTGTGAAATCTGAGGGTCATAGTTGTGTACGTTCTATGTTTCACGTTTAGGGAGAACAGAATAGTAGCTAGCTCTCTCAGTTTTCCCCATTCACCCTCTCGAACTCATATTTGATGTTCTGTGTCTGTGTTTTACCGTGTTTGTATTCTTGACAACAGGGTAAGTCGACTGTGACTGATCTTATACTGTGCCAAACTTCAGCGGAGCTTACATACAATGCTGTTTCATTGATACCACAGGTACTCCCCCATTCATGACCCTCTTGAGCAATACATTACCTGCACACCAACAGTCCATGCATTTTATATTTTAAAAGGTTATTTTACTAGAGTGTTGTTATAAACTGAGACAAATGTTTAAATTTTGACAAAATGTAAGCACTGTGCTGTACTATACTGGGTACAAGCCAAATGTTTTCAACTACCTAACGTCATTGGCAGCCTTCCCCCCCCCCATAAGACAGAATGTAGCCTTGACCTAGTCTGCTGCAACTATGAAGACACTATAAGATTGTAGCATTTTGGGGGGGGGGGGGGGACTAGATGGAATTGTCGAACATGGGGCCTCACAGGTGGTCAGGATTCATTCTCTGTGTCCCAGTAACGATGTCAACATGATCGGTGCCTAAATGATGCTACCAGAGATGCGTTTGTGAATCCGTAATCAATAGCTAGCTTGCTCAGAGCAATTTGACGGTGAAGCTGATACCTGCACAGTCAGATGTGCTTTCAAATCAGCCAGTTTCCCAACAACCTTTAGCATTAGCATTAGCATTAGCAACAGGAAGTTGAGTAGCGGAGAGTGAACACTGTTACGACTTTTTGTGTGTGTTGTCAGTAACCCACAAGGCTAGTTCCATCTTCTCCATATAGTCTGTTTAGCTCATTCATCTGCCAGTGACTGCATCTGAGCCATAATTCAGCTGAAGAAAAAAAAGAGTAACCTTAGTTATAACACGAAGTTGTTGTAGAAAGTTTGTCTGCATTTCTTTGAATATCTAGATATATATCGCATATATATATATATTTGTGTAGTTGGGTAGCATTAGAGTGATTGTTGTTTAGCATCTTGATATGGGGATATTGTTTATCATTCCAGTGCCATTAGATAAGATATGAATGTTCCATGTGAAGGAAATATCTCCTTTTTTCACCCACAATTGGGAGCGCTCTTTGTTGCTAAAAGCATAAGTTTTTATTCTTAAAACCTAGTTAACCCAAGAGCGGTAGGAACACAATGGAAGCAGTGCTTTGCTTGTTACAATCAACAGCTTGCAAGAATCCAATGACGAGGCTAACCCGTGGGCAAAATGTTACCTGCTAAGGTATTTGTACCACAATTTAACCGAAATCTCTGTCCCTTGTCCTTGTCTATTTGTTGTGTTGATGAGTGTCTGCAATTGTAAACCGTTCTATTTTTTATTAAGTATCTGTGAATATTTCTTTCATCTCAATAATAGCATATCTATATATAATAATATATTTCAAAGATAAGATCTTATCTGTTAAGTTTGTCTACTAAATTTACAGTATTATCTAGGAAGCTGGCTTTTTGTCTGTCTTACCTGGTCTCAAAACCCAGTGAAATCAGAGACCAGTACCTGACTGTGTTCTTACCGACCATCGACCACGATTAGTTAACAATGATATTCGCAATGTGACGAAGGTGTGTGTCTGACGACCGTGTCACTGTAGTAGTGTAAGTTTGGGCCTTGGCTGTAACACGTTATTAATAACCATTATATTATATTATATTAGGTATTTTTACCAGGGCATAGTCTGCTCAGTAACACCAATGAGATACTGAGCCTGGATTTCAACTGGACCAATGAGTTGAAGTGTACAGCGACTTCTTTAAACACCGAAACTCAATGTGGTCTAGCGGGCAGCAACAGGCTATTTGTTGCGTCATGCAGCAGTATACTATCCATGGTGAGCCATACCAGGACTGTGTCGTGTGTTCCCTCTCTGCGAACCTGCGTCTGTCGTGCTGAACGAAACAAAAAACGCACTGTGTTCCTCCATAATAATCCCCACTGTAGTGCCCCAGTCCAGCGCTGTCTCCGTCCACTAACCCTGCTGTCTTTACTCCACACTGTGTCCAGACGGACTTGCACTGCGTCACTGTGTGAGAATCATTGTGTCAACACAGTGGTCACGTTGGGCTGCCGCACCACTGGAAAGACAATACTGTGCTGTACTGCAAGCAGAACAGAATAAAACTCATTTTTGTATTAAAACCTCTTCCCCCCCATTTCCATTTTTCTTTGGGTCGGCGTCACAGAAGCGGGTGCGGGAGGGATGATTGGGAAAACGTGGAGCGAGTGATAAATCTGTTCACAACTCTCAATGAGGAGATGTTGTGCAGAAGACAGTCTGTCCTTAGAAAAGTACACCGGTTTTATCACAGCGAGTGACACTGTAGTGGAGAGACTATAGATGAGGTGTTCTCATTCACACACACAGCTGCAGCCCATGGTTAGGGTCCACGTCCAGTTCAATTCTTTCACAGGTCAAGTTCATTTGTCCTATTGCACAGGAACACACTGTGTACACATTACAATTCAATTCTTACTTGAAGGTTCACCTCTCAACAATGCAACTAGAAAGGCGTTTCGTCGAAGCTCACGTCCAAAGTGTTGACTCAAATGTGTTTTTACCATGTACCCGCTCTGGACTAGGAACACTCACACACACATACCAATGTATACGTGAGCTCGTTAATGCCAATAACACATTTCATTGAGATGGAACCCCTCAGCAGGAGCATTTACAGTGCAGTGCATTGTGACGAGTTAGCTAGGGCCATCAATAAACACCTTAATGGATGTTGGTTGACAGCCATTTTGTGCCAGAGTTCCTATCTTCCATCACCCCTCACTGCGAGAAGGTCAGTTATCACCCACCCAGTTAAAGTGAAAAATGATTAGATGGATCTGTATAAGATATTGTAAGAGCAGGAATGGGATTTTGTTTTATAAGGGGTACTGGTATAAAATAGATTTTAAAATGTAACATTATTTCCTCTGAATATCGAATATATTTATGTTTATATTGATTTATAATGTGTTGTTTTGGTGCTCCATTCCGTATCTAGGATCTACTGTATTCACATTTAGCCTCTTACAGTGCATTCGCAAAGTATTCAGACCCTTTACTCAGTACTTTGTTGAAGCACCTTTGGCAGCTATTACAGCATTGAGTCTTCTTGGGTATGACGCTACAAGCTTGGCACACCTGTATTTGGGGAGTTTCTCCCATTCTTCCCTGCAGATCCTCTCAAGCTCTGTCAGGTTGGATGGGGAGCGTTGCTGCACAGCTATTTTCAGGTTTCTCCAGAGATGTTCAATCAGGTTCAACTCTGGGCTCTGGCTGGGTCACTCAAGGACTTTCAGAGACTTGTCCCAAAGCCACTTCTGCGTTGTCTTGGCATTGTGCTTAGGGTCGTTGTCCTGTTGGAAGGTGGACCTTTGCACCAGTCTGAGGTCCTGAGCGCTCTGGAGCAGGTTTTCATTAAGGATCTCTCTGTACTTTGCTTTGTTCATCTTTCCCTCAATCTTGCCTAGTCTCCCAGTCCCTGCCGCTGAAAAACATCCCCACAGCATGATAGTGCTACCACCATGCTTTGCCGTAGTAGGGATGGTGGCAGGTGTCCTCCAGACATGACGCTTGGCATTCAGGCCAAAGAGTTCAATCTTGGTTTCATCAGACCAGAGAATCTTGTTTCTCATGGTCTGAGAGTCCTTTAGATGCCTTTTGGCAAACTCCAAGTGGGCTGTCATGTGCCTTTTAGGAGTGGCTGAGGAGTGGCTTTCTGTCTGGCCATTCTACCATAAAGGCCTGATTGGTGGAGTGCTGCAGAGATGGTTGTCCTTCTGGAAGGTTCTCCCATCTCCACAGAGGAACTCTGGAGCTCTGTCAGAGTGACCATCGGGTTCTTGGTCACCTCCCTGACCAAGGCCCTTCTCCCCCGATTGCTCAGTTTGGCCGTGCGGCCAACTCTAGGAAGAGTCTTGATGGTTCCAACTTCTTCCATTTAGGAATGATGGAGGCCACTGTGTTCTAGGGGACCTTCAATGCTGCAGAAAGGTTTTGGTACCCTTCCCCAGATCTGTGCCTTGACACAATCCTGTCTCGGAGCGCTACAGACAATTCCTTCGACCTCATGGCTTGGTTTTTGCTCTGATATACAACGAAAACTGTGGGACCTTAAATAGACAGGTGTGTGCCTTTCCAAATCATGTCCAATCAATTGAATTTACCACAGGTGGACTCCAATTAAGTTGTAGAAACATCTCAAGGATGATCAATGGAAACAGGATGCACCTGAGCTCAATATCATGTCTCATAGCAAAGGGTCTGCATATTTATGTATTTTATTTACATTCTTTTGAGATTTGCAAAAATATCTTCAACCCTGTTTTCGCTTTGTCATTATGGGATATTGTGATGTCATTATGGGGTATTGTGATGTCATTATGGGGTATTGTGTGTAGATTGCTTGTATATATTTATTTTATTTCACCTTTATTTAACGAGGTAGGCTAGTTGAGAACAAGTTCTCATTTACAACTGCGACCTGGCCAAGAAAAGTAAATAAATAAAAACAGTAAGGGGATGAGGTAGGTAAATTGGGTGGGCTGTTTACAGATGGACTATGTACAGCTTCAGCGATCGGTTAGCTGCTCAGATAGCAGATGTTTAAAGTTGGTGAGGGAAATAAAAGCCTCCAACTTCAGCGATTTTTGCAATTCGTTCCAGTCACAAGCAGCAGAGAACTGGAAGGAAAGGCGGCCAAATGAGGTGTTGGCTTTTGGGATGATCAGTGAGATATACCTGCTGGAGCGCGTGCTACGGGTGGGTGTTGTTATCGTGACCAGTGAACTGAGATAAGGCGGAGCTTTACCTAGCATGGACTTATAGATGACCTGGAGCCAGTGGGTCTGGCGACGAATATGTAGCGAGGGCCAGCTGACTAGAGCATACAGGTCGCAGTGGTGGGTGGTATAAGGTGTTTTAGTAACAAAACGGATGGCACTGTGATAGACTGCATCCAGTTTGCTGAGTAGAGTATTGGAAGCTATTTTGTAGATGACATCGCCAAAGTCGAGGATCGGTAGGATAGTCAGTTTTACTAGGGTAAGTTTGGCGGCGTGAGTGAAGGAGGCTTTGTTGCGAAATAGAAAGCCGATTCTTGATTTGATTTTGGATTGGAGATGTTTAATATGAGTCTGGAAGGAGAGTTTACAGTCTAGCCAGACACCTAGGTATTTATAGATGTCCACATATTCTAGTTCGGAACCGTCCAGGGTGGTGATGTTAGTCGGGCGGGCAGGTGCAGGCAGCGAACGGTTGAAAAGCATGCATTTTGTTTCACTAGCGTTTAAGAGCAGTTGGAGGCCACGGAAGGAGTGTTGTATGGCATTGAAGCTCGTTTGGAGGTTAGATAGCACAGTGTCCAAGGAAGGGCCAGAAGTATACAGAATGGTGTCGTCTGCGTAGAGGTGGATCAGGGAATCACCCGCAGCAAGAGCAACATCATTGATATATACAGAGAAAAGAGTCGGCCCGAGAATTGAACCCTGTGGTACCCCCATAGAGACTGCCAGAGGACCGGACAACATGCCCTCCGATTTGACACACTGAACTCTGTCTGCAAAGTAGTTGGTGAACCAGGCAGGGCAGTCATCAGAAAAACCGAGTCTACTGAGTCTGCCGATAAGAATATGGTGATTGACAGAGTCAAAAGCCTTGGCCAGGTCGATGAAGACGGCTGCACAGTACTGTCTTTTATTGATGGCGGTTATGATATCATTTAGTACCTTGAGCGTGGCTGAGGTGCACCCGTGACCGGCTCGGAAACCGGATTGCACAGCGGAGAAGGTACGGTGGGATTCGAGATTGTCAGTGATCTGTTTATTAACTTGGCTTTCGAAGACCTTAGATAGGCAGGGCAGGATGGATATAGATCTGTAACAGTTTGGGTCCAGGGTGTCTCCCCCTTTGAAGAGGGGGATGACCGCGGCAGCTTTCCAATCCTTGGGGATCTCAGACGATATGAAAGAGAGGTTGAACAGGCTGGTAATAGGGGTTGCGATAATGGCGGCGGATAGTTTCAGAAATAGAGGGTCTAGATGAGGACATGATGAGGACATGTTTTTATTTATCCATTTTAGAATAAGGCTGCAATGTAACAAAATGTGGAAAAAGTCAAGCGGTCTGAATACTTTCCGAATGCACTGTAAGTGAAGTAATGGATGTGCATGTGGCCTATTTCTATTCCATTACTAAGGTCCTCACTTTCTGATGCAATCATCTGACAGACTTGGTATTCAGGCAGACACTCTTGGTGTGAGAGCCACAATCCAAGGCGAGGCAGACGTGATGATCTGCCAAGAAGATAGGCAACAATGGCAACTCAAGGCGAGCGCATGTCTCAGTAAGTGCTTGTGTTGTGTCTTTCACCATAATCGCCCCTTAAAATTCTCAGAATTCTTGTTACACTGCAATTACACTATACAATACAATTGTCCTTTATTGCAATACAAAAATTATATCACCACTTAATTTCACTAATATTGAGAGTCTACACTTAATTAATTCACTGCATGTTTATTGTGTAACATATGTATGTAATGAATGTTAATGTATTCTATTCTATGTATAGATGACAGAACACCTGTCATATTGTCTGAACAGCCTGTTCACTCTCCTGTTCCTACTAGACAAACTAGAACAGAAACCAGGCCAAAGTAAACCCTGATTGTGCCCAGGAGTTAAGAGGCAGGAAAACAGAGAGAGACACGCACATTAAGAGGAGTGGGGAAAAGAGAGAGAGAGAGAGAGACACACACACACGAAGAGGGGGAAATAGAGAGAGAGACACGAAGAGGAGAGGGAAAAAGAGAGAGAGAGTCACACACACGAAGAGGAGAGGGGAAAAGAGAGAGTCCCACACACACGAAGAGGGGGGAGAAGGCTAAACCCAAGAAAGACATGGAGAGAAAGGGAGAGGGGGACTTTGACAGATAGAGAGAAGGGTTTAGAGTCATGGGGGAGAGAAGGGCTTAGAGATATGGGGGAGAGAAGGGGGGTGGAGAGGTGTAAAGAGCATCCTGTTGGGCTGTATCACTGCTGTATCATCTGGTACAGCAATTGCACCGTCCGCAACCGCAGTGCTCTCCAGAGGGTGGTGTGGTTAGCCCAACGCATCATCGGGGGCACACTGCCTGCCCTCCAGGACATCTACAGCACCGGTTTCATAGGAAGGTCAAGAAGATCATCAAGAACCTCAGCCACCCGAGCCAAGTCCTGTTCACCCTGCTACCATCTAGAATGCAGAGAGCATACAGGTGCATCAAAGCTGGGACCGAGAGACAGCTTCTATCTCCAGGTCATCAGACTGTTAGTCACCACTAGCCAGCCTCCACCCAGTACCCTGACCTGAAGCTTAGCCACTGTTACTAGCCGGCTATCACCTGGTACTCTACCCTGCACCTTTGAGACGGCTGCCCTATGTACAGAGAGTCATTGAACACTGGTCACTTGAATAATGTTTGCATACTGTTTAACCCACTTTAAATGTATACAGTGTATTCTAGTCATGGTTCATCCTATATAAGTACTAATGTACACACCTTTTGCTGTTCATATATTGTCCATGCTGTCTATACACACCATATACGGTGTATATTCCGGACTGACATTGCTCATTCTGATATTGCTTAATTTAACCTTTTGGATTGTGTGTGTATTGTTTTGTCTTGCTAGGCATTACTGCACTGTTGGAGATTTTTTACTCCTCGTCTACCTAGACTTCACACATGAAAATGTTATATTCTGTTGAATATACTCCTTTAACCTCTTTCTTTTCATATATACGAGGAGATAAAATTGGAACCAATTGAATAACATTTATAGTGTAATTAAAGAAACTAAATGAAAGGAACATGTGATGGCCAGACGAGCCGGTGGTCATTGACTATGTATGAGTCATAATAGTGGTCTGCTGTTCTGCAGCACAGTCCTCCTCACTCCACCAGAGGGCAGCAGAACCACCAGAATGGGACCTGGGAATCCCCACTTACTGTACTGACCTAATGCTAATAAATCAAATTAGTGTTTCGATCACTAATTAGTAATTACTATCGTAGCCCTCTCTCCTTTTGATTTTACTAAGAGCGGCTTCGGCTGCCTTCACGACCCACAAGCACCAGCGCCTTCGGATACCACCCTGCATACCACTGCTGGCTTGCTTCTGAAGCTAAGCAGGGTTGGTCCTGGTCAGTCCCTGGATGGGAGACCAGATGCTGCTGGAAGTGGTGTTGGAGGGCCAGTAGGAGGCACTCTTTCCTCTGGTCTAAACAATATCCCAATGCCCCAGGGCAGTGATTGGGGACACTGTCCTGTATAGGGTGCCGTCTTTCGGATGGGACGTTAAACGGGTGTCCTGACTCTCTGAGGTCATTAAAGATCCCATGGCACTTATCGTAAGAGTAGGGGTGTTAACCCCGGTGTCCTGGCTAAATTCCCAATCTGGCCCTCAAACCATCATGGTCACCTAATAATCCCCAGTTTACAATTGGCTCATTCATCCCCCTCCTCTCCCCTGTAACTATTCCCCGGGTCGTTGCTGCAAATGAGAACGTGTTCTCAGTCAACTTACACGGTAAAATAAAAATAAATAAATAAATACGTCGATGCTCTTGTGCTGTCCGAACACATTACATCTAATTTGGTGTTGGGAGTTTGTATGTATGAAAAACACGGCGGAGGGTGCAGTACTCTGTTTCCGCCACCATGGAGCAGGGGGGTCCTCTTCTGCAGCAGAGCGTGGTGGTTGCCAGTGGAATGAATCACTCACCATACGCATATTCCTGGAGAACTGCCGGCGCACGACGGCGATGAGGCTAATTTCAGCCCCGTTCCCATGCCGCCTGGACGCCTTCGAAGGATCTGGCCAACGCCACCACTGAAATGCTGCCGCCTCAGGCCCAGGTCTATATCGATTTAGATACAGAAGTGATCATACATTTGGAGTTAGGTACATTTTCTCCTATGCAGGAGGAATGGGTGAAATGGGGAGGTAGAGTAGACTACAACGTCAGATGGTAACAGTCACAGAACGATCCAGTGCTGTGCCCCCGGATAGGGTCTCACTGCACCACACTGAGAATATGAGATGCGGAGGACCAATGAGGACGATGGTGGGGTGGGAAAATGTGACAATGAGAGATATGGAGAGTGCGTGCATGAGTGCACATTCTGGCAAGGAAGAGTGTGTTTATGCAGAACATGTGTGTGTGCATGTGGCAGAGGGATAAAGGGGGGATATTGTGTGCATGCACAAGTATGTGTGTGTCACAGGAGGTTGGTGGCACCTTAATTAGGGAGGACGAGCTTGTGCTAATGGCTGGAGCAGAATGGTGGAATTGTATCTATTGAACAAGTGGTTTCCATATGGTTGATACCATTTAATTTGTTCCATTCCAGCCATTATTATGAGCCGTCCATTATTATGAGCTGTCCATTATTATGAGCTGTGTGTGTGTGTGTGTGTGTGTGTGTGTGTGTGTGTGTGTGTGTGTGTGTGTGTGTGTGTGTGTGTGTGTGTGTGTGTGTGTGTGTGTGTGTGTGTGTGTGTGTGTGTGAGAGTGTGAGAGTGATGGTGATCATGGGTGTTATGACCATTTGTGTGTGTGTGTGTGTCAGCAAGAATCAAGACGTATTACGAAGTGTGCGCGTGCACATGGCAAGGGGGGAAAAGAGTGTGTTTATGCAGAGGAGAGTGTGAATGTGACAGAGAGGCGAAGAGAGTCATTGTGGGCTTGTGTTCAAGCTAGAGAGAGTGTGTGCAGAGTGTGTCTGGCCATGAGCATGAGGCTGCTGGAGAGAGAGAGTGAGGTTGATTGATGATGAAAAGTAAATATGTGTGTGTTTTAACAGGCAGTGGTAGAGTGTGTACTCTGCAGTGTGTGTAAAGAAAGTGTGTGTGTGTGTGTGTGTGTGTGTGTGTGTGTGTGTGTGTGTGTGTGTGTGTGTGTGTGTGTGTGTGTGTGTGTGTGTGTGTGTGTGTGTGTGTGTGTGTGAGGATATATTTACATAACAGACAACGGAATCCGAAACTGAGTGTATATGTTCTGTATGCAAAATACATACATACTTATGTAGCAGATGTCTCCTAGCAGAATAAAAATAAAGGCCCTTCGTAGTCAAAAATGCAATTTTCTGGTGTTTTATATACATTTCCACACAATGGGGTTGGAATAATAATCTGAAATTGTGAAAATGATGATAATGCTGTTTTAGGGTAAGAGCTGTTTGAAAAGACCGGCTGAAATTTCAGCCTGTTTCGGTGAAATGGAATTTCGACCTGCCTGGTGACATAACCAGGGGTGGTAAATGAGTTATTAGACCAATAAGAAAGAGAGTTCCAAACCCCTCTGCCAATAACAGGTCCTTTTCAGATTTCCCCTCCCCACTAAGACCACACCCAGACAGTCCTAGCAAAATTCTTGATTGAAAAATTGCTCTTTGCTAAGAAGCTGTTAAAAAAAAAAAAAAAATTAACCATTTTAATTTAAAACAATCACAGGAAAGTATTTAATTGTTACCCAGAAATGATTTGATATTGAGATCAAAACGGCTGCATTGGACTTTTAAAGTTAATGTCCCAGATCAGCAGTCCTGGGAAGGAACTCAAGCATTACACACATACTGTATGTACTGTCCTGTATACGACCGAGAAATTGAGAGTGTAGGAAGGATAGATAGCCACACACTGTCGAAAACAAGGAGAAAACCCAAAATAGAGGCTCAGATATCATAAATCAATCTTTTTTATTGAGGACGTGATGCCCTAACGAGTGGGAAAGGTGCAATTGCCAAATCATCGTCAGTGTCATAGCGAGGAGTGGACACACATGGCTCATTGTAAAAGGCTTGCCAACTACATGAAATTAAATGAGAGAAAATCTATATACGAAAGCAGAGAACGGAAGACTGATCATCCCTTGCTGTCCGGTAATAGGGGGACAGTAGTATGGGTAATATATGGGAACAGGTAGATAATGAGGGGTACCTTTTAACCGTTGGTCTCATAGGTGTTCCCCCTTTTAATGTTCAATGCTGGCACACTTCAGTGCTTTAATTAACCAAATGAATTTTCAAAAGGAGCCTGCGTCTCCTAACGAGGCCATTAACAGTCATGCGCTGGGGTGTTTAACAAGAACAGATTGCTCTTGCATTTTGACCTAAAGCGAGTTACATAATGTGTGTGTCGGATATGTGAGTGTAAGAGAGAGTGTGTGTGTGTGTGTGTGTGTTGGCGAGATAGTTATCTAACGATTGATTACATCTCACATTTCTTCGAGCCGCCTCTGTCATTACATACTCCAAATGATGTTCATAATATATCTTCATGCTCACTGATGTGATGACATTGACACATCAATCTATTAATCAGACCTGAAATCTAAATGGTAAATACTTTTGTAACATGGCACATGTGAGTATTTTACTACCTCGGCCCGGAGGCACAGTCCATAAGATGCCTCTGTACCTTAGGAGCAATGGTTCGAGTCCCTGTTGCAGCTCTCTCTCACTCTCACTAAATTCTTGTCAGTGGTGGGATCACTCCGGTGGTCTCGGGAGGCGGTGGAGAGGGTCTGGAGCTACTTTGGAGGGACCATTCACTTTCCCCACAAAGGTTGGGGTCAATTCCATATCGATTTCAACTAATTTAGTCAAGAAATGTTTTATTTCATAGTTCCTTTTCAGTTGGTTATTTGACTGGTGTAGTAGCAAGCACTGCTTTTTGGCGTAACCTTAAAGAATTCAACACAATTGGAAACTGGCTCGTACCAAATATTTGAATGAACTGCAAAGTTGGAATAACTATTAGGTCATTTGAAGTGCCACGTACACCACTGGAGCAGTAGCTAAATGAAAGACCTTCGGAAAGATCTACATGAAGACTTTCCTAAAAACTGGTAAGATCTAAACAGCCACAGGCGGTAAAGTGAGGACATGGGTCATTGAGTCCTCAAAGACACACTGGATATCAAAGTAAAGACATGGGTCAGTGAGTCCTCAAAGACACACTGGATATCAAAGTAAAGACATGGGTCATTGAGTCCTCACAAGCACACTGTACCGAAGGCTTTCAGTAAACATAAACACCTAAACAGCCACAGATGGCAGAGTGAGGACACGGGTCATTGAGTCCTCAAAGACACACTGTAAGGATGCCAAAAACGAGGACATGGAATCCCTATGTCTTCACAATCCCACACATGGCAAAGTGAGGACTCAAGCCTCTAAGTCCTCATAAACACATGTGGAGTTCCAAAAGGCTTCTGTCACAGATGTGCCTGAGCTGAGTAGCTAGCGGCTAAAAAAACACAGCTTCCCAGAGTACCTCTCATCTGCACAGACAAGAGTCCCTAACTGGGTCATAGGCCAAAACCACAGTCACTTAATATTCCCCAATAGCCCTAATGTATGTTGCCATTGAATCCATATGAATCCAGGTGCATGGAAGTGCGTTAAGGCAAAACATCAGAATGAGATACATATGGATGTGTCTGGATATTATATAGAGAGAGAGATGGAGAGGAGTCAGTCACATTCACTGCCAATGCCCTGTAGGCTCCTGCACCTTCTGCCAACAGAACATGACTTCTGGGGCTTCTGCCCAACGCGGGAGGAAGGAAGTTGCTGTGTGTTGAAGGCTGTTTTTGATGGAAATGTGTGGCGTGGGATCTGTGTGTTTGGTCATGTGTGTCCCCCATGTGGATGCATGCATATGCTTAGAGATATTTATGTCTTGTGTGTTCATTTCTGCTAGACACTTTGTACACTATCTGTCAAAAGTTTGGACACACCTACTCTTTCAAGGGTTTTTCTTGATTTTTACTATTTTCTACATTGTAGAATACTGTGTTAGTGAAGACATCACAACCAAGAAGTAACATGTATGGAATCTTGTAGTAAGCAAAAAAGTTGAACAAATGAAAATATATTTTATATTTGAGATTCTTCAAATAGCCACGCTTTGCCTTGATGACAGCTATGCACACTCTTGGCATTCTCTCAACCTATAAGGGCACAAGGAGAGACCCAGATGCAGACACGGGAGGCAGATGGTTTGAGTCTTTGATATTTATTAATAATCCAAAAGGGGTAGGCAAGAGAATGGTTGTGGACAGGCACAAGGGAAAAACCAGTTCAGAGTGCAGGAGGTACAGTGTGGCAGGCAGGCTCGAGGTCAGGGCAGGCAGAATGGTCAGGCAGACGGGTACGGAGTCCAGAAAACAGGCAAGGGTCAAAACCGGGAGGACTAGCAAAAGAGAATAGAAAAGGCAGGAGCACGGGAAAAACACGTTGGTTGACTTGGAACATACAAGACGAACTGGCACAGACAGACAGAAAACACAGGTATAAATACCCAAGGGATAAATGGGGAAGATGGATGACACCTGGAGGGGATGGAGACAACAAAAGGACACGTGAAACAGATCAGGGCGTGACACAACCAGCTTCATTAGGTAGTCACCTGGAATACATTTAAATTAACTGGTATCCCTTCTTAAAAGTTCATTTGTGGAATTTCTTTCCTTCTTAATGCGTTTGAGCTAATCAGTTGTGTTGTGACAAGGTAGGGGTGGTATACAGATAGCCCTATTTGGTAAAATACTAAGTCCATATTATGGCAAGAACACCTCAAATAAGCAAAGAGGAACGACAGTCCATCATTACTTTAAGACATGAAGGTCAGTCAGTATGGAAAAGTTCAAGAACTTTGAACGTTTCTTCAAGTGCAGTCGCAAAAACCATCAAGTTCTATGATGAAACTGGCTCTCATGAGGACCGCCACAGGAAAGGAAGACGCAGAGTTACCTCTGCTGCATATGATATGTTCATTAGAGTTACCAGCATCAGAAAATGCATCCCAGATAAATGCTTCACAGAGTTCAAGTAACAGACACATCTCAACATCAACTGTTTAGAGGAGACTGCGTGAATCAGGCCTTTATGGTCGAATTGCTGCAAAGAAACCACTACTAAAGGACACCAATAAGAAAACAAGACTTGCTTGGTCCAAGAAACACAAGCAATGGACATTAGGCCGGTGGAAATTTGTCCTTTGGTCTGACGAGTCCAAATTGGAGATTTTTGGTTCCAACCCCCGTGTCTTTGTGGGTGAACAGATGATCTCCGCATGTGTATTTCCCACCGTAAAGCATGGAGGAGGAGGTGTTATGGTGTATGGGTGCTTTGTTGGGGGCACTGTCTGTGATTTATTTAGAATTCAAGGCACACTTAACCAGCATGGCTACCACAGCATTCTGCAGCAATACGCCATCCCATCTGGTTTGCACTTAGTGGGACTATCATTTGTTTTTCAACAGGACAATGACCCAACACAACTCCAGGCTGTGTAAGGGCTATTTGACCAAGAAGGAGAGTGATGGAGCGCTGCATTGATGTCTTCACTACTATTCTACAATGTAGAAAATAGTAAAAACAAAGAAAAAACGTTGAATGAGAAGGTGTTCTAAAACTTTTGACCGGTAGTGAACGTACATGACTATGTCATGTATGACAGATTGCGTATATTCACTATGCACCTCCTTTTTCTCTTTTTTTAACGCATATTCATTAGTGCAGCATCTCTGGTACTGAAGTATTATCAGATGTATGACCGGCGAACTCACATATTTCCAGATTGTATATGTGCCCCGTGTGTTTTTTCTCCTGTGAAGGGCACATTATCATTTATTTACTCATGTCATCCAAAGGCTTGGCAAAGTTTGTCTGTGCGACAAAGTAGCGATTATATACTGAACGAAAATAGAAACACAACATGCAACAATTTCAAAGATTTGACTGAGTTCCAGTTCTATATGAGGAAATCAGTCCATTGAAATACATTTCTTTGTCCCTAATCTATGGATTTCACATGACTGGGAATACAGATACGCATCTGTTGGTCACAGATATCTTTTAAAAAAGGTAGGGGCGTGGATGAAAAAACCAGTCAGTATCTGGTGTGACCACAATTTGCCTCATACAGCGCAACACATCTCCTTCACATAGAGTAGATCAGGCTGTTGATCGTCGCCTGTGGAATGTGGTACCACTCCTCTTCAATGGCTGTGCGAAGTTGCTGGATATTGGCGGGAATTGGAACACGCTGTTGTACAAGTCAATCCAGAGCACCCAAACATGCTCAATGGGTCAATGGAAGAACTGGGGACATTTTCAACTTCCAGGATTTGTGTACAGATACTTGCAACACAGGCTGTGCATTATCATGCTGAAACATGAGGTGATGGCGGCGGATGAATGGCACGACAATGGGCCTCAGGATCTCGTCACGGTATCTCTGTGCACTCAAATTGCCATCGATAAAATGCAATTGTGTTCATTGTCCGTAACTTATGAATACCCATACCATAACCCCATCGCCACCATGGGGCACTCTGTTTACAACGTTGACATCAGCAAACCTCTCGCCCACACAACGCCATACTCATGGTCTGAGGTCATGAGGCCGGTTGGACATATTGCCAAACTCTCTAAAACGACGTTGATGTCACGCCCTGACCGTAGAGTTCTATGTCTCTATTTTGGTTGGTCAGGGCGTGAGTTTGGGTGGGCATTCTATGTCTGGTGTTCTATGTTGTCCTTGTCCCAAGTCCCGCACCAGGGCCGCCACCGCGGTGAAATGCCCACCCAGACCCTCCCCTATAGGTTCAGGTTTTGCGGCCGGAGTCCGCACCTTTGGGGGGGGGTGACGTCACGCCCTGACCGTAGAGATCCTTTTTATGTCTCTATTTTGGTTGGTCATTCTATGTCTGGTGTTCTATGTTGTCCTTGTTTTGTATTTCTACGTGTTTGGCCTAGTATGGTTCCCAATCAGAGGCAGCTGTCTATCGTTGTCTCTGATTGAGAACCATACTTAGGTAGCCTGTTCCCACCTGTGTTTGTGGGTGGTTGTTTTCTGTTTTGTGTGTTCACCTTACAGGACTGTTTGTTTGTCGTTTTTGTTGTTTTGTTCAGTGTTCAGTTGTTTAATTAAAATAATGAACACTTACAACGCTGCACCTTCTCCTTCTCCCGACAAAAAGCGTGACAGTTGAAGGTGGCTTATGGTAGAGGAATTAACATTAAATTATCTGGCAACAGCTCTGGTGAACATTCCTCCAATCAGTATGACAATTGCACGCTCCCTCAAAACTTCACAAAATTTGAGAAAAATAAGCTTTTTGTGCATATGGAACATTTCTGGAATCTTTTAATTCAGCTGGTGAAACACGGGACCAACACTTGTTCATTATCTTATACAGTGGGACCAAATTAAGAGGATGAACACTGTTATTGCTTTCGTGCTGCAATATTTGGTGGAATTTGCCTCATTTTATACAGTGTGTTATTGCTTTAAAGGCCTAAAGAAATTATTCAGGCACACTTCAACAGAGATGGCGCCAAGTCTTAATGCGTCTTTTGAATCCTTGACAAATTTCTCCCCCCCCCCCCCCCCCCCCCCCCCCCCAATGATTCCCTAATTCCCTCCTCCATTTTCCCAATCTTTCGTTTCTTCTCTCTTCCTTACCAGCCACTGTAACCTTTTCGTTCTCCTCATCATTCTGGTCTTCCTCTCATTTAACCCCTCATCCTCCCTTACCTCTTCCCATCTCTTATTCCAAGCTTCATTCCTTTACTGCATTCCTCCATCTCTCACTCCTCCAATTTGACCCGGTCTCCTCCCTATTTTCTCTCTTCTGCTCCCACTCTTTCTCTATCGCACCTCCTCTGTCCTCCCCTCTTCCTCAGTCTGCAGTCATAAGATGCTGACCACTCCGTTTAGTAATGGTTGAAACAGCAAAACCTGTCTTTTTTTCAGTAACCCAATCCTTCCTCCTCGTCCCTCCCTCCCTCCCCACCACTTTCTTCCTTCTCCCTGTCCTTCTAAATTTCGATCTAAAAGTCAGAATGAAACTGCCCTACCTCTCTCCCTCACCTCTCTCGCTCCCTCCCACCAAGCCCCCTCTATCTCTCTCCCTCTCTGTGTGTACATACAGGTAGCTGCGGTGTAGACATTACTGTTGATGTATATCTCTCTCTGCTTGTTAATTTCAGTGTTTGTATCCCATCCACATTTCCCACCACTTTGTTTGGACACGCTCACCCCCCTCCCCCTTTCTCTCCGTAGACCGCACCTCAACTGCTTCCCTCTCCTCTCCACCTCCCTCCCCATCACGAACTCACAGCTCACTGTCAAACCCCCTCCGCAATTTTTTTTGCTGAACACATTTTTCTCTCTCCTTCTCTCCCTCTCCCACCCCACCTTTTTCTTCTGACAGGAATTTCTTTGAAGTCATGGTTGTCACAGCAACAAGATAATGGAAATATTCAAGACAATCTTTATAAGGGGAGTGGGAATTTTCAACAGGACGCCCCCCCCCCCCCAAAACAAACACACGGAGAACACGTCTTCATATACATAGACGTAGGCAGAATGACATTGTAACACTCCTGTTGTAGCTCTGTTTTCTTTATCATGCCATACTGGACATATTCATTGGCATAGGTTCAAGTACCAACATTGACCTGAAATTCTAAGCAGGTTCCTATGTTTCCTACATGTTTATTTGGTAACCCCTTACTTGACACCCAGCGGTCATAACCATGTCATAATATGTCATAACAGCTGACATAGCTTGTCATAATATGGTCATAACACTGTCATGTCACACATTTTTAGACCTGTTGTGACATGACATATATTGTGTTATTTATGGATAGTTATGACACCTACATAAGAGTGTCAAAACCCACAAAACCTACCATGGTAGTTATCCTATGGCTGGTTATGACACCTACATAAGAGTGTCAAAACCTACCATGGTAGTTATCCTATGGCTGGTTATGACACCTACATAAGAGTGTCAAAACCTACCATGGTAGTTATCCTATGGCTGGTTATGACACCTACATAAGAGTGTCAAAACCTACCATGGTAGTTATCCTATGGCTGGTTATGACACCTACAAAAGAGTGTCAAAACCTACCATGGTAGTTATCCTATGGCTGGTTATGACACCTACATAAGAGTGTCAAAACCTACCATGGTAGTTATCCTATGGCTGGTTATGACACCTACATAAGAGTGTCAAAACCTACCACACAAGGCAAAACGTTCCATTACACCATAGCCTACTTGTCACCAGTACGTTTATGTTATTGTAGCATTTTCTGAACATGACCATATTAAATGATCAGACATGCACCCGCCCCAATGACTGGGATGAAAACAGGAGCAGAACAAGACACCCTCTTTGTGACTGATGACTGACATAAAGGCATGTACGTGATAGGCCTATCTGGCTTATATGATTATGAGAGTCATAATGCTACTTGAACGTGTCATAAAGCGTTGTATCTTAGTCCAAGTTAAGTGACACAGAATGGTCATAATGTTTTACATGACTGTAAAGAATCCATTACAACAACAGCAAAGAGCTTAAGAAACAAACTTTCAAACGCATGGAAACTTCTTGGCAGGGAAAATAATCATTTAATGAATGTGGGTTTTGACACTCTTATGAATGTGTTATAACCAGCCATAAAAGAACACACCAATGTCACAACAGGTGTCAACATATGGGTCATGACAGTGTTATGACCATATTATGACAGGTTATGACAAGTTATATCAGTTGCTATGACATATGATAACATGGTTATGATCGTGTTACCTCTTATTTCATGTGTGGCGGTCAATGTACAGCATGCTATTTATATCACTATTCATGCATTGGATTTCCCTAGCATGCATCTAAAAATAGACTGAAAAAAATAGAGAAAGGAGAAGGGGGGGAGACCAAAAATAAATACAAAGGGGAAGAAAGAGGGAGGGATGATGAGCGATTAAAAGAATATGCCTGTCCTCTTAGTGCTGTTGGTGTTCTATGAGCTGGCTTGGGGTGTTTGGGTCAATATAGCCCACATGCTCCTCTCTTAAGGGGAGTCTATTCAAATGAAGGCTTCTTTTTAACATGTCTATTTCAGAAACATATAGAGTTTTTCTCTGGTTTTTGAATCCTATTTTGTCATCTCAGATTTTCTGCTTTTTTCCCCCAGTGCTTGATGATTCTACTAGTCTGGTCCAAGATCTGTTTGTGCTGTTTTGCCAAATCCTTTGGTCATTGTCACCTTAGGAGTTGAGATGAGAGCACAAACAGTTCTGTGACCAGGCAAGTTCTGCAGTTCCCAATCCCCTTGTTCTAATACATAGCAGTAAACAGTTAAACTCAAGAACAGCAAATAGGGAGTTACCCATTATTATAAACTGGGTGGTTCGAGCCCTGAATGCTGATTGGCTGAAAGCTGTGGTATATGAGACCATACACCACAGGTATGACAAAACATGTATTTTTACTGTTCTAATTACATTTGTAACCAGTTTATAATAACAATACGGCACCCCGGGGGTTTGTGGCATATGGCCAAGAAGTTTAGCCCTTAACCGTGGTACATTGGCCATATACCACACCTCCCCTGGCCTCATTGCTTAAATATAAGCCACAGAGAACCTGGAAATAGCTAAGGGCTAATTTCTCATGCAACTCAATGGAAACTTTAGTAAATGTCAAATAGCATCAGATCGGACCATGATTGACAGCTATGGTGATAGCATCCACAGGGTTGAAAGGTCTACTTTCCCCCATCAATAAAATAATTTCTGTTCTACTTTGTGACCTTTCAGTCTATTATGCAGGACAGGCGGTACAGTCGGTCCTGTGTGTGGTTGTGTGTGGTTTGGAAAGGGATAGAGTCCAATGCTGAGAACACACCTCTGTGACTATCAGTCTGTTAAGGTTATTGTGGCTACTCGGGCATGAATGGGCGCATGCAAGCATGAACACACACACACACACACACCATGGCGATTTATACATCTGGATGACCGCGAAGTCTGGTATACCCAGTGTGTGTGTGTGGGCGTTCGTGTGTGCGGCTGTGCAGTTGGCTGTAGGCATAGAAGCAGAGCGGTGTACGTCATGCGGTGGAGCAGCAGCCTGAACTGAGCTCCTACTGCCAATCCCTCCTCCCCTTCCCTTATACAACTTCAGCTCACACTGCAAGCTAGCGCGGCTCACTCACTTGCCATTTTAAGTATGCATCAAATATACACTGAAGACAAATATAAAGGCAACATGTAAAGTGTTGGTTCCATGTTTCAAGGGCTGAAATAAAAGAGCCCAGAAACGTTCCATGCACACAACAAGCTTATTTCTCTCAAATTTTGTACACAAATTTGTTTGCATCCCTTTTATGTTTGCATTTCTCCTTCGCCAAGATCATCCATCCACCTGACAGGTGTGGCACACCAAGAAGATGATTTTATTTTTATTTATTTATTTATATAGCCCTTCTTAGATCAGCTGATATCTCAAAGTGCTGTACAGAAACCCAGCATAAAACCCCAAACAGCAAGCAATGCAGGTGTAGAAGCACCTGCATGGCAGGATCATTACACAGGTGCACCTTGTGCTGGGGACAATAAAAGGCCAATCTAAAATGTGCAGTTTTGTCACACAACGCCACAGATGACTCAAGTTTTGAGGGAGCGTGCAATTGGCAGGCTGACTGCAGGAATGTCCACCAGAGCTGTTGCCTGAGAATGCATTTCTCTACCATAAGCCGCCTCCAATGTCGTTTTAGAGAATTTTGTAGTACTTCCCAACCGGCCTCACAACCAAAGACCACGTGTAACCACGCATGCCCAGGACCTCCACATGTGGCTTCTTCACCTGCAGGGTCATCTGAAAAGCGGGAGGGGCGGTCCTGAGGAGTATTTCTGTCTGTAAAAAAGCCCATTTGTGGGAAAAACTCCTTCTGATTGGCTGGGCCTGGCTCCCCAGTGGGTGGGCCTGGCTCCCAAGTGGCTGGGCCTTTACCCTCACAGGCTGCACCCCTGCCCAGTCATGTGAAATCCATAGATTAGGGCCTAATTAATTTATTTCAATTGACTGATTTCCTTATATGAACTGTAACTCAGTAAAATCATTGAAATTGTTACATCCTGCGTTTCTATATTTTTTTCAGTATATTTGTGAGCATGAAATAGTATTGATATATGATTCAAAACCATACATATATTGTCTCTGATCACTCCTCTCCGTAAAAAAAAACATTTTGTATTGAACATCCTAATTTCACTCTAACTCAGGAGCAGTTTCTATATGCTTCCCTGTTCTTTCTCCGTTTCAATTCAAATGTTACATTAATTGGATGAACCAATGCAATGTTTCCAATTAGCACTGTGTTGTTGCGCGAGCCTGGTAGAACAATCATTGTCCCCATTACCCTCTCCATACCACGTTGAATGCAATGTGTGTGTACGTGTTGCTTATTGCATGCGGGCTCGTGCTTGCGTGAGTGCGATAGCCAACCCAACTGCGTGTCCCTGCCTGCTTCTGTGTCGTAGGATTTTGTCTGTCTCCTTGCAAAAGTAGCACGTCTTCGCTCGCAACTCTCCGCGGTCTTTCTGTCCCTCGATCTGTGTGGCGCTTTCCCCCGCGCTTCAACGCATCTTCTGCGCGTTCCTCGGTATAGCCCATTCAACCTATTCTCCGCAGTGCTGAAATAGAGAGTGAGTGAAAGGAGGGTGGCAAAAGAGAGAGAGAGAGGAGCAAGGGGCGATACGGGGAAACACACGAGAGAGAGTCAGATAGAGAGAGGGAGAGAGAGAGAGAGAGAGGAGAGGGGGCGATACGGGGAAACACAAGAGAGAGAGTGAGAGAAGGAGGGAGAGAGAGAGGGGGGGGGGGGTGTAAAAGGAAAATTGCACAATCCGTCAAGGCTCCCTAGCGCGCGGATCTTTCGACGGCTGCACCATTAATTTGGACGGTCGGAAAGAGTGAGTAGTGCCTGTTGCTTATATGTCATCATTACGCTATACAAATGACCATTCGTTTCATAAACCGTCTTGAAAAATGTCTCATCGTACATCATCATAGTTTTCATTTGGGGTTATAGCAGTTCACACGTTTCATGATGATGTCCGTCTGTCAGTGTGTTGTGGGCTACAGTCAGTCTGTCTGTAACATTTGCTGCATCTATTTAGCCTGGCTGAATACACACAAGAAATGCATGCGACTGACATTTGGGTTTGAAATTCTGAAAAAGTAGTCTGTCATTCTATAATATACTGCCTTGGGTCTCTCTCTCTCTCTCGCTCCCCGCAAGATGTGCGTGTGGCGGGCTCTGAGAATGTTACCTTCATGAATATTTCCTTCCCATGACATGTCTTGATGATTAGAATAATTTCCGTGTCGCTTTTGCCACTGGTGAGCGTTGTTCATTGCAGTGCAACAGCGCACGGTAGTGTGTGGTAAAGCTCTGTGTGGATGTGTGAAGAGAATGGGAATCACGACATTTTTGGGATGTAGTTGGTTTGGGAGACTAAAAGTAACGCCTGTTACTTGGGGGAACCTGAGGGGAAGGTGATGGTATATGATGTGTGCTGCAGTAGCCTAGTTGTTCTGTATCTGGGTCCATGTGCATGTTTAAAATTGTGTGTGTGTGTGTGTGTGTCGAGTTTTTGATTGGAGGGGGGGGGGGGGGGGGGGGGCGGGGGGTGACAGGAGGAAGGAGAGGGGGGGGGGGGGGGGAGTGTGGCTCTGGGTGTCCAGTTTAAATGCTCGGATGGGTTATCCCTGTCTATCAGTCAGTTTTAATAGCTTTCAATGCCTCTACATATAACGCTAAAGAAAACAGACATGGCCGTTTATAGATCCTGGATGTATTTGTGAATGGTGGTTGGTGCCCGTCACTGTAAGAATAGTGGGCTTTGTACAGGCATGTGTAGGTTCAGTCAGAGCTCTTGGATGCTCCTACATTTTTGGGGCCAAGGTCTTTCCCTAGACATGTCCCCACCCAGACATGTCTCCTCCCCGCCCCCCTCTCCATCACTCTCTCCCTACAGTTGATCTTCTTCCCCTATTGAGCACATTTGATGTTCGTTATCTCTGTATCATTCATGGATTCCAATGTACTACACTCTGTACATTCATACAGTGTACTGCACTCTGTACGTTACTGCGCTTTTCATGTACTTTCTCCTGTGCATGGTTTTTCTCATTCAAGAAGCTGATGTCAGACCTACTTTCCCGTCCCTGCTTTAAATACTGCGTTCTTCATGCCAGTTGGCCGAGCCTGCTGACAGTGGAACATATTGCCGCCTCAACAGAAAACGACACCCTTCCTGAGCCTTCATTGGCCACTTAGCTGGGAATATCAACTGTGGGGCTGGTCCCGGTGGCTTGGGAGTTGTAGTTTCTGTACCACTCAGCAGTTGTCTTTGTCCACTTGACCCATGATCGGTCCAGATTGCCTTATCCATCCATCCCTTCTTCTTTCCATCACACTGTCCCACGATGTTTAATCCAACGCTGTTCTAGGGAGACAATGCACAATGAAGCGCTGTGACTCTCCGTAGTGTTCCAAGTATTTCTCCGTATTGGATTCCATAAACGGCTGTGTGTCCTTGAAAGTCGCTGGATCTGCTACATTTGGTTGAGAGAAGCCTAGTCCCATTGGACTGTACCTACATGTATGTCATAACACGCTCATTAGAATGACGAGTTACATTGAATTACATTGTCATGACACGTGGGGACATTTTCGACACCAATGTTTTCATGCAGGCTGACATTGGATTCGCTGCTAATGTCCCATCATGACATGTTAAGATAATGGATAATGCTACTCTTGTGACAGCCCTATATGCTGCATGATGCAGGGCACAATACCTCAAGTAAAGTGCCTATTCCCAGACTCCATTCCTCACTGGTGGAAGGTCTCAATTATTCAAAAATATTAATATTATTACATACTTATCACCTGTATGCTAATGACCCAACATTACTACCTTAATGAATAAACCTATCTAGTTAATTAAGTGTGACGTTTGTTATTTAAGCTACAAAAAAGAGCTGACCCATTACAGTAGTGTGCTCGGACCCATACATGAGACTATAGGCTAATAGTGTCCTTGGTTTTACGCTATCTAGTTTTCTGGTATTTCAGCACCTCACTCATGGACAGCTCCACACTCTAACCATGACCTCAAACATATCCCCCCTTAGCCAGCCTCTCTCTCTCTCTCTCTCTCTCTCTCTCTCTCTCTCTCTCTCTCTCTCTCTCTCTCTCTCTCTCTTCTCTCTCTCTCTCTCTCTCTCTCTCTCTCTCTCTCTCTCTCTCTCTCTCTTAGTTTTAAGCTTTCTATTATTCTGTTATTTCAGCACCATACTAGTGGACAGATCCACACTCTCACTGACCTCAAACATTTTTCCTTTGAAGCTTCTCTCTATTTCTCTCTCTCTCTCCAAACTCTCCCTCTACTGATCCCTTCTTTTATTTATCCCTTCTTGGATCCCCTCCCCCCTTCATGCTATAACATAAACCACCATTCACTATTCATCCCCCCCATTCAAGTGGCATTCCGTACATTTCCTCCCAGAAACCTAAGCTCTCCCAGTCCCAACACAAAGTGGTGGAGCCTAGAGCTGGGACGATAGACTAAAAATAATCGACACCGACCATACCGATCACTTATCGCATGCTTTTTGCTGATCAATACGATAAGTAGCCTATACAAGAGACATTTTAACATGAAATACGTTTGCTAATATTGGTCATTTTTAATGGGATAATTGATTTGACCAACCATCAAACTAGTAGCAGTAGTTTAAAGGATGATAAAAAACTGTGGTGCAAATTCATGTTATAAACTTATCATTCTATTTGTCATTATCACATCAATTCAGGCAATTCATTGCAATATAGATGAATGTCCAAATTGCCCAGCCGTAATGGAACCTAGCTGAGGGTGCAGCATGGGAATTGTGGTTTATTCTGTAGGCTTTAACTACAAAGGGAATCTCATCCACCCCAATGCCCCATCTTAGAGAAACATAGGTCTCTTCATGTTACTGATGCCCAGAGTGTTTCAAGGGAATGAAGAATCAAGGGAATTGTTCTTTCTCATCTCTTTCCCTGCTTCAAAATGTGAGAGCCCATAATGAATGATCCATGAGGGATTGACCCGGTCCACGATCCATGCCTCTTACTCTTACTTTTGTCCATCCGTAAGGCCAGATGGTATCTATTACCCTTTCCACACATCGTGCCGAACCCAACCAAACTGTGCAGGCTTGGATATTTAATTTTTTACGTTGCCCTTTTCAGAACGGTTCCAACAACTGTGTATACAGTGCATTCCATAAGTATTCAGACCCTTGTCTTTTTCCACATTTTGTTACGTTATAGCCATATTCTAAAATATCTTAAATGAATGTATTTCCTCATAAATCTACACACAATACACCATTATGACAAAGTGAAAACATAGTTCTTAGATTTATTTTGCAAATTTATTGAAAATAAAAAACAGAAAAACCTTATTTACATAAGTATTCAGACCCTTTGCTATGAGACTCGAAATTGAGCTCAGGTGCATCCTGTTTCCATTGATCATCCTTGAGATGTTTCTACAACTTGATTGGAGTCCACCTGTGTTAAATTCAATTGATTGGACATGATTTGGAAAGGCACACACCTGTCTATATAAGTCCCACAGTTGACAATGCATGTCAGAGCAAAAATCAAGCCTTGAGGTCGAAGGAATTGTCCGTAGAGTTCCGAGGCAGGATTGTGTCGAGGCACTGATCTGGGGAAGGGTACCAAAACATTTCTGCAGCATTGAAGGTCCCCAAGAAGACAGTGGCCTCCATCGTTCTTAAATGGAAGAAGTTTGGAATCCCCAAGACTCGTCCTAGAGCTGTCTGCCCGGCCAAACTGAGCAATTCATGGAGAAGGGCCTTGGTCACCAAGAAGGTGACCAAGAACCCAATGGTTACTCTGACAGAGCTCCAGAGTTCCTCTGTGGAGATGGGAGAACCTTGCGGCACTCCACCAATCAGGCCTTTATGGTAGTGTGGCGGAAGCCACTCCTCAGTAAAAGGCACATGACAGCCCGCTAGGAGTTTGCCAAACGCCACCTAAAGGACTCTCAGACCATGAGAGACAAGATTCTCTGCTATGATGAAACCAAGATTGAACTATTTGGCCTGAATGTCAAGCGTCACATCTGGAGGAAACTTGGCACCATCCCTAAGGTGAAGCATGCTGGTAGCAGCATCATGCTGTGGGGATTTTTTTCAGCGGCAGGGACTGGGAGACTAGTCAGGATCAAGGGAAAGATGAACAGAGCAAAGTACAGAGAGATCCTTGATGAAACCCTGCTCCAGAGCACTCAGGACCTCAGATTGGGGTGAATGTTCACCTTCCAACAGTAACAATGACCCTAAGCACACAGCCAAGACAACGCAGGAGTGTTCGGAAAACAAGTCTCTGAATGTCCTTGAGTGGCCAAGCCAGAGCACAGACTTGAACCTGATCGAACATCTCTGGAGAGACCTGAAAATAGCTGTGCATCGACGCTCCCCATCCAACCTGACAGAGCTTGAGAGGATCTGCAGAGAAGAATGGAAGAAACTCCCCAAATACAGGTGTGCCCAGGAAGACTCGAGGCTGTATTCACTGCCAAAGGTGCTTCAACAAAGTACTGAGTAAAAGGTCTGAATACTTATGTAAATGTGATATTTCAGTTTTGAAAATGTATAAAAACCTGTTTTTGTTCTGTCATTATGCAGTATTTTTATCCATTAGGATAAGGCTGTAATGTAACAACATTTGGAAAAGGTCAAGGCGTCTGAATACTTTCCGAATGCACTGTAGGTTGGTTTGGCTTAGTTCGGTTGCTCAGTAGTGTGAAGGAGATTTTACTACAAATTGTCATAGTATCTGTTTGAGACTGGTGTTTTCCCTCTCTCTGGCTGCCATGTCTAGCACTCCCAGTCAACACTGTTTATAAAGAAGCCTCTTCTCAGCTCCGATTCAAATTCGACGACGTGCCTCGTCTTCATATTCTGTTTGACCTTGCAGACGCAAGTACACAACTACCGAGCACAACAGATGCTAACTGTTTCACCCCCTTGCCACCTCCTCCTCTATCCAATCATCGGTGGTTGCCTTGAGGGAATCTTGACACGTACACAGTCCTCCCTTTACCCTCGGTCACTGTCTTCTTGAGTTGACAATGTTTATTCAACGGATTTCTGAAGGTCTGGGTAGACTATGTTCACGCGAGGGAGATAGAACGGGTGCTGCTTCTTACCATATCAAATATTTGTAACTGGTGAGTCATCATGAGTGAGAAAAATCCATTGTGACATTCGTGAATGTGCAGTGCTGCATCTCAGATCAGTGATGAGGTCATTGGTTTCGGCACCACAGTCGCTCTCCTCCTCTCCTCCTCTTCTCCTCTCCTGCTCTCCTGCTCTCCTCCTGCTCTCCTCTTCTTTCCCTCGTGCAGGTTTTTCTTTTTTTCCCCCTTCTCACCGGTGAAACGGTTGAGTGGGTAAAGCCACACTGTCGTCAGTGGAGGAGCCTCACCTGTAATTTGCAGCACGCTGCTCTGTGGTGGTGAGGTCGTTCCATTCACTGGCATAGCGGGCTGGGCAGTCATGTGTTGCATTTTTAGCACTGCTTATGTATTCACCGCTTATGCTACCTATAGCCTACCCGCTGCACGCAGACGTCAATTCGACGTCTATTCCATGTTGGTTCAACGTAATTCCGTCCAAATGGTGTGGAAACAACGTTGATTCAACCAGTGTGTGTGCCCAGGGGGTAGTTAAACCAGACTGACTGCAACATTCAGCATGGGTTAACCAGGTTAGTATGTGCAGCATATGTACCAGTAGTCACCGTTATGTATCCAAAGACACTGGCAGATAATCCTACACTTTCCTCTGTCTTTGCTCTTTGAAGATGAGTTGAAGACAGAAAACTGTTATTTGGTTAATTATCTTCACTGAAACGTGAAGCATTGTGATAAAAGGGATCCTTCAGTCATGTAGAGAAGCTTTCTCTTCCTCTGAAACTAACCAAGTGATAAAACTAACCAAGTGGTTCCTCTACTGTAAAATCGTCTCTGTTGAGTTATTCTGATGAGAAAACCCACCAGGGGAGAGGCCAACTCCATTTCAACCAGGCTTTCCATTCATCTGCCGAATTAGCTGAACTGAAATAGACTCGACCCCAAACCTCACCTGTCCGCTCACCTCCTCTCTCTTCTTTCTTATCCTCTCTCCTCTCTTCCTCAGGTGAGCATGTTCAGCACGCGGGCACTCACACTCCTGTCCTCGGTGTTTGGGGCGTGCGGCCTGCTCCTGGTGGGCGTGGCTGTGTCCACAGACTACTGGCTGCTGATGGAGGAGGGCGTCATTCTGCAGCAGAACCAGAGCATGGAGGTCAGGATGGCCCTGCACTCCGGCATGTGGAGGGTCTGCTTCGTGGCAGGTATACTGGAATAGACACATTTAGTTTATATGTACAGAAGCACGCATGAACGTATAGTACACATAATGCTTTGTGGCGTGAGGAAAGCAACACGTATAAACAGTAGTTCATATGTACAGAGGCACACACAGCTACACGTACCTTACTGTAATGCTTTGTGGCAGGTACTGGAATAAACATAGGCTATATTTCACATTTCGTTCTGTCACACACACACACACACAAACAAAACATATGCACGTGTTTTATTGTTACCCCTTTGTCTTGCGTCATATCGCATCACTCATACACGGCGCTCATCCCTCAATGATTGTCACTAGTTACCAAAGCCACAAAGTCAAAATTGGCTATATCGTAAAAATGTATAAAAAACAAAAATGTGCTTTTTGGTCTTAATTTAAGGTTAGGGTTAAGCATAATGTTAGCAGTGTGGTTAATATTGTTAGACCCGAGACGAAGAGGCGCTGTTAGACCCGAGACGAAGAATAGTAACTAAGGGCACCCAAACAAAACTCGAATTAAAAACTCTTAAATCAATTGCTATAGTATTGTAATGAGGTTTTCTCTAAAGCAGATCATGGTCACACAGGGATTGAAAAACGTTGTAAAAAGTGGGCAAAATTTGTAAGAATGAGGCGGGCGGATTTGAGCGTGCTTTATCACCCGAGCATTATCACAGGCTTCAGTGAGCATGGAAGTGAACCGGGTAAGTGAAAGAGCTGCTATACCTCTCTGCTAACGTTATCTAGCTATAGAGCTACTACATTTAGCTCACGACTTCCATCTAAATAACACTGATAAAACGAACCAAATGTTAACATGTCTGCCAGCTGTTGGTAGCTAACTGCTGGTGCTATCATACTATACATAAACTCAGCAAAAAAAGAAACATCCCTTTTTCAGGACCCTGTCTTTCAAAGATAATTAGTAAAAATCCAAATAACTTCACAGATCTTCATTGTAAAGGGGTTAAACACTGTTTCCCATGCTTGTTCAATGACCTATAAACAATTAATGAACATGCACCTGTGGAACGGTTGTTAAGACACTAACAGCTTACAGACGGTAGGCAATTAAGGTCACAGTTATGAAAACTTAGGACACTAAAGAGGCCTTTCTACTGACTCTGAAAAACACCAAAGAAAGATGCTCAGGATCCCTACTCATCTGTGTGAATGTGCCTTAGGCATGCTGCAAGGAGGCATGAGGACTGCAGATGTGGCCAGGGCAATAAATTGCAATGTCCGTACTGTAAGACGCCTAAGACAGCGCTACAGGGAGACAGGACGGACAGCTGATCGTCCTCTCAGTGGCAGACCACGTGTAGCAACACCTGCACAGGATCGGTACATCCGAACATCACACCTGCGCGACAGGTACAGGATGGCAACGAGTTACAACGGGAACGCACAATCCCTCCATCAGTGTTCAGACTGTCCGCAATAGGCTGAGAGAGGCTGGACTGAGGGCTTGTAGGCCTGTTGTAAGGCAGGTCCTCACCAGACATCACCGGCAACAACGTCGCCTATGGGCACAAACCCACCGTCGCTGGACCAGACAGGACTGGCAAAAGGTGCTCTTCGCTGACTAGTCGCGGTTTTGTCTTACCAGGGCTGATGGTCGGATTTGCGTTTATCGTCGAAGGAATGAATACTCTGGAGCGGGACCGATTTGGAGGTGGAGGGTCCGTCATGGTCTGGGGCGGTGTGTCACAGAATCATCGGACAGAGCTTGTTGTCATTGCAGGCAATCTCAACGTTGTGCGTTACAGGGAAGACATCCTCCTCCCTCATGTGGTACCCTTCCTGCAGGCTCATCCTGACATGACCCTCCAGCATGACAATGCCACCAGCCATACTGCTCGTTCTGTGCGTGATTTCCTGCAAGACAGGAATATCAGTGTTCTGCCATGGCCAGCAAAGAGCCCGGATCTCAATCCCATTGAGTACGTCTGGGACCTGTTGGATCGGAGGGTGAGGGCTAGGGCCAATCCCCCCAGAATTGTCTGGGAACCTGCAGGTGCCTTGGCGGAAGAGTAGGGTAACATTTCACAGCAAGAACTGGCAAATCTGGCGCAGTCCATGAGGAGGAGATGCACTGCAGTACTTATTAATGCAGCTGGTGGCCACACCAGATACTGACTGTTACTTTTGATTTTGAACCCCCTTTGTTCAGGGACACATTGTTCCATTTCTGTTAGTCACATGTCTGTGGAACGTGTTCAGTTTATGTCTCAGTTGATGAATCTTGTTGTGTTCATACAAACATTTACACATGTTAAGTTTGCTGAAAATAAACGCAGTTGACAGTGAGAGAACGTTTATTTTTTGCTAAGTTTAGTACAAGCTTTTGGGAAAGAGTAGTTTTGGCTATGCCAGAGGTCACTGTTACTGTGTAGAGCCCTATGGCTGGTGCCAAAACTATGTGCGTGGATGACTTGTCGGAGGGATCTGTGCGTGTTGATGCGACACCAGTACAATTTTATTCTAAATGGACTAGGGCCTGGTCTCCAAGGCTTTCTTAGTCAATCGCCAAAACACTTCTGTAAAAAGCCCAACGATACCCTTCCTTTCCTATTTTTTATTTGTTTTGTGTTGTTTGCGGTAGCAGCACGTGATTCAGGTGCCATGGATTTTTAACCATGTTATTGCGTCTGAAAGTACAAACTGCACCAACCCGGCAGACACTGAGACCAAATGAAGTGCACAGATTGGCCTACCGCTGGTCAATCAGATAGCTCAGATCCCAGTGTCTGCAGAAAATACGGAATGTCATTGGTCTGCAGCTTTCACGAGCCCACAGCGAAGTCGATGGTCAACTCTACTGTGTGAGATCTCAAATCTTTAAAAAACATCACTAGAGAGAAAGACTGACAAATACAGCAAAAGAGCTGCTGATTTTATGAGTGAGTTCATGTTTAAGATTTTATTCAGCACTGTCAACACTTTATTCAACACATTGCTTACTTATTATATATATATATATTGCAGATGGATTGTGGCTTCCATCAGCTTAATTGTCTGCATCATTTCCAATCCCCCACATCATTGTTTGTAAATATATATATACCTTTTTCGTAATACATTTTCCTATATTCTTTTCCCATAACCCTAGTGTCAAATCAAATCAAATCAAATATTTTTGGTCACATACACATGGTTAGCAGATGTTAATGTGAGTGTAGCGAAATGCTTGTGCTTCTCGTTCCGACCGTACAGTAATATCTAACAAGTAATCTAACAATTTCACAACTACTTTATACACACAAGTGTAAAGGAATGAATAAGAATATGTACATATAAATATACGGACGATCAATGGCCATGCAGCATAGGCAAGATGCAGTAGATGGTATAGAGTAGAGTATATACATATGAGATAAGTAATGTAGGGTATGTAAACATTATATAAAGTGTCATTGTTTAAAGTGACTAGTGATACATTTATTACATCCAATTTTTAATTAGAAAAGTGGCTAGAGATTTGAGTCAGTATGTTGGCAGCAGCCACTCAATGTTGGTGATGGCTGTTTAACAGTCTGATGGCCTTGAGATAGAAGCTGTTTTTCAGTCTCTCGGTCCCAGCTTTGATGCACCTGTACTGACTCCGCCTTCTGGATGATAGCGGGTTGAACAGGCAGTGGCTCGGGTGGTTGTTGTCCTTGATGATCTTGTTGGCCTTCCTGTGACATCAGGTGGTGTAGGTGTCCTGGAGGGCAGGTAGTTTACCCCCGGTGATGCGTTGTGCAGACCTCACTACCCTCTGGAGCACCTTACAGTTGTGGGCAGAGCAGTTGCCGTACCAGGCGGTGATACAGCACGACAGGATGCTCTCGGTTGTGCATCTGTAAAAGTTTGTGAGGGTTTTCGGTGACAAGCCAAATTTCTTCAGCCTCCTGAGGTTGAAGAGGCGCTGTTGCGCCTTCTTCACCACGCTGTCTGTGTGGGTGGACCATTTCAGTTGGTCTGTGATGTGTACGCAGAGGAACTTAAAACTTTCCACCTTCTCCACTACTGTCCCGTCGATGTGGATAGGGGGGTGCTCCCTCTGCTGTTTCCTGAAGCCCACAATCATCTCCTTAGGTTATTTTCCTGACACCACACTCCGAGGGCCCTCACCTCCTCCCTGTAGGACGTCTCGTTGTTGTTGGTAATCAAGCCTACCACTGTAGTGTCGTCTGAAAACTTGATGATTGAGTTGGAGGCGTGCTTGGCCACGCAGTCCTGGGTGAAGAGGGAGTACAGGAGAGGAATGAGAACGCACCCTTGTGGAGCCCCAGTGTTGAGGATCAGCGGGGTGGAGATGTTGTTTCCTACCCTCACCACCTGGGGGCTGCCCATCAGAAAGTCCAGGACCCAGTTGCACAGGGCGGGGTCGAGACCCAGGGTCTCGAGCTTAATGACGAGTTTGGAGGGTACTATGGTGTTAAATGCTTAGCTGTAATCGATGAACAGCATTCTTACATAGGTATTCCTCTTGTCCAGATGGGTTAGGGCAGTGTGCAGTGTGATTGCGATTGCGTCGTCTGTGGACCTATTGGGGCGATAAGCAAATTGGAGTTTGTTCTAGGGTGTCAGGTAGGGTGGAGGTGATATGATCCTTGACTAGTCTCTCAAAGCACTTCATGATGACGGACGTGAGTGCTACGGGGCGATAGTCATTTAGCTCAGTTACCTTAGCTTTCTTGGGAAGAGGACCAATGGTGGCCCTCTTGAAGCATGTGGGAACAGCAGACTGGGATAGGGATTGATTGAATATGTCCGTAAACACACCAGCCAGCTGGTCTGCGCATTCTCTGAGGACGCGGCTAGGGATGCCGTCTGGGCCGGCAGCCTTGCGAGGGTTAACACGTTTAAATGTTTCACTCACGTTGGCTGTGGTGAAGGAGAGCCCACAGGTTTTGGTAGCGGGCCGTGTCAGTGGCACTGTATTGTCCCCAAAGTGAACAAAGACAGGGCTGGTTTTATTTTTGTAATCCGTGATTGACTGTAGACCCTGTCACATATGTCTCGTGTCTGAGCCATTGAATTGCGACTCTACTTTGTCTCTTTACTGACGCTTAGCTTGTTTGATTGCCTTGCGGAGGGAATAGCTACACTGTTTGTATTCGGTCATGTTTCCGGTTGCCTTGCCATGAAACAGTGGTTTGTGCTTTCAGTTTTGCGCGAATGCTGCCATCAATCCACAGTTTCTGGTTGGGGAAGGTTTTAATAGTCACCGTGGGTACAACATCACCGATGCACTTGCTAATAAACTTGCTCACCGAATCAGCGTTTACATCAATGTTGTTGTCTGAGGCTATCCGTAACATGTCCCAGTCCACGTGATCGAAGCAATCTTGAAGTGTGGAATCAGATTGGTCGGACCAGCGTTGAACAGACCTGAGCACGGGTGTTTCCTGTTTTAGTTTCTGTCTATAGGCTGGGAGCAACAAAATGGAGTCGTGGTCAGATTTGCCGAAAGGAGGGCGAGGGTGGGCTTTGTATGCGTCGCGGAAGTTAGAGTAGCAATGATCCAGAATGCTGCAAGCCCGGGTCGCGCATTCGATATGCTGATAAAATTTAGGGAGCCTTGTTTTCAGATTAGCTTTGTTAAAATCCCCAGCTACAATAAATGCACCCTCAGGATATGTGGTTTCCAGTTTACATAGAGTCCAATGAAGTTCTTTCAGGGCCGTCGAGGTGTCTGCTTGGGGGGATTAACAGTTGTGATTATAATTGAAGAGAATTTTCTTGGTAGATAATGCGGTTGGCATTTGATTGTAAGGAATTCTAGGTCAGGTGAACAAAAGGACTTGAGTTCCTGTATGTTGTTATGATCACACCACAACTCGTTAATCATAAGGCATACATGGTTACCCCAGGAAATCTTAAGTCCTTCTTCTTACCAGAGAGATGTTTGTTTCTGTCAGCGCGATGCGTGAAGAAACCGGGTGGCTGTACCGACTCTGATAACGTATCCCGAGAGAGCCATGTTTCTGTGAAACAGAGAATGTTACAATCTCTGATGTCTCTCTGGAAGGCAACCCTTGCTCGAATTTTGTCTACCTTGTTGTCAAGAGACTGGACATTGGCGAGTAGTATACTCGGGAGCGGTGAGCGATGTGCCAGTCTACAGAGCCTGACCAGAAGACCGCTCCCTTTGCCCCTTCTGCGGCGCCGTTGTTTTGGGTCGCCTACTGGGATCCGATCCATTTCCCTGGGTGGTGGTCCAAACAGAGGATCCGCTTCAGGAAAGTCGTATTCCTTGTTGTAATGTTGGTAAATTGACGTAGTTCTTCCCGGCTGTATGTAATAAGACTTAAGATTTCCTGGGGTAACAGTGTAAGAAATAATACGTAAAAAAACAAAATACTGCATAGTTTCCTAAGAACGCGAAGTGAGGCGACCATCTCTGTCGGCGCCATGATTAGTTCTCCCCTAACTGGAGTAAACTAATGCACAACTACTCTTAGGCTTCAACTTCCAGCTTATACACACTATATACATTTTACAGACACAGTGTAGTTTACAATAGTTTTCTTTTGTTTGTTTTAACCCCATCCTTCAGCTACCATCAACCCCTCCTGTCTATCTTTGAACACCAACCAGTTTTGATTCCTATTTTCCATATATTTTTTCAACTGTGCTGTAGTGTTTCACAACATTTCTGAACCTTTCTATTCTCATAGATTCTACATATTGTAAATGAAAGATTACCATTTTTGCTAAGAGTATTATTATATTATTAACCGATTGACTATTACTTTTTAAATCACCTAGCAGTACTATTTGCAGAGTTAACTCCAGGTAAATGTTGCAATTCTTCAGCCATTCCTGAATCTGCGACGAAAAACAAGCTATGTATGGACAGTACTAAAACAAAGGCACAGCTGTCAATGTTTTGGTCCTTAAATGAAACTGGAATACTTTTTTATTTATCAAAAATTTCTTAAGCCAATTTTGGTCTTTGATGCATGGCCGAGAGACAAGTTCCTTACTTTCTCCCCCTTCCACTTGCCTCTTCCATTTTTCCAGTAATGTTGCAATTGGTTGTAATTTTGAGACGAGCAGACATTTCCATATATTTTTGTTAGCTGCGTGTGTGACATAACTCCACCAGTCCTATTTATGATTTTCTTTACAAAGATTAGACCAATTTTATCAATTAGTATATTTGAGTTTAACCATAATATTTGTTGGAATATTTGTTATGTCGTTTCTGGTGGATTAAAATAAAGTAGTGATCCTAACTGACCTAAAACAGAGCTTTTTGCAAGGATTAAATGCCAGGAATTGTGAAAAACTGAGTTTAAATGTATTTGGCTAAGGTGTATGTAAACTTCCGACTTCAACTGTATTTATTTAGTTGGTGCTGTATATGAACTAATATACATGGGTTCCAGCTTGAAAAAGTATTTGTTAGTATAGAATTGTACAATTTATGCTCCCTGCATATAAAACCACGAAGACCGCTGGAAAGCTCCGAACGCAAGATCACAATTTCTGACTCACGCTGTGGAGGAACATATTGATTGTAGCCTACTGTACATGGTAAACTGGTGTGCACTTTTTTTAATGGAAAACAGCTGAGAGGATTGTTCTACAATATTCACAACATATTTATTACTATCTTTGTAGAATAAACATTTAATTTCATCAATTACATGTGGAAAAACGTATCTGAGTGAACATTAGCAAGCCAGCAGCAGATGAAACAGAAAGTGAATTCTCTCCTCCCTCTCTCTCTCTGGTTTTAACTTGCGGCTATCTGTCTAGCTGGCTAGGTTTAGGATATTTACTAGCCAATACCCATACGCTTCAACAAGAAGCAACTGTGACAACATTGATTCTAAGATCAAGAAATTAACTTTCCCATTGAGCAAAATCCACAATCCACCCCTCCAAAGAAATCCTGTCTCCGGAGCTTCTTAGAAATGTCACCAGATCCACGATCGGATCCAATGCGAAGCGTCACACACGTTCAGCCCGCACTCGGAAAATCCCCCCAGAGCCACAGAATGGCCGAATTAACGCAGTGTGCAGCCCCCACAACGGGCAGCCCCAACATATTAAATTTTCCGTTCCTAAAATCTGCCATCAATCCAGTGTAGGGAATATCTTCGTGATGCCCTAGCCCTGTGGTCACCAACCTTTTCTGACGTAAGCATTTGCAACATTAACCTATTAAAAAAATAAAAGTTATGTAACAATGAGGTTTGTGCAGTAGGCTATTCTTGAATTGCCTTGCCACTGTTCTTCTCAGACCATTTTAAAATTATATTTCAAAACGTGCGGTATATCACACTGGTAAAATATCAATTGTTTCTTTACTGGACTGATGGTGCCTGCATCTGTTGGTTAGTCTCAGAGAGAGAGAGAGAGAGAAAGAGAGAGAGAGAGAGAGAGAGAAACAGCAGCAGAGAACTCCACTGAGTGCTGCTGATTGACCAAAAATGGGACACCGTCTTCGAGCTGATGGCAAAACTCGAGTCGCACTTCATTATTTCTGACTCATGCACCAATTCATGTTGTTACTCGTCTGACAGGAGAACGTGAAATATCCATCGATATTAAATAGACACAAGCCGCGAACAATAACAACGCAAGTCAATCGATACACGTTGTATCGCGAGTGGATAGGGAGAGGGCGTTTTATGGCTTATAAAATAATTCAATTAGTGCTTAATTTGAGCCGGATCCTGGCACCTCTCCGTTTTGGACTGTTTTATTCAAGAAGCTATTTGGTCGGATCCGGCAACTCTTGTGGCATGAAAAATAATTGTTCATTCAAGTTGCCTCTTCATTAATTCTCCTGCCCCCCCAAAAAAACGTAATGTTAAAAAGTTGATTTTCTGCACAGGCATTGTATCCTACTGTAGGCCTATGTGTGAGACCAGTGCGTGGCTGTGATTGTGTGAGAAGCGAGCCTGTATCTCTTACATAACTAAAATGAGATTCACTTTCTATGATCTCTCCCTCTCTGCCCTGATAGACATGAACCTGTAACTCTCATCCTCCAGCGTTGACATCATCATTTATTTCCTTATAGAATCATAGAATCAAGGAACTGTAGCATCCCTAATGAATTGAAAAATATTTGCCAAAGTTATAGAATAACTGCTGTCTGTTCGGAGAGTAACGGAATCATTCAGAATAGCCTACTACACCACGAGAAGGACTATAATTTAGCCACAGAGGATACATAGCTTATTTTAAAAATAGTCTAGCTGTGGATTGTAGCCCAGTAACAAGGAATAGCCTACAGTCGGGAACGTGCAGCAAATCTGTCAGTGACACAAACAGCATGCAGACAAAACAGGCTTTTCGCAATATTTAAAATACAATCAAGGGAAAACACAGGGTGGAAAGCAAAAGCCTACTGCTGAAAAGACTCTATAATGTAGGCTACCAAAATAGTTGATCAACTTCCAAATATTGTTATACAAAATTGTAGTATCTGGGATCTACATCTGTTTATATTAGTTACTATGCTGTTACTAAGCAGTGATGTATTACGACAGTGTTACGTTACTACACCTAATAGGAAATGCACATGCGCACTAGTGTGCCCGGGAACTGTAGAGCACGAGAGGTTTTGACTAAACGAAAACAAACTGTACTTCCGTCTCCTGCCTGGTCATTTCTCCACAACACAAATATTACAGTGGCGACGAGGTGATTAAACTTCTTTAACGGACATTGCTTGAAGGGAAGAATGTTGCGTGAGTAATGAAACTCAAAATAATTATGTAATTCGTCAGTTATTTTTTATTTTCTTTGCCAGTAAAAAAAGGCTAAGCACTGCTAGCAGGTACAGTGTTCAGGAGCTGCCTAGTAGCAAGACTATTGGAGTCCAGAATAGCGACACTGCCCTCTGGTGGTAAAAAAAAATAAAAATTGTCATTGAACCCATTGAAATTAGGCGATCTCAGTGGATAAAAAATATTGTCAAGAAGAAAAAAAAAGGAAGAAGGAACGTAACACGGTGTGTACATTATTACAAATGAGTGCAGTGAACAAAGTAATTGCAGAAACTTCTGAAATGAAGAATTAGAGGACAATTAAGGAATACAAGGAATAAGAAAACTGAACAATTAACTGAAAATGGCAACCATTGGTCGAGTACCAGAGTTTGAGGCTACAAAAGAGGATTTTGATTCCTATTTGGAGCGTTTTGAGTGTTGGCTGGCTGCAAATGAAATCAAAGATGAAAAGAAAGCAGACTTATTTCTCAGTGTTTTGGGTCCAACTGAGTATGGATTGCTGAAAGGTCTCATTGAACCAATGAAAGCAGTGGAGTTGAACTATGCAGAACTGACTGAAACTCTTTCAAGGCATTTCAAGCCTAAGCCAATTCTCATTGCAGAACGTTTCAGATTTTACCAACGTCACCAGAGTCAAGGGGAAACCGTGGCTGACTACATCCTTGCTTTGAAAAGGCTGGCAAGTACATGTGAGTTTGCACAATTTCTTGATGATGCTCTTCGAGACAAGTTTGTATGTGGTCTCACAGGTGAAGCATATCACAGAAGGCTTCTGTCAGAGAAGGACCTGACCTTTCGGAAAGCCTGTGATATCGCACTTGGACTCGAGCTTGCCCACAGGGATACTATTGAGCTATCGGGATATGCAGAACGTCAGAAAGGTATTCACAAGGTCAGTGATGCACGTGGTGAAAAAGGCTCACAAAAGTCACACTTTTCTCAGTCCCGTCCTCAAGGTTACACAAGAACAAAGCAGCCCACATCTCAAAGGTCTAAGCCAAGTTGCTACAGATGTGGGGGAGATAATCATCAGCACAGTGAATGTCGATTCCAAAATGTAAAGTGCCACAATTGTGGAAAGGTTGGACATTTACAGAAAGTGTGTAAAGCCTCAAAACGCACAGCAAGAGCGCACAAAGTGTCAGACGCAGCACAAGAAGAGGAAGTTACAACTGAAACAGTATTGGAACTGTTCACAGTGTACACAGCTCAACAACAAAAAGATGGAATCTATCTCAACATGGAGTTAGCGGGAAAAACGGTAAAAATGCAGCTGGACACCGGAGCGTCTTTATCTCTGGTTCCAGAGAGCCTCTACAAAGAAAAACTGAAAGAGTGCCCTCTTCAGCCAGCGTCCATCCGCCTTTCTTCATACACTGGTGACACTATTCCTATGTTAGGGCAGATCCAGGTACCAGTCCGGTATGAGGGGAAGGAGTGGACGCTACCGCTTGTCATTGTTAAAGGAGAAAAATCAGCCTTGCTAGGCAGAAACTGGCTACAAAAGATCAAGTTGAACTGGGGAGAAATCTTCAGTCTGAGAAAGGACAAACCAGTGAGTCAGGCTACACTCACTAACATGCTGGAGAAGCACAAATAACTTTTCAAAGATGGCTACGGTGAAATACAAGACTTCACAGCAAAAGTCAGAGTGCAAGAAGGAACCAAGCCTATCTTTCACAAACCACGTCCAGTTCCCTATGCTCTTAAGGAAGCAGTAGAGAAGGAACTGGACCGCCTACAGAAGAATAACATAATCACGAAAGTAGCGAGGAGCGACTGGGCCGCTCCGATTGTTGTAGTCCCAAAGAAAGACAAGACCGTCAGAATGTGCGGTGACTACAAGGTCACAGTAAATCGCTGCATACTACCAGAGGAATATCCACTACCAAACGCTGAAGATCTGTTTGCCACTCTAGCTGGTGGGAAGGTTTTCAGTAAGCTGGACCTGGCATTTGCTTATCAGCAACTGAAGCTGGATCCGGAGTCAGAACAGTATCTGACCATCAATACACACAAGGGGCTATTCAGATTCAATCGCTTGGCCTACGGAATCTCGACAGCTCCAGCGATATTCCAACACACAATGGATCAGATCTTGGACGGTATAGACAACGTTGTGTGCTTCATGGACGACATCCTCGTGTCAGCACCAACCATTGGAGAGCACCTTGTAGTGCTGGACAAAGTGATGTCAAGACTGGAGAAATACGTAGTGAGAATGAAACGCAGCAAGTGTGAGTTTCTCCAGGACTCAGTGGAGTATCTCGGATACAAGATTGATGCACAAGGCCTGCACCCAACCAACAGAAAGGTGGAAGCAATCGTAAACGCACCAGCACCCACAAATATCTCAGAGCTGAGGTCATTTTTGGGGCTCCTGAACTATTACGTAAAGTTTGTAGCAAACTTGTCCACGTTGTTGCATCCGCTTCACCAACTGCTGCAGGCCGATACAAAGTGGAATTGGTCCCCACAATGCAAAGAAGCATTCAAGACTTGCAAACAGCGTCTGCTAAAGAGCAAGTGGCTTGCCCACTACAACACAGAGATGAAGCTGAGACTCGCGTGTGATGCATCTCCATACGGAGTAGGAGCCGTCATCTCACATGTTCTATCGTCAGGTGAAGAACACCCTATTGCATTTGCATCACGGACTCTGTCACCAAGTGAGAAAAATCATGCTCAAATTGAGAAGGAAGCCCTGAGCATAATATTCGGAGTGAAGAAGTTTCACAAATACCTGTACGGAAGGAAGTTCCAACTGCTGACAGATCACAAGCCTTTGTTGGCCATCCTTGGACCAAAATCAGCTATACCAACCCTTGCTGCACTTCGAATGCAACGTTGGGCTCTGATATTGTTAGCCTACGACTACGAGATTGAGTACAGACGATCCAGTGATCACGCAAATGCAGATGCACTATCAAGACTACCATGCAATAGTGACTCCGACAGTGAAGATGATAGAGCAGTCTTCCAGATCTCTCTCATTGACGAACTGCCCATATCTGCTTCAGACATAGCAGAGGAAACAAGGAAAGATCCAGTGCTTTCCAAAGTCTTGGACTTAACATTAGGAGGTTGGCCAACCTTCGTAAATGACGATAACCTTCGTCCATTCATCGACAAGAAAGACCAGTTGTCCACTGATCAAGGATGTGTTCTGTGGGGATCAAGGGTGGTGGTACCTCACAAATTCCAGAGGAGACTGCTATCTGACCTGCATGAGGGACATCCAGGGATCACTCGAATGAAAGCACTCGCTCGCAGTTATCTGTGGTGGCCTGGACTGGATCAGGACATTCAACAGCATGTAGGCCACTGCTCACCTTGTGAAGCTGTTCGCAACAAGCCTGCTGCTGCAGCTCTTCATCCATGGTCCTGGGCTGCGACACCTTGGGAACGCATCCATGTGGATTACGCTGAGATTGACAAGCAACATTTCCTTGTTGTCGTCGATGTCCATTCCAAGTGGATGGAAGTGTTCCCTACTCAACTGACCACAGCTGAGAAGACCATCAATCTTCTCAGACACCTGTTCGCATCCTTTGGACAAGTCAAGGAGCTCGTATCGGACAATGGCCCTCCTTTCACGTCAAACGATTTTGAAACGTTTCTCAAGAACAATGGAGTAAGGCACATCCTGTCACCACCTTACCATCCGGCATCAAACGGAGCAGCGGAGAGAGCCGTGCAAACCTTTAAGAAGGCCTGGACTAGACTCGAGGTTCAGTCTGTGCCCACCCACCAAAGGATTCCCCGGTTCCTGTTTACTTACCGTAACACACCACACACAGTAACGGAATGTACACCAGCTGAACTGTTTCTGAGACGCCAACCACGTACCCGCCTGACATTGTTGAAACCAGACTTGTCAAGCACTGTGGCAAAGCACCAGCTACAGCAGAAGAAAGCTCATGACAGACACTCAAAGACTGTCAGAGAATTCAAAGAGGGAGAGAGGGTGATGGTACGTGATTTCAGACACCCCAAGAGCCTGTGGAACTCAGGTGTGATCTTGCAACGCAAAGGACCTTTGACTTACCAAGTCCAAATTGGTCATCGCCAGGTCAACGTTCATGTGGATCATCTGCTACGGGCCAACGCCCCAGCAGAGACACGCCGAGAGAACAATAACGACCCCCAGGACTATTCTCCTGACTGTGGACGTACGGGAGAGACAGAGCCTGACCTTCCACCCGAATCTGGCCCACCACCGGAAGCCCAGGAGGAGCGGAGATATCCTATTCGACAGAGAAGGGCACCTCAAAAGCTTGACATGTGAGTTGAGCTGGTTAAGGTAACAGACAGTAAAACAAACAAACACCTTAATATGTCCTAGATAGAAGGAAAGAAAAAGGACATTACCTGGGTTAGTTATTAGGACACAAACTCCATCTTCGGGGCAGAATAATCCCCTGGATTTGTGCTGGGCTCTGAAAAGTCTGCTTCAACCCAGTAGTTGAAAATGTTAAGAATGCATTGTTCAGATATTGCATTAGTAGTTCCCTAACATATTTACCTTGTTCTCTGGGAGTTAAACACTATGGGGGAGGAGTGTAGTATCTGGGATCTACATCTGTTTATATTAGTTACTATGCTGTTACTAAGCAGTGATGTATTACGACAGTGTTACGTTACTACACCTAATAGGAAATGCACATGCGCACTAGTGTGCCCGGGAACTGTAGAGCACGAGAGGTTTTGACTAAACGAAAACTAACTGTACTCCCGTCTCCTGCCTGGTCATTTTTCCACAACACAAATATTACAAAAATAAAATAAGGAGTGAGGCTTTTGGCATGCGCGCATCGGCCATCAACAGCGAGTGAGCTGCGCATCATTGGGTAAATCAGTGCAACTGGCATTTTTAGGACTAAAATGTCCTCCTCATATTGTAGCCTACAATATGTCTCCACACACCTAGGCCTAGGCTATTGATGGATTAAAGACAAGGTCGTTTTTTATTGATCTCAGTTTGTCAGTGTCAAAGTAGCCTTCCATTTCGATCATTTGTGCGGTTTTAAAAAAGATTCCGCCAAAGATTCTGCCATATGATGTAGAATAGCATGAAATGCATTTCTAAAAAGCCAAGTTTTTTCCAGACCCCATGTGTGCAACTTCTGAAAAACCCAATACTCTGCTGCTCTATGGCACTATGCAAATGAAATCATATGCATGTAATGCTTCTGGTACCTCAGAACTCCCCCACCCCCCTCTCGAGCTCACTTTTGGTTCCGGCACCTCTCGATTAGCAAATTATGCTCTGTTGTACGGATAAAAATGGTAGATTATCAGATACTCAACAAGAAAGTCTGATTTCATTATTACTGAAACAGGACCCAAGTGGTAAATATAAAGATCCAGTCCATTAAAAAAATTGGAGGACCCTTACACTTCAGTGTTGTGATGCAACAATTCTAGCAAAGTTCATAGCGCTTAGAATTAAAAGGGTATTGTAGGATATTATTCATCCTAATCAGTCAGGTTTTTTATACGGATGATACATTGTAGATAATATCAGACAAGTACTGGTAACAATAGAGCGCTATGAAAAATCTGTCAAACAAGGTATGGTATTCGTAGCTAACTTTGAAATGGCTTTTGATAAAGTATGTCTGGAATTTATATTAAATGCCCGGAATATTTCAAGTTTGGAGAATCTCTTATACAATGGGTTAACATTATATATAGTAACCTTAGGTGTAAAATAGTAAATAATGGCTACTTCTCAGTCATTTTTAAACTGTCAAGAGGAGTAAAACAAGGTTGTCCACTATCGGCATACCTATCTACTATGGCCATCGAAATGTTACCTATTAAAATCAGATTCAACAATAACATCAAGGGCCTAGAAATCCAGGAATTAGAAACAAAGGTGTCATTGTACGCTGATGATTCATGTTTTCTTTTAAATCCACAATTTGCATCCTCCCACAGGCTCATAGATGATCTAGATACTTTTTCTAACCTCTCTGGATTACAACCAAATGATGATAAGTGTACTATATTATGTATTGGATCACAAAAAAAAGACAACCTTTACATTACCGTGTACTTTACCAATAAAACGGTCTGACGGTAAAGTGGACATACTCGGTTTTCATATCCCGAAAAAAAGAAATGATCTCATTACAATATGTTTTAATAGAAAGTTAGCAAAAATAGATTAAATATTGAAGCATTAGACCTCTCACTAAAGGCTTCCATCATTCAAAAGTTATACTTAAATCCGAACAGGTTCTATAGCAGATTAGTAAGAATGTCTCACCCCATGTTCAAGAATGGCCTTTTTCCACTTATTCAGATTACAACCTCTCACTTTTGGTTATTTGAAAAAAATCAAAAAAATCTCGCTATTTTTAAACAAACCATAGAAAGTTGGTTGCAATTTCAGTTTAAAATTTCTTACGGCTAGGGGGCAGTATTCGGAAGTTCGGATGACTGATGTGCCCATAGTAAACTGCCTGTTACTCAGGCCCAGAAACTAGGATTTGCATATAATTGGTAATATTGGAGAGAAAACACTCTGACGTTTCTAAAACTGTTAAAATAATGTCTGTGAGTATAAAAGAACTGATATGGCATGCGAAACCCAAGGAGAATCCATCCGGAATTTTTATTTTTTGAGTTCAGCACCCATTGAAATGCTTGTCTATGGGAAATTCAAAGGAAATCCTCCCAGATTGCAGTTCCTATTGCTTCCACTAGATGTCAACAGTCTTTATAAAGGTTTTCAGGCTTGAATTTTGAAAAATGAATTAGTAGTTGTAGTTTTTCAAGGTGGCTCTCATTTTGACTGTAGTCTTGTGGCGCGCATGGATGAAGGCGCGCACCTCGTTATTTATCTCCGGTATTGAACATACTACATTCTGTCTTAAATGTTATCATTTATTTACATACTAGGGTACCTGAGGATTGTTCAGAAACGTTGTTTGACTTGTTTGGACAAAGTTTATTGGTAATTTTTGGGATTCCTTTGTATGCAAATTGAACTAGTGGAACGGGTGGATAACTGAATCAAAGGCGCCAACTAAACTGACTTTTCTGGGATATAAAGAAGGACTTTATCGAACAAAAATACCATTTGTTGTGTAGCTGGGACCCTTGAGATTGCAAACAGAGGAAGATCTTCAAAGGTAAGTGATTTATTTTATCTCTATTTCTGACTTTTGTGACGCCTCTGCTGGTTTGGAAAATGTTTTTAATGCTTTTGTATGTGGGGCGCTGTCCTCAGATAATCGCATGGTATGCTTTCGCCGTAAAGCCTTTTTGAAATCTGACAAAGCGGCAGGATTAACAAGAAGTTACGCTTTTAAATTATGTATGACACTTGGATTTTCATGAATGTTTAATATTACGATTTTTGTATTTTGAATTTTGCGCTCTACAATTTCTCTCTGCCTTTACTGACTTTTAAACAGCTTGCCTAGTTTGCCCTGGAGTTGTAGACATGCTGCCCCAAAATTAAGAGGGTGTGTTATCAGAAATCAGTCCGTAGATCAGCATGTTTCTTGGTGATCATTAAGTTGAGGTCAGTGAGTGCAGCAGCAGAAGAGCTGACGGGGAGGCTACGGTCTCACAGCAAATCAGGCAGTGCTAGCTGCTTCTTCAAAATTCATTCATTGTGATAAAATAATGTTGCTAAAGTAGCTTGCTAGCTAGCTAGTGGAGAAAGCATTTGATGTTCCACATTGAATGTCTGGACTAGGTTAGCTTCCTATTATTTTCATACGAAGTGACTGGCTTCGAGCAACGTTAGCAAGCTAATGCCATGGACAAATTTAAGTTAGTTGTTGTGCACACATTGTCAAACTCCAGAAATACTGTTCTGTCAAGCACCAAACATCTTAGCTAGATGTCCAAATTAGCTATTAAGACTTCCTCAGAAAAAAAACTCAATTACACAACCATTTTTTTCAGTTTATAATAATTTGGCCTATTTTAGGGTGAAATAGGATTCATTAGGCAATGTCACCTAGGTAATATCAGAGAGGGAGGCGAAGCGAGAGCCCTCTATCTGGCCAAAATATGTCCATGTTAAGCAGATCCTTAATTATTGTATGAGGGGCAATGAGAGTGTGTCGAATTTAGTCAAGATAGACATGAATTGCTATTTTGACATGTGAGGCTTGTTTGAACTAATATACGTTTTTTAATGCTTAGGTTGTTATGAGTGTAATGATATAAGTGTGATGCACGTGACATCCCGGCAAACCCTTAATATCAGATTTGTCCCTGTTGAAATTCAAGAAGGTCTATGCATATTCATGAGATTAGCATCTCACTCTCCGTTGAATGCAGGCAGTTGACGTCAACACCCCTCATCGACTATTCGCAAAATAATTAAAGTAACGAGGTGTATCCACCAATCCAAATTTAATAGGCGAGAGCTTGACAGCCTGCCGTTCTGCTTTGTGGACAACAAACCCCATTATTGGAGAGGAGATAAAAGCATCTCGTCATTATGTCCATATCACTGCTTATACTTTATAATTTTATGGCGGCCCATTGTAGCCGGATTACCCTTTGCGAGATACGAGACAGATCGAGGAGGGTCTATCTGAGGGGGGGGGGGGGGGGGGGGGGGGGGCATGTGGGGGGGGGGGGGGGCATGTGGGGCATGGCGTGTAGTGACGATTGATTACACACCACACCTACCAAGTAGTGCCATGTGAGAGTTGGGTTCAATAGGGTCTGGCTCCAACAGATATGTGTACAAGCTAGCTAGCCAGCTAGTGTGCATGTAGTGACGTAATCAGTGGAGGATCCTCAGAGGAGGAAGGGGAGGACCATCTTCCAAAATGAAGAAGAAGCAAGAGAGAGAGAGAGATATTTAATTGATAAAAAATCGCTTTCAGTTTCACTTACTTAGCAAATGCAGCTAGGTAGTTTAGCCTACTCAAACACCCTGCTCAAACAGAGGTATGCTATGTTAGCTAGCTGGCTATGACTATCCAACACAACACTGGAACTTTTCAAAATCAAGGCAGCTTTTGGTTTTACTAATTTAATCCCACCTTGGCCTGCCGGCGTAAGTGCTAAACTGCTTACTGACTGTACACTGTAACTGTAACGTTAGTGCATGATTGTAACACGTTAGTTCTATTAGTTATGTTGACAATGATGTTACCTTAGCTAATATGGTAAAAACGATGTAGGCTGTGAGTAGCGGTTATGATATGGTTTGGCTTGGAAATGTTTTTTTTGCCTGGTCACGTACAGCTGATGTGTTGTGCATTGAATCCCACAAGCGAAGAGAAAAGGTGAGAGATGTAGAGCGCATAGATGCGAGCAGTAATACAACGTGGCTGCTATGAAAGTGAACTGTGTTACGTGTGATCATGGGCGATTCTGTTGAAAAACATTTCTTAAACGCAAACTCTTGTTTGCAACTGTTAAACTAATAATTACACCCTAAATTAGCTAGATGCAGGCTAGAGTGGCGGTATTGAATGTGTCACTTTAGACCTGTCCATGTGTCAATGCCTGTCACCTCACATTTTTCTCTCGACTCTTGACCTACATTGTAAACTTTCATTCATAGGCTAGGTTGTAGAAACCTCATGATGGCTAGAGGGGAAATTTGAGTATCATGCAGTAGCCTTAACCTATCCATGTTACATTGAACTGAGTGAATGGAATATGAATGACAGTCATCCAATATGCTGTAATATAAATAAGGCCATGCTCATGAAAAACAAAAATTGTCCTGCCACATCTTAAATGGCACCGACCACCACTGGACATAATGCATGTAGTAACATAATGCTAATGGACGTCGTACTGTTACAAGTACGCTCAATGGCAATGGGCGCGGGGTGTATTGGGTGCAGCGTGTAGTTACTGCAGTCCGATGATACTTTTTATTGGACAGATCAGTGCAGGCGGAATCGACGCGCTATCTGACGGAAGACAATGATTGTTACCCATGACTCAGAGGCATTGAAAGGAACGCTTGAGGTTGAAAGGAACGCTTAAGGAAGAATACACACACACACACACACACACACACACACACACACACACACACACACACACACACACACACACACGCTCCTTTAGCCAGAGTTATACTGGTGGCCCTCCAGCAGAATGGCGTTGTTTGCGCTGGTGCCTGGTACGGAAGGTGGAAGGTGGAAGATGCTGCTGTCGTGTGGAATGTGGCTTTCCTCGCTGACTGTTCACCTCTGTGCCACTCTGATTAGGTGTCCCGCTCTCTGCCCAAATTCCAGGTTAACGACTTACTCTCTATTCCACCCCGAGTGTCTCTTCTGCTCATCTGTCTCTGTCTCTCTCTCTCAGGACCTGAAAAGGGGAGATGTGTAGCATCGGAATACTTCACCACTGAAGCTGAGATCGACATCGTGACCGAAAACACTGCAAATATACTAAGTAAGTGACAACAGCGAGAAACGTGCAGGAAAATAACCCCTGCATGTCATTGTGTCATTGCTTTATGCACCTTATGGCTCTATCCAGGAAACATGGTGAGGCAAAATAGTTCCCAACCTCTTTTATTTAAAACCTGTGTTGAACACTGCTGAAGTTCCCTTTTCTTTATTTAAGAACTATTTAAATTATTCAAGATAAGAAAACTTGGAAAACCTTGTAAAGCGTAGAACATTGTGGCCCAAAAGTGGACTATATAGACTACAATGGGACCTGACACGCTACGACAAAGGACATTACCTTTCCTACAGTATATTGTTTTGTACAGCTGGCTGCAGGCGTAACCACCTGTAGGGAATGATAAACTGATACAGGAAATGTGTTCTTGGGAATGAATGTTACTTAATCCTTATTTTGTATGATTTCCTTTCTTCGTGATTGACAAGTAAAATAATTGAATTTAGAATGGTGGGGGCTAGTATTACATAAAGCATTTATTTCTGTACAAAATTGCTCCCAACCTCAATTCAAGTCAACCTCTGTAACTACTTCATAAAGACTTTATAGTCATGTAAGAAAGGAAGGGAAGAAGATTTTTTTCTGTATAATTCAAGTGTTCACTCATGACACTTTTCATTTTTCTTTAACCTTATGTTCCAAGGCAGGTCAATTAAAAGCAAATGATTATTTACAATGACGGCCTGGCAGACACTTGGCGACAGCACAGATACATCAGCAGACAGACAGTGGAAATAAAGCAGGAGAGATACCACCACACTATACGATGAGAGTTCCTATGGCAACAACTCAACATGGCACAAACACTGTTAAGCGCAGACAACAACAGCACGAGCCACAAAATAGGCAGAGACAAAGCACATCACGACAATAGAGACATCGCAACACTACATGATAGGAGATCTATGGCAACAGTGCAAAACATTGTAGGAACAGGCAGTAGCACGAGAAACAAAGTAGGCAGCACGGGTAGCAAAGTATAACAGGAAAACCCAGTTAGAAGAAAAAGTGTCAGACTACAATACAAGTAACATAGCACTACTGAATAGACAAATAGACAAGGCAACAAATAATTGCAGCGCAAGCAGACAGACATAAAAAAAGACACGTAGCCTTAGTTATTGGTTTGCGTAACAGCTAAAACATAACAGTTACAAATCGCTCATACACTTATATAACAATTTAGACCATTCATGTTTTTTTCTCCATGTGTTATGTACTGTGCATTCATTTACAGTACCGGTCAAAGGTTTAGACACACCTACTCATTCAAGGGTCTTTCTTTATTTTTACTATTTTCTACATTGTAGAATAATAGTGAAGAAATCAAAACTATGAAATAACACGTATGGAATCATGTAGTAAACAAGAAAAGTGTTAAACAAATCCAAATATATTTTATATTTGAGAATCTCACCCAAGTGAGATGGTTTGGGATGAGTTGGGCTGCAGAGTGAAGGAAAATCAGCCAAGAAGTGGTCAGCATATGTGGGAACTCCTTCAAGACTGTTGGAAAAGCATTCCAGGTGAAGCTGGTTGAGAGAATGCCAAGAGTGTGCAAAGCTGTCATCAAGGCAAAGGGTGGCTACTTTGAAGATTCTCAAATCTAAAATATATTTAGAATTGTTTAACCCTTTTTTGGTTACTACAATATTCCATATATGTTATTTCATAGTTTTAATGTCTTCACTATTATTCTACAATGTAGAAAATAGTAAATATAAAGAAAAACCATTGAATGAGTAGGTGTGCCCAAACTTTTGACTGGTATTGTATTTATTAACTTAATTAGTCATAAATAGAGGACATGTGTAACATAAAGCTTTTTTCACTGAACGCGGCTTAATTATCCCAGTGGGACTGACACTTGGATTAAAACGATGTAAGAAATGTTGAATATTTTTTATTTGTTGAATATTTTTTATAATTCATATTTTTTTTAGTGTTGAACTTAACTCTCCCTCCTTATCTCAATATATCTTTCCCTCTTCTTCTGTTTTTCTCTTGACCTGTTTCCCTCATCAGAGATGGTACGGACGGCCACACCGTTCCCCATGGTTTCGCTGCTTTTCGTCTTCACCGCCTTCGTCATCAGTAACATCGGACACATCCGGCCCCAGCGCACCATCCTGGCTTTCATCTCTGGAATCTTCTTCATCCTCTCAGGTAAGGTGCCACATAAAAGTTTCCCATTGGCTGTTGTTTTAATGATATTCAGTATTCAAGATACTTATTGGTTGATGAAAGCTGCCAATGGTATGTAAAATAGGTTCTGTGTGATCTGGGTCTGGAACCCTCCTGATTGGTTTTTGATTTAGTGGCTTGGCTAACAGTTTATCCTGATCCTCAGTTGTCTATAAGATGACATCAGTTTCTATTTGGGGGGTATTGCATGTCTTGCTCACAGATGCTAGCCTAGCATGAGATGCTGCTGACAGAGCAGTTATGTGCCTATCTTGTCCTTATTACATGTCACTGACCTGCAGCGGTGAACGATTTCACCGTTTCAGGCGCAAATTGAGTACTCTGTGCTTTTCTAGTAGTTAACTCGATGAAAGGTATTTTCTGTTTATTATTTTCTACTGAGCCATTTACTTTATGTTCGTATTCTTGTCTTTTATTATTTCTTGTTGTTGTTACATTGTCGAGAAGGAACCTGCAAGTAAGCCTTTCGTTGGACGGTGTAGACCATGTGTATCCTGTACATACGACTTATACAACTTGAAACGGGAAACTTTCTGGGCTGTGGGTTTAGATTTTTTTTTTATAAATAAAACTTAAAATATTGTAAAACCACGACAGCTTCAGGTAATGGGTCTCAAAAACGACTTGAGAAATCAACTGGATTTGAGAAAATATTCTGTTATTCTGAAGCCATTTCAACAAACTGAGAGCTCTCTAGTTTCTCTGCATGACATTGTTCTCAATGTCTGTTCTATAAAAATGTGGTTGCAGGGGGCCTCCCGGGTGGCGCAGTGGTCTATAGCTGCGCCACCAGAGTCTCTGGGTTCGCGCCCAGGCTCTGTCGCAGCCGGCCGCGACCGGGAGGTCCGTGGGGCAACGCACAATTGGCATAGCGTCATCCGGGTTAGGGAGGGCTTGGCCGGTAGGGATATCCTTGTCTCATCGTGCTCCAGCGACTCCTGTGGCCGGCCGGGCGCAGTGCGCGCTAACCAAGGGGGCCAGGTACACGGTGTTTCCTCTGACACATTGGTGCGGCTGGCTTCCGGGTTGGAGGCGCGCTGTGTTAAGAAGCAGTGCGGCTTGGTTGGGTTGTGCTTTGGAGGACGCATGGCTTTCGACCTTCGTCTCTCCCGAGCCCGTACGGGAGTTGTAGCGGTGAGACAAGATAGTAATTACTAGCGATTGGATACCACGAAAATTGGGGAGAAAATGGGATAAAAAAATAGAAAATAAAAAATAAAAAATGTGGTTGCCATAGAATAGAATTTCATCATCATTTCAAAACACAAATGACTAAAAATGTCCTCGCAAACAAAACGTTTTCACATCCTGATTCAGGATCAGCTCTCCATACACATTCTCCTAACCCAAACCATTCTGAAGAAACAGAACGGACGACGCTTCAAACTGGCTCCGGTGCAGCCTGCCTTTCTTCAGAGAGGGACAGTGTTTTCTAGCACGCCCACGCAGAAAGGCTGACTGCTGCTGAGAGGGAAGCAGGCGAGGAGCTAGCAGCAGCTAGCCACACAGCTCCCCCTGCTGACCCAGTAAGGGGAAGCCAGGTCACTGGTTCCCAAGAGCTTTGGCCGCTGCTGCAGCTGTTACTGCTGCCTGAATCTCCTCCTGCTGTTGTTGTTGTTGTGGTGCTGGTCAGGGTTGATTATGCAGTGGGGCTGTTGTGCTGCTTAATGGTGGAGGAGGATTTTAGGGTCAGAGACAGCAGCAGCCGAGGCTGGCCGGCTGGGGAAAAGCACAGACACATCCTTTAATTAGGTTTTCTTTCTCTTCCACCACTGCTCTTGTCTGTTGTCCTTGTTTATCGCAGATTCACAGGCAGTGGTTGGGATTTGGTTTCCATTTAGTATAATGAGGCTAATTTATTCCAAATAATGAATCGTTAAAATGTGGTTCAAGAGGACGTTTTGAGGACCTTGTTCAGTTGTTTTATTGTTGTTTTTTAATGCGTCAGGGGAAATGTGCTCAAATGTTTAGCCATACGAGCCCTTTTCCGTGTGAAGGCAGAAACACGTAGCAAAAATGGTGGCTTTTGGAAGTTTAACTGAGAAAACATTTGAGAAACAATGATTTTTTTTTGCAGTGGTGACACTAATTTAGCTAGTCTAGTGTAATACAGCTGTGGTAGTAGTAGTAGTAGCAATGGTTGGTCATTTGCACTGTATCGTAATCACATTTTACCATCTATAATTTAGGATTCTTGTTTTCATAAAATAATGTTCTCATAAAAGAACAAGAACAGTGGGGTTTACCTCAAAGCTCCTGTCTGTATCCTATGCCCTTTGAGTAGACTACTGACTTTGGCTCAAAATATGGTGTTTTTTATCCCCTTCCAGCGGTGTGACTATAGGCCACATACTGTCCCACTTTCCAGCTGCCTCACCCTTTATGTCATATGTCAAGAGGATCTATTTGGATGCCAAGGCAACAAGCAGTCAGAGATGTACTCATATAAACATTCCACCTCTCTTTTCATCTCCAACTCTCTCCCTCCATCTTGCCCACTGTGTATCCTCCTGTCTCCAAATCTCTCTCTCCCTACCACCCACCCTCCCCTTCATGTTCACACTCTCTGACCCACTCCCCCATCCACTCTTGCCCCTGGCGTTTGTCCCTTCCCTCCTCCCTTCCTCTCTCTTTCCTCTACCCTTTTCTCCCTCTCTCATTCTAATTTACAATACCCTTTCTCTCTCGCTCACTGTTTCATATAATCTTCCCAATCCTGTACACTCCTCTCCATTCTCTCTCTCCTCTTCCTCTCTCACCCTCCACTGGCTCGCCTCTTCTTCCCTCCTCCTTTCTCTCCCCTCCTCTCTCTCACTCTCCATTCCATCTCTCTCTCTTTCATCTACTCCTTCCCATGTCTTTCTCTGCTTCTATGCATCTCCATTGCCTCTCTCTCCCCCCTTTCCCTCCCTCTTTTTTTCTCTCCATCACCCTCCTCTCCCCCTTCTCAGGGCTGAGCCTGGTGGTGGGCCTGGTCCTCTACATCAGCAGCATCAACGACGAGGTGATGAACCGGCCACGTGAGCCCGAGCACTTCTTCCACTACCACTACGGCTGGTCCTTCGCCTTCGCTGCCAGCTCCTTCCTCCTCAAAGAGGTCAGCGCACCCGTCCGCCTGCCAGCGTAGCGCCCGACCACTAACTACTAACCTCTGCTAACTGCTAACCAACATCTAGCGCAGTACTTCACTGTTAGGATCCCCCCCCCCCCCGCCCCCCCCATCTCGCGTCAATATTCATAAATGTTAATAGCGGATACTTTAGGGTGACAGCTCTGTCACAGCAGCAGCTTGAAACGCTGCTGTCGTCACATGAATATACAGTTCGCTAGAGGGCTTTTCTTTTTCTCCAGCCCCTCTGCGGCGGCAGGAGGAAGAGGAGGGGGAATAGCGCTTAGCGCCAGCGCCGTTGTGCTCAAGTTTCAAGGATGTTGTATCAAGATGTCAGCGATGAATAGTGGATGAGGTGTAAATGTTTGGCGCAACATGAATGCATTTTTGATAATGAGTTATTACACGGAGGAGCGGTTTGGTTGAGTCTGAGCATTAGTGTCTCTTCGGTGCATTGCAGGGTAGGTTGCTAAGGCACTAAGAGGTTTGTGCATCATATAATATATTCCACAGTTGAAAATAACGTATGCATGTAATATTATTAAAATGTTTCATATTTTATATTGATTCAAACATTTTTTTATAGATCTTTCAGGATGCTATATTACATCCTGTTGTATTGAGGACTATTGTGCTTTATTAAAGGCCCAGTGCAGTCAAAAACGAGATTTCCCTATGTCATATGTATATTTCCACACTGTGAGGTTGGAATAATACTGTTAAATTGTGAAAATGATTACAATGCCCTTTTACTGTATGGACTGTATGAAAAGACCACATGCAATTTCAGCCTGTTTGGGTGGGATGGAGTTTTGGCCTGCCTGGTGACATCACTAGGTGATACATTTGTTGATATACCAATCAGAAAGAAAGTTGTTCTCAGTAATCCCCTCCCCACTCAGACCACTCCCAGACAGTCCTAGCAAAATTGTTGCTTGAGAAATGGCTCTTTGCTTAGAAGCAATTTTATTTTATTTTTTTACCATTTTAATTGAAAACAATCACAGTAAGGTACTTAATTGTTACCCACAAACGATTTGATATTGAGATAAAAATGGCTGGATTGGACCTTTAAATGTTCCAGTATTTATTGTATTTCATGGCCCAGTACTTTATGTGATTTTTATATAATATGATTTATTTTTAGTCAGCCTTCTTTTTGCTGTGGTTCAGAGTGTCCCTGATGTATGTATGATGGCCCAATGTGTCACTTATGACTTCTTTATGATGGTGTTTCAGTTTCATGTCATGCATTAATATGAGTCATAGTATCTCATAGTGTACTTGCGCTGCTCTCTCCCAGGGGGCCGGGGTGATGTCAGTGTACCTCTTCATGAAGCGCTACGCCGAGGAGGAGATGTACCGGCCCCACCCGTCCCTCTACCGCCCCCGCCTGTCCGAGTGCAGCGACTACAGCGGCCAATACCTTCACCCCGAGTCGTGGCCTCCTCCAAAGAGGGGCCGCAGCGCGTCTGAAGTCTCCAGCGACATCTCCATCCAGCTGAACCAGACGCCCCCGCCGCCCAAGGGCAGCTCCATGCAGCAGCAGCAGCAGGCCCCATCCTCTGGCCCCTCCTCGGGCGCCAGCTACCAGCAGTCCTCCTCCTCCTCCTACCCCCACCACTCCATGTCCTCCCACCCCCTCCACTCCAGCCACCACACCATGTCCTCCCACCCCAGCGGGCCCCCTCCCCAGTCCATGCCCATGGCCATGCCCCCCTCTGCCCAGCCCCCTCCCCGATACCACCAACACATGCACATGAGTGCCTCGCCATGCTAGAAGGGGGGAGTGAGGGATGAGGGAGGGTGGGGAGGGGGGATAGACAGAGCAGGGGTTGGCTCTGTCATACGTCCAACACACAGAGACAGATGCAAACACACACACAAGTGCACACACAGAAGTGTGGGAGGAGAGATGGAAGAGGGGAGGAAGGAAGGATATTTAGGAGATCAAGAGAAAGAAGGGAATGAACGAAGGAAAGAAAATGAGATGGGTGGAGGATGATTCACAATTGATGCTGTGCTTAAAATGAAGACAGATATTTTAAACGAGGGAGAGAGAGAGGGAGGGATATGATCATCATTTACACAATAAGAAAAAGAGGGAGGAGGGGAGGTGAGGGGGTCTATAAGAAAGGGTGATTCTGTTTCAGAAGAAAAAGAATACGATGCATTTCAAGCACTAATACACACAAGAATCAAGAACAAATTGTATATGCATAGAGATTTATACTTAAACTGTATAGACATTTTTCTTTCTCTAAGTCCTGGAAAAACAAATGTTGAAATCTTAACCATGTTTGTCTTTCATGAGATGTGTATTCCTGTATGATTAGTTCTATCATTGTATTCATCGTTTGTATTTGAGAGGCAAGAATTGTGAGTACGAAGACAGAAATCTGAGACATCTGAAGATCATTCAAGAGGGTTCTGTGACTTAACTGTACATACTGTAACATCTCAGATTCCCCTCTGCAGTAGCATTCTTGTAATACCCTTACACTCTTGGAAAAAAGGGTTCCAAAATGGTTCTTCGGCTGTCCCCATAGGACATCCCATTTTGGTTCCAGGTAGAACCCTTTTTGGTTCCATGTAGAATCCTCTGTGATTCTAAAAGGGGTCTAGCTGGAACCAAAAGGGTTCTACCTGGAACGAAAAAGGGTTCTTCTCCAATGGGGACAGCCGAAAAACCCTTTAGGTTCTAGATAGCATCTTTTTTTGTGTGTGTATAAATGTCCAGGTCATAGGCTTCAGTATCCATAAAAAAACACTTGAATTGTTGTTTTATGTTTTTGACTAAAATGTCCTGGTAACAAAGAAAATCCATAACTTCCCATCATTTACAAATATTTACGACAGAGAATATAAAAAAGCACCCATTTTACTACGAAGAATGAGAGCCTATTTGCAGATTCCATGAGACGTATGATCCTCCTTAGATTGCTAATTAGCTTGAGTGTTCATATTCTGTAGCACATGGCTGCTTACCGGTAGAGTAACTTCCTTCTATTCATAGTTACCAAAAGAGCTTTCCATACAGCGATGGAGTAGATTGATGAAGTAAAGACTGTGTTTATTTTGAAATGTTTACTTTTCTCCTTCTGACTGTGACTGGGTGTATATAATAGATGCTGCCTATGTAGCCTACCTACTGCACTACATGTTTACATTCTATTCTGATGTTTATTGGTATCCTTATACTAAATGCAACACACACACACACACACACAAACCAGCTGCCACAGTCCTGCTATAACTTCAATTACTACTACTACTATTTCTACTACTAATATCAAAAGAAAGATTGTGACCATTATCATTATCTATGTTTAGAAACATCTGTATTATAATAATGTAAGTAAATGGAACTATATATGAACATATAATAAAACCATAGAGGATGTGAGAGAAAGAAAGTGGGAGGTTGATAAGAGTTTAACAATGTCTAATATAAAGCACAGAAATAAACACTGAGTGTACCAAACATTAGATACCTCTCCTCCCTCCTCAATTCGTCGGGGCATGGACTCTACAAGGTGTCGAAAGCATTCCACAGGGATGCTGACCCATGTTGACTCCCAACGCTTCCCACAGTTGGGTCTAGTTGGCTGGATGTCCTCTGGGTGGTGGACCATTCTTGATACACACAGGAAACTGTCGAGCGTGGGATAAACCTACTACCATACCCCGTTCAAAGGCACATGCAGTACATCTTTTGTCTTGCCCGTTCAACCTCTGAATGGCACACATACACAATCCCTGTCTAAATTATCTCAAGGCTTAAAAATCCTCCTTTAACCTGTCTCCGCCCTTTTATCTACACTGATTGAGGTGGATTTAACAAGTGATAATCAACAAAGGATCATCGCTTTCACCTGGATTCGCCTGGTCAGTCTATGTCATGGAAAGAGCAGGTGCTCTTAATGTTTTGTCCACTCAGTGAATTTCACAATAGCGTCCGTTCGTGAATTAAGGTCTGAACGAGAGCAAAACATGACCAATGGGTCTCTGTAGCACCACCTAGTGCTTTTGCAGTGAGTCTGATTGCTCTACATCGAGGCTGAACTTTGCCTTTTGTGTCACGACGCTCATTTTTTTCTAGCGAAACGCTAGCAATTCTGGACTTGGGGGATAGAAGAACGACTTATAACAAAGTCTTGCAATGTCTGCCTACAAATAGTGAACTAATTCCCGATCAATGTGCATCCATTTCAATTGTTTTCCTAATATGATGTGGTTGTTTTTCGGAATTCCATATCTTCTCATGCAATCAGAACACGTGATCAAATGTTTTTTTAAATAGCTATATTGTTTTTTATGTAGCAGATGCACATACACGTGTGATGAGTGGTAGCATTCGTTTGTTTGGGACCCGGGACAGCGATGTACAGCCTATAATATAGTATAGAGTAAAATATATGAACGCATTATCAAACAGGACTGGCTCCTGCTGGAGGGAAAATTATAACAAAATAATATTTGTAGCTTGTTCTGTAATCATAATAGGTAGAATAGTGTAGTGGTGTAGTTGTATTAACTCTATAGTGTAAAATATAGTAGGCCTATTATGATTTGGTGTGAGAGGTTGATTGAGAGAGGGAGAGCGAGAGAGAAATGAAAGGGGTAGCTATAAGAATTGTATAACATTCATGTTGTCAATTAAATATTATCCTCTGTTGTTTTTCCTCGTTATAATACTCTGCTAAATTGAGGTTTCCTTTCAGAGAGCCATGTCTTGACTAGACCGTGAATGTTATTGAAGTTGAGGACGATTGTGGTTTTCTGTAGCTAAAGTGAGATTCATTGATTTCCTCAAGCTCCTTTTATTGCCTTCACTTGTTTCTCCTCTTGCTTCCCATCCCCGGTATCCCACCTTTTGAACTTTATTGATCATTTGTCTTGGTTTGTCTCTCAAATCCCCATTAATGTAATGTGGGGCAGACTTGTTCTACCTGTCTCTTCTCTTTGCAGGCCTCGTTTTTCACTCATTCTCGATGACTTTCTTCTTTTGTTAAGGCGCTCTCTTAGAACCTGTCTTTGAGCTTTTTAAAATGAACTGTGCCTAACAACAGTAGCAGAGATCCAAGCTATTAATTATTATTAAGATTATTATATAATTCTTATTGTTGTAACTATTATTATCAGTGTAAATATATTACCCATATTTACCACCAAATCAACGATTTAATGGTAATAATGACAATAAGGACATTTTCTTTTTGCTAAGCAATGCACTAATGAATCTGAAGAGATTGTTCATACCTGAGATACTATTTGTTATTGGATCGATGCCTGTGGGTAGCTGACTAACGTCATTGTTCTACAACTAATGAATAAATCCTAGAGGTAAATCTGTGTGTGCTTAATGTTTGTGATCAGATGTCTGGCCCACACAATCACACACACAATCACACATACACAAGCACACACAAAATCACACACACACACACACACACACACACACACACACACACACACACACACACACACACACACACACACACACACACACACACACACACACACACACACACACACACACACACACACACCTACCGCTGATGTCAGGAACTTTTAGAGCTGAAAAGATCAACATGGCTAAACTATATAGAGATGAAATCCTGTTTGCACACTGGTGTAGAGAACGAATAGCAGGACTGGAGACTGACATGCTCAGTATCTTGGTAATGCCCCCTGCTATTGTGTTTAATCCAAAGCTCTGCTTATTTAAAGCCATAAGAAATGTAGCAGTACCAAGTGTGTGTGTGTGTGTGTAATGGTGTTAATGGGTGTTACGATGTTCTGCGTGTGTGTGTGTGCGTGTGTGTGTGTACTGTGTGGACCAGAAGTCTCCACAAGAATAGTACCAAACAAAAATTTGACCAACTGGGGAGATCAAATGCTATTTCTAGGGGGTTTAGGGTTAAGGTTAGAATTAGTTTTAGGGTTTTAGGGTTACAATTACGTTTAGGGTTAGGAGCTAGTGTTAGGATTTTGGGTTAAGGTTAGGGTTAGGATTAGGGTAGGAGTACGGTTTAGGGTTAGGAAAAACAGGATTTTGAATGGGACTGAATTGTGGGTCCCCACAAGGTTAGCTGTCCAAGACTGTGTGTGTGTGTGTGTGTGTGTGTGTGTGTGTGTGTGTGTGTGTGTGTGTGTGTGTGTGTGTGTGTGTGTGTGTGTGTGTGTGTGTGTGTGTGTGTGTGTGTGTGTGTCTGTACAGCGGTGGGTGGAGTGATTTGGAGCCCCCAGGCAGAGGCCAGTCTGAGGCCCCCATAGGTTTTTATAGTAAAGACGTAATTTAACTGTAAGAACGTATTACCTTTTAACGTTCCATGAACACAACCAGTCGTGACCTTTTCATCTGATTGTCAAATCACTTCGAAGAGTAGGTTACCTTTGCACGTTCATCCAAAATAATTGGATGATCTCACGGGGAAAGCATCCGAGCGAGTGAAGGCCATACTCTTTTTGGCCAGACAGCATCAGGTACGTGGGCTACATATAGTAAGACACAGGGGTGCTGTTTCACTCGCTCAGATGCTTTCTCCGTGAGATTGTTTCAGCCATGCGAATTGAAGGAAGGTTGGTGGGTGCACAGTGCACTGTTTGGATGCTGGAATATAAAAAAAAAAATGATGACCAGCTCACAAGTCCGCTTGTGTGTGTGTGTGTGTGTGATGGGAGAGTACAGATGACACATTACTTTTACAGAATCACCTTTGGATATACTGGAAATACAAAGGAAAGTAATTCAAGTTTGTAGTGAACAGCTATTTCAGGCTCGTAATATGTTTTATGCCCATAGAAATATAATTCAAATTCTATGAGTAGGCTTACAAAGACCGTAGGGTGAATTCAATGCATTGTCACAGTTAAGTGTTACACGACTTATGCCGGGCTGAATAGCAATTTTTCTCTCAATTGACTTCATTAATTGACCCACCATAGGCTATAAATCACTTCAGATTGCGCAGTCAAACTTCTTTCAAACGTTGTACAAACTGAAGCCAATACCATGAACTGTTGATGATAGCCTATATCTGCGAATGGACACAGCCCATGTCTTCTGTATCACAGAGATCCTATCCACCTCATTTTGGAACTCTTTTAAAACACGGAAGTCAAATGCTGAAACTATGGATTCCAACCTCCTCCGTGCTCGCGCATGATCATAATTAATATCCACGCAACTAGAAATCCCTGCATTAGCATGTTTCTGTTAGCTGATACATTGTGACAAAATACACCATATTACCAAGGATTGTGATATTAACAGTGGTGACCTGTTTAGCAAAAAAAGAGTGTGCAAAGCTGTCATCAAGGCAAAGGGTGGCTACTTTGAAGAATCTCAAATCTAAAATATATTTGGATTTGTTTAGCACTATTTTGGTTACTACATGAGTTGAATGAGTAGGTGTGTCCAAATTTTTGACCGGTACTGTATATATGTTTTTTGTTGTTACCTGTTTTGCCTGTTATTTTGGCATTAATACGTGTCACATATCAGTTTCCAAACAAGGCAAAAAAATCATCATTGAGTTAATAAAGCTGCATACAAACATGGTCTCTTTTTTGTTTTCTTGAGTAAGGCAGCTCCAAAATGCAGGTGTTTCAGCTCAGGTTTTTCTGTGGTGGTGGGGAAGCCAGCAAAAAATACGGAGCGTATGGGTTGGGAATGCTCTCTAGTTGCGCCATGATTAGCTTAGTGTTCTGTCACTCATGGGGACACTACATCACCGCAAGATCTACGGGTAGAGCTAAAAAATTCAAGCCCCTCGGGTGCGGCCATAGAGTTACATTAGAAGTGCCCATCCAAGAAGTCTCAAGGTCATTGGCCACAGATAAAATGAAGTCAAATCATGTTATATCTACCATAGCTTTGATTGGACTGATCATGTCAACATCATACTTTCAAAATCTTAGCTAGCAAACTAGACAAGCAGTTGTCATCATGCATCACGTCGACAATCTACTGGCAAATCCTTTTCAATCCATATGAAGAGAAATTATAAAGAAAACCTATTGGTGCTCATCGGCCATTGGACATAAACATTACACAGGAAGTTGTAAATCACAAATTCAACAATGAGTGGATTGGAAGGAATCAGTGGCTAACTGCAAGCGTTGCAAAGCAATCACTAGCCTGCTATTCAGTGGAATGGGTGTGTGGTCCAGGTCTGGGTTTAAAGGTTTCTTTTCCAAGCTTAAAAAGATAAACATTCAACACCATGGGAGAGAAAAAGTTGAATACATTGGCCATGCTGTCAATCCAGCATGATTTATGCCTCGTTCAAAACAACTGGAAACTTGGAACTGGGAAATCTCAGACTTCAGTGAGTTCTGAAAAAAATGAACTATGAAAAAAATGAGCTTCGACTGGGAAAATTTGGTTTGAACGGTCATCCAATTCGGAATTACAACTTGGAATATCGGGCCTCTTTCTAGAGCTCCGACCTGAAGATCACTGACGTCGTGATTTGACCTTGTTTTTTTCCGAGTTCCCAGTTGTTCTGAAAGCATCATAAATCCAGAGAATGCCAGACTTTGATGACAAACATGGCCCACAAGAACAGCCGATCCACCTTCTAGTTCAAGTGAGCACAGCACAACAAGGTGCGTCCAAAAATGTATTGTATGCTGCTGCATAAATGATGTAACATACCAGGGAGATATGTATACTGTAGCTAAGAACGAAATACCAAGTGTACATGTTAGTAGTTAGTAGTAGCCCATGTGCCTCACAGTAATAATTTGGTCCCTTTCACCCTCATAACTTTGCCTACTGTTGGGAAATTATTTTGTAGTACTATTAAAACTTTATATGAATGGGAACAGTTCCATTAAATTGAAGCATGGCACTTCTCCTAGATTTGATTTGAAAAGAGGAATTAGGCAAGGTTCCCCAAGTTCGCCTTACCTCTTCCTGCTTGCAACCCAACTTCTTACAAGTTTTGTTAAATCCAGCGATATAAAAGGGATCTCAATTGCTGACAGATATTATCATAAGTCAACTTGCAGATGACACAACCCTCTTTTTGAAAGATGCTGACCAAATTTCTAGAGCAGTCGATGTGATAAATATTTTCTTGTCTTTGCCTAAACTTTAATAAGTGTGAATTGTTTGCTGTTAAAGACTGTGTGATACCTTCTATATGCAATATTCCAGTCAATGAATAAGTAACATACCTTGGGTTTACCATTTCTAAGGATCAACAGGAAAAATGCTCATTCAATTTCATACCTATTATTGAAAAAAAAGAAAAGAAGTTGAATCATTGGTTGGTTGCAGAGGGATTTATCCTTGAAATGTAGAGTAGTATTGCTTTCTAAAGCTGAAGGTACCTCCAGACTTACTTATGCAGCCCAGTCCTTGCATCTTGACAACAAAATAGGTAAAGCGGTTGACCAGATGCTTTTCAACTTCATCTGGAAAAGTCATACACATTATATTAGGAAATCTGTCGTTATGAACACATATGAATATGGTGGTCACAATTTTTTCGATTTTCCAACTTTGAAGAATACTTTTAAGATGAATTGGGCTAAACACTTCTTAAAGAATCCAACTTCAATTTGTAATTTCATCCCTCATTATATCTTCTCCCGTTTTGGTGGCTTCATTTTTATGTTACTTTGTAACTATAACATTGATAAGATTCCTACAAAATGACCTGCTTTTCATAGAGAAGTATTCTTAGCGTGGTCGTTAATATATAAACATAATTTTTCCCCTGCATAGGTATTTCATTTGGAACAATAAGGATATTTTGTATAGAAATAAAGTATTTTTTTTAAAGAAATGGTTTGATAATTATAGCCTGCTTGTGAGTCAACTTTTTAATGCAGAAGGATTGTTACTCAATTATGAGGAATTTTTATCTCTTTACAATATCCCTGTTACACCTAGAGTTCACCATAGTCTTTGATGCTATTCCATCTGGAACTCTCATGTTGTTTAGAGGTGTAACCAGACCTCACCTTCTTGACCTACCCTCGCTTAGTCCTGTTGACACTCCAATAGGAAAAATGTGTTTCTTCTTGCTCCCTCAGAACAACAGATCTATACATACTTTATTTCAAAGGGACATTGTTTCCATTCCTTATGTCACAACTTACTGGAATACATTCATCAATGATATTTGTTGGGGAAAAGTCTGGTTATATTACCACACAAATACCTGCTTGTTAAACCTCTACAGAGTACCTAACCCGGATCCGGGAGCACCCCCCACCCCCCCCCACACTGATTAGCATCGCTAGCATAGCGTCACAATTAAATAGTAGCATCTAAATATCATTAAATCACAAGTCCAAGACACCAATGAAAGACACAGATCTTGTGAATAAAACCACCATTTCAGATTTTTTAAATGTTTTACAGGGAAGACACAATATGTAAATCTATTAGCTAAACACGTTAGCAAAAGACACCATTTTCTTACTCCAACAGTTTCTTACTCCATCAGGTGCTATCACCAATTCGGCTAAACTAAGATATTGATAGCCACTAACCAACAAACAAATTCATAAGATGACAGTCTGATAACATATTTATGGTATAGCATAGTTTTTTTTTTTTAAATGTGCATTTTTCAGGTATAAATCACAGTTCTACATTGCAGCTGCAATCTGATATAGTGCTGATGCAGCTAGAACAATTACAGAGACCAACGTTATATAACTAATTACTTGTCTTAAAACATTTCAGAAAAAATACACAGCGTACAGACATTGAAAGCCCAACATCTGGTGAATCCAAACAATATTTCAGATTTTTTAAATGTTTTATAGCGAAAACAAAATGTAGCGCTAAATTAGCATAACCAGGCCAGCCAGAACCAGCTGGACGCGCCCGACCAGTTCACATGCACGACAGATATATGAAATAACATCGTAAATTGGGTCTTACTATTGCTGATCTTTCATCAGAATGTTGATCAAGGTGTCCTTAGTCCTGATGAGTCGTTCAATCCATTCACAATGGCAACTTCCCCTCTTCATTTAGCCTGGGTACTGGTCGACTGGCACGGTCCCTGTCCAAAGTTAAAAAACTCAAAGAACGGAACACGGCAAAACTCCCGAAAAAATTCTAATAATCTGATTAAACTATATTGAAAAAACATACATTACGGTGATATGGTCACATGTATCAAACAAACTTCGAGACGGAGATAGTTTTCATCCGTAACGCCAGCATAACAAAAGACAATGGCACCTCTAAAACGCGCGTTTCAGAAAACCGGAAGTTGTCGGTCACGCTAAAGAAATAGGTCTTATTTCACGTCAGTACAAGATAAACAAAAAATTTCTCCTCTGACAACTTCCTGACACCCAGAGGAAGAAGAATGAAGTGTGTTTCGGGTCATAGGTGGCATGACCATATATAGGCAGAGCGTTGAAGCGAGCATACACATCTTGCAATCTTCTTCTGGCTCAGGGAAAGTGCTGTGAAATGACCTGTGTTTCACTCAGAGACAAAATTGGAACGGTTTTAGAAACCATAGCTTGTTTTCTATCCAATGGTATATGGTTATATGCATATAGTAACAGCAATAATTGAATAAGAGGCAGTTTAATCTGTAGAGGCAATTATGCTAATGCGAAACAGCACCCCCTGTATTCTCAAGAAGTTAAAGGTCAAAGAGGTCTCTTTCAGAATGATCCATGACGTATTACCCTGCGAATCATTACCTGAAGAAACAAAAAAAATACATGAATATTAACTGTACTTTTTGTGTTGAACATCCAGAAACAGTTTTGCATTTATTTTGGCATTGTCTACCTGTATAGAAATTATGGAAAGATATTCTTAGTTTTATAATTGTTAATATTATTGATGACAATTTTTTTTATGGGAGAATGTGCTGCTTAGTTTCCTTAACTATAACAAGGATAAAGAAAAAACATTATTATTTTTATCCCCTAATTTCATGGTATCCAATTGGTACTAGTTACAATCTTGTCTCATCGCTGCAACTGAAAGTGAAAGTCACCCAGTAAAATACTACTTGAGTAAAGTCTAAAAGTATTTGGTTCTAAATATACTTAAGTATTAAAAGTATAAATCATTTCGAATTCCTTAAATAAAGCAAAGCAGAAGGCACAATTTTCTTGTTTTGAAAATGTATGGATAGCCAGCAGCACACTCCAAAACTATGCATTTGTGTTTAGTTAGTTGCCAGATCAGAGGCAGTAGGGATGACCATTTATGTTGATAAGTGCGCAAATTAGACCAATTTCCTGTCCTGCTAAGAATTCAAAATATAATGAGTACTTTTGGGTGTCAAGGGAAATGTATGGAGTAAAATGTACATTATTTTCTTTAGGAATGTAGTGAAATGAAAGTAAAAGTTGTCAAAAATATAAATAGTAAAGTGAAGTACAGATACCCCCAAAAAACGACAACTTAGTACTTTAAAGTATTTTTTACTTGAGTACTGTACTCCACTGCTGATGCAAATGGTTGCCCAATCAGGCAGGCTAGATGCAGTTAATTCAAAATGAACATGCATTCAAAACGGCAGGCTTTTGAGCGGTTATTCAAACATAGGCACTGCAGTTTACAGCCTAGAGTTTTGTACTCACATGAACTACCTATGATCAACTTAACTTCTTTCTCTTTGTAAATTGACTGGATATATTCACTGCGGTATGAAGCCTAACTGTCACGACTTCTGCCGAAGTCGTTGCCTCTCCTTGTCCAGGCGGTGTTCGGCGGTCGACTTCACCGGTCTTCTAGCCATCATCGATCCATTTTTCATTTTCCATTGGTTTTGTCTTGTCTTCCCACACACCTGTTGTCAATCCCATTCATTACCTGTTGTGTATTTAACCCTCTGTTTCCCTTCATGTGTTTGTCAGAGATTGTTCATTGTCAAGTGTTGTGTTGTTTGTGTATAGGTGTGCGATGGGTCTTCGTACCCAGATTTTGTATTATATTTTTCCGTGAGTGTTATGGAGCAGATTACTGGGACTTTAATTAAAGTACTCCATGCTACACTCTATTTTGACTCTCCTGCGCCTGACTTCCTCTGCCACTTATACACGCCACTGTGACAGAATCTCTGACCAATATATATGAAGTCAGCAGGAGAGGACACGACGGCCATGGAGGTGGAAAAGCGCGTTATGGAACAAGCTAAGGAGATTGACTGTTTGAGCGCCATCATGGATCGTATTGTCCAGAATATGGATCGCTTGGAGAGACAGGGAGTTTCTCCAGCGCCTCCACTGCCACAACTGGGATTTACCGTTAACGCGTTTTCCCCACCTGAACCTAATAAAATCCGTTTACCCCTACCCACGGGTTACAACGGAGATACTGCTGGCTGCCAGGGTTTCCTCCTTAAACTGAACTTATATCTGGCCACGGTCTCCCCAGTACCATCCGACCGGGAGAAGAGTTCCGCCCTCGTCTCATGCCTCACCGGGAAAGCCCGGGAGTGGGCCAGCGCTGTGTGTAGAGAGGAGAATGCGGCGTTGGACCATTTTGAGGAGTTCACCCGTTATTTCAGGAGAGTATTCGACCATCCTCCCGAAGGAAAAACGGCGGGTGAGCTTCTCTATCATCTGAGGCAGGGGACGAGGAGTGCCCAGGAGTTTGCTTTGGAGTTTAGGACCTTGGCTGCCGGCGCTGGATGGAGCGACAGGGCCCTGATCGACCATTACCATTGTAGCCTACGCGAGGACGTCCGTCGGGAGCTGGCCTGTAGAGACACCACCCTTAACTTCGACCAGCTGGTGGACATGTCCATCAGGCTGGACAACATGCTGGCTACTCGTGGACGTCTAGATCGGGGTCTGGTTGTTCCATCCTCCCGCACCCTCTCTCCCGAACCAATGGAATTGGGAGGGACGGTGCGTCGGGAGACCGGAGGGGGTACCCGCTCGAGCACCATCTATCATCGCAGAGATCACACTGCTGATCGGTGTCGGGTTGGTTCCTCTGGGAATAGAGAAGGCAGGCAGGGCACTCTGGCATCACCCCAGGTGAGTAGGCACCATACTCATCCAGAGCCCTCTGCTGCACTTATGTTTGTCTCTGTCACCTTTCCGGATTTTTCCCTGCATTCCCAGTATAAGGCGCTAGTAGATTCAGGCGCGGCTGGGAATTTCATTAATAAAAATTTTGCTCATAGTTTAGGGATTCCTGTTGTTTCTGTTGATATGCCTTTCCCTATTCATGCCTTAGATAGTCGACCAATAGGGTCAGGGTTTATCAGGGAGGTCACCGCACCTTTGTCTATGATAACGCAGGGAGGTCACAAGGAGAAGATTAGTCTTTTCCTTATTGATTCCCCTGCGTATTCTGTGGTGTTAGGCCTACCCTGGTTAACTACTCATAACCCCACTGTTTCGTGGCCACAGAGGGCTCTCACGGGGTGGTCGCGAGAGTGCTCAGGTAGGCGTGTAGGGGTTTCCGTTGGTGCTACTACGGTGGAAAGTCCAGACCAGGTTTCCACCGTGCGCATTCCCCCAGAATATGCCGATTTGGCACTCGCCTTCTGTAAAAAGAAGGCGACTCAATTACCACCCCATCGACAGGGGGATTGTGCGATAGATCTCCTGGTAGACGCTGCATATCCCAGGAGTCATGTGTATCCTCTGTCGCAAGCGGAGACAGTGGCTATGGATAATTATATCTCTGAATCCCTGCGTCAGGGGTTCATTCAGCCATCCATTTCACCCGCCTCTTCGAGTTTCTTTTTTGTGAAGAAGAAGGATGGCGGTTTACGCCCGTGCATTGATTATCGAGACCTTAATAAAATCACGGTAAAATATAGTTACCCGCTACCTTTGATTAATACAGTAATGGAGTCAATGCGCGGGGCCCGCTTCTTCACAAAATTGGATCTCAGGAGTGCGTACAATCTGGTGCGTATTAGGAGGGGTGATGAGTGGAAGACGGCATTTAGCACCACCTCAGGTCATTATGAGTACCTGGTCATGCCATATGGGTTGATGAATGCTCCATCAGTCTTCCAATCGTTTGTAGATGAGATCTTCAGGGACCTGAATGGGCAGGGTGTAGTGGTGTATATCGATGATATTTTGATATACTCTGCTACACGCGCTGAGCATGTGTCCTTGGTGCGCAGGGTGCTTGGTCGCCTGTTGGAGCATGATTTATATGTCAAGGCTGAGAAATGCTTGTTCTTCCAACAATCCATCTCCTTCCTAGGGCATCAGATTTCCACTTCAGGAGTGGAAATGGAGAGCGACCGCATTACAGCCGTGCGTAATTGGCCGACTCCAACCACGGTAAAGGAGGTGCAGCGTTTTTTAGGGTTTGCCAATTACTACCGGAGATTTATCCGGGGTTTTGGTCAGGTTGCAGCTCCCATTACCTCACTGCTAAAGGGGGGACCGGTGCGCTTGCAGTGGTCGGCCGAGGCGAATAGGGCTTTTGGTAAACTGAAGGCTCTGTTTACCTCGGCGCCTGTGTTGGCTCATCCGGATCCCTCTTTGCCATTCATAGTAGAGGTGGACGCATCCGAAGCTGGGATAGGAGCAGTGCTCTCTCAGCGTTCGGGTGTGCCACCGAAGCTTCGCCCCTGTGCTTTTTTCTCGAAGAAGCTCAGCCCGGCGGAGCGTAACTATGATGTGGGGGACCGAGAGCTGTTAGCTGTCGTAAAAGCCTTGAAGGTGTGGAGGCATTGGCTTGAGGGGGCTAATCACCCTTTTCTCATCTGGACTGACCACCGCAATCTGGAGTACATCCGGCAGGCGAAGAGACTAAATCCTCGCCAGGCAAGGTGGGCCATGTTTTTCACTCGTTTTGTGTTTACGCTTACTTACAGACCAGGCTCCCAGAACGTCAAGGCAGACGCATTGTCTCGGCTGTATGACACAGAGGAGCGACCCATGGATCCCACTCCCATACTCCCAGAGTCGTGTTTGGTGGCGCCAGTAGTGTGGGAGCTGGACGCGGACATTGAGCGGGCGTCACGTGCAGAGCCCTCTCCTCATGAGTGTCCAGCTGGTCGTCTGTACGTTCCGTCTGCTGTCCGCGACCGATTGATCTATTGGGCTCACACATCACCCTCCTCTGGTCATCCTGGGATAGGTCGGACGATGCGCTGTCTTGATGGGAGGTACTGGTGGCCCACTTTAGCTAAGGACGTGAGGATTTATGTTTCCTCCTGTTCGGTGTGCGCCCAGTGCAAGGCTCCTAGACACCTGCCTAGAGGTAAGCTTTTACCTTTACCCGTTCCTCAACGGTCGTGGTCGCACCTGTCAGTGGATTTTGTGACTGATCTTCCACCTTCACAGGGTTACACCACGATCCTGGTCGTTGTGGATCGGTTCTCTAAGTCCTGTCGTCTTCTCCCTTTGCCCGGTCTCCCTACGGCCTTACAAACTGCGGAGGCTCTGTTTACACATGTTTTCCGGCATTATGGGGTGCCTGAGGATATAGTGTCTGATCGGGGTCCCCAGTTCACGTCAAGGGTCTGGAAGGCGTTCATGGAACGTCCTGGGATCTCGGTTAGTCTTACCTCAGGTTTTCACCCCGAGAGTAATGGGCAGGTGGAGAGAGTTAACCAGGATGTGGGCAGGTTTCTGCGGTCCTATTGCCGGGACCGGCCAGGGGAGTGGGCGAAGTTCGTGCCCTGGGCAGAGATAGCCCAGAACTCGCTACGTCACTCCTTCACTAACCTTACCCCTTTTCAATGTGTATTAGGGTATCAGCCGGTTCTGGCTCCTTGGCATCAGAGTCAGACCGAAGCTCCTGCGGTGGACAATTGGTTTCGGCACGCTGAGGAAACTTGGGAGGCAGCCCACGTCCACCTTCAGCGTGCCATAAGGCGCCAGAAAATTGGCGCAGACCGTCGCCGCAGTGAGGCCCCGGTGTTCGTACCAGGGGACAGGGTCTGGCTCTCGACCCGAAACCTGCCCCTCCGCCTGCTCTGCCGGAAGCTGTGTCCGCGGTTTGTGGGGCCGTTTAAAGTCCTGAGGAGAGTGAACGAGGTATGTTATAGATTACAACTGCCCATTAATTACCGTATTAACCCCTCGTTCCATGTGTCTCTCCTCAGGCCGGTGGTGGCTGGCCCGCTCCAGGAGGCTGAAGTGCGTGAAGTTCCTCCGCCTCCTCTAGACATCGAGGGGGTCCCGGCGTACGCTATTCGATCCATTTTGGATTCGAGACGTCGGGCGAGGGGCCTTCAGTACCTCGTGGACTGGGAGGGGTACGGGCCGGAGGAGAGATGCTGGGTTCCGGTGGAGGACGTTTTAGATCCTTCCATGTTAAAAGAATTCCACCGCCTCCATCCGGATCGCCCTGCACCTCGCCCTCCGGGTCGTCCCCGAGGCCGGTGTCGACGCACTGCTGGAGCCGCGCGTCAGGGGGGGGGTACTGTCACGACTTCTGCCGAAGTCGTTGCCTCTCCTTGTCCGGGCGGTGTTCGGCGGTCGACTTCACCGGTCTTCTAGCCATCATCGATCCATTTTTCATTTTCCATTGGTTTTGTCTTGTCTTCCCACACACCTGTTGTCAATCCCATTCATTACCTGTTGTGTATTTAACCCTCTGTTTCCCTTCATGTGTTTGTCAGAGATTGTTCGTTGTCAAGTGTTGTGTTGTTTGTGTATAGGTGTGCGATGGGTCTTCGTACCCAGATTTTGTATTATATTTTTCCGTGAGTGTTATGGAGCAGATTACTGGGACTTTAATTAAAGTACTCCATGCTACACTCTATTTTGACTCTCCTGCGCCTGACTTCCTCTGCCACTTATACACGCCACTGTGACACTAACATTGAGTTTATGAATAATGGGCTAATATGCATATGCTTCTAACATAGGCTATATGTTACATCTCCAGCCTGTCTGTCTTCATTGTTCTGTAGTGCAATTATGCACCTGGCCTCCCCGCTGCCATGGTTATCCCTTTTAAATCGTGTGGAGTTCCAGGAAAAGGCACACTACAAAAGCTTGTTGGACACTTATTTCGATTTCTTTAGCCTACTAGCCAATAAGAGGAGAGATGCAAGCTTGTTCTTGCTTGCTGAATGTAAAATAGGCTACAGCATTAACGGGCTGAGAGTTGGAAAGGAGAAACCTATTTGTTCCTATAGTAGGCCTATCTTAACACCGTGTTACATCCTGACAAAATAGACCTTCACCATGAGTGGCCTGCTAATGTCCCTTTCTGGACCTTCTAAACTAACGAGAATAGACCCAAACTGATCCAAATAGTTGCATAATGAGACCTATTGTCACGATCGTCAAAGGGAGAGAGAGAGGACCAAGGCGCAGCGCGTGAAAAATACATCTTCTTTTTATTATAAGAAGGAAAAAACGAAACAAACCAACAAAACAGACGACCGTGAAGCTATACAAACATAAGTGCTGACACAAAACACTTCGACATAGACAATCCCCCACAAACAGCTAAAGCCTATGCTTGCCTTAAATATGGCTCCCAATCAGAGACAACAATAACCAGCTGTCTCTAATTGAGACCCAATTCAGGCAACCATAGACTTTCCGAGATACCTACACTCAACCATAGACACAGCTAGACTTCTATACTAAACATAAACCCAACTACTCTAATAAACCCCCTAAACCTTACAACCACCCTAGACACTACAAAAACACATACATTCCCCATGTCACACCCTGACCTAACTAAAATAATTAAGAAAACAAAGAATACTAAGGCCAGGGCGTGACATAACCCCCCCTTAAGGTGCGAACTCCGGGCGCACCAGCACACAGTCTAGGGGAGGGTCTGGGTGGGCGTCCGTCCACGGCGGCAGCTCCGGCACTGGTCGTGGTCCCCACCCCACCACAGTCACTACCCGCCTCCGTAGCCTCCTCCAAATGGCCACTCTCCACATTAACCCCACTGGATTAAGGGGCAGCACCGGACTTAGGGGCAGCACCGGACTAAGGGGCAGCACCAGGATAAGGGGCAGCACCAGGATAAGGGGCAGCACCAGGATAAGGGGCAGCACCAGGATAAGGGGCAGCACCAGGATACGGGGCAGCACCAGGATACGGGGCAGCACCAGGATAAGGGGCAGCACCAGGATACGGGGCAGCACCAGGATAAGGGGCAGCACCAGGATAAGGGGCAGCACCAGGATAAGGGGCAGCACCAGGATAAGGGGCAGCACCAGGATAAGGGGCAGCACCAGGATGAGGGACGGCAGCTCCGGACTGAGGGACGGCAGCTCCGGACTGAGGGATGGATCCTGGCTGGATGGCGGATCCTGGCTGGCTGGCTCTGGCGGATCCTGGCTGGCTGGCGGATCCTGGCTGGCTGGCTCTGGCGGATCCTGGCTGGATGACGGCTCTGGCGGATCCTGGCTGGATGACGGCTCTGGCGGATCCTGGCTGGATGACGGCTCTGGCGGATCCTGGCTGGATGACAGCTCTGGCGGATCCTGGCTGGATGACTCATGGCTGGCTGACGGATCTGGCTGCTCATGACTGGCTGACGGATCTGGCTGCTCATGGCTGGCTGACGGATCTGGCTGCTCATGGCTGGCTGACGGATCTGGCTGCTCATGGCTGGCTGACGGATCTGGCTGCTCATGGCTGGCTGACGGATCTGGCTGCTCATGGCTGGCTGACGGATATGGCTGCTCATGGCTGGCTGACGGATATGGCAGATCCTGTCTGGTTGGCGGCTCTGGCAGATCCTGTCTGGTTGGCGGCTCTGGCAGATCCTGTCTGGTTGGCGGCTCTGGCAGATCCTGTCTGGTTGGCGGCTCTGGCAGATCCTGTCTGGTTGGCGGCTCTGGCAGACCCTGTCTGGTTGGCGGCTCTGGCAGACCCTGTCTGGTTGGCGGCTCTGGCAGACCCTGTCTGGTTGGCGGCTCTGGCAGATCCTGACTGACGAATGGCTCTAGCGGCTCCTGACTGACGAACGGCTCTGACGGCTCGGGATAGACGGGCGGCTCTAATGACTCGGGGCAGACGGATGGCTCTAATGGCGCTGGGTAGACGGATGGCTCAGATGGCGCTGGGCAGACTGATGGCTCAGATGGCGCTTGGCAGACGGGCAGTTCAGGCACAGCTGTGCAGACGGCAGACTCTGGCCGGCTGAGGCGCACTGTAGGCCTGGTGCGTGGTGCCGGAACTGGTGTTACCGGGCTGGGGACACGCACCTTCAGGCTAGTGCGGGGAGAAGGAACAGGGCATACTGGACACTGGAGACGCACATTAGGCCTAGTGCGTGGTGCCGGAACTGGTGGTACCAGGCTGGGGACACGCATCTCAGGGCTAGTGCGGGGAGCAGCAACAGGACGCACAGGACTCTGGGGACACACAGGAGGCTTGGTGCGTGGTGTAGGCACTGGTGGTAATGGGCTGGAGACACGCACCACAGGGTTAGTGCGTGGAGGAGGAACAGGGCTCTGTTGACACACAGGAAGCTTGGTGCGTGGTACCGGACTGGAGACACGCACCATAGGGCTAGTACGTGGAGGAGGAACAGGGCACACTGGACTCTCGAGGCGCACTATAGGCCTGGTGCGTGGTACCGGTACTGGTGGTACCGGGCTGAGGGCACGCACCTCAGGAAGAGTGCGGGGAGAAGGAACAGTGCGTACAGGGCTCAGAAGACGCACAGGAGGCTTCCCAACCTTACCTGGTTGTATGCTCCCCCATATCAACATCTCTCACTTTCACTCTCCTCCAATAACACCAACAACTCCTCAAATGTCTCATAATCTCCCATCCTTTCACTTTCCTCCAATCTGTCCAATAACTCCTCCACATTCTCCGACTCATACCTTAGTTTAGCCAACTACTCCTGATGGTAAGCACGGGGAACTGGCTCAATTCTCCCACTTGACCCAGCCACCCTCCCCGTGTGCCCTCCCCAAGAAATTATTTGGGGAGCCTCTCGGGCTTCCAGCCACTCTGCCTTGATTTACGCTGCTTGGTCCGATGTTGGTGGGGGATTCTGTCACGATTGTCAAAGGGAGAGAGAGAGGACCAAGGCGCAGCGCGTGAAAAATACATCTTCTTTTTATTATAAGGAAAAAACGAAACAGACGACCGTGAAGCTATACAAACATAAGTGCTGCCACAAAACACTTCGACATAGACAATCCCCCACAAACAGCTAAAGCCTATGGTTGCCTTAAATATGGCTCCCAATCAGAGACAACAATAACCAGCTGTCTCTAATTGAGACCCAATTCAGGCAACCATAGACTTTCCTAGATACCTACACTCAACCATAGACACAGCTAGACTTCTATACTAAACATAAACCCAACTACTCTAATAAACCCCCTAAACCTTACTACCACCCTAGACACTACAAAAACACATACATTCCCCATGTCACACCCTGACCTAACTAAAATAATTAAGAAAACAACGAATACTAAGGCCAGGGCGTGACACCTATGCACTTTTTCATCATGAAACAAAACAGGATGTGTGCGTGGTTATTAAAAGTACCCAATACATCACTGCAGTTTACAGCCTATGAACAGTAATTGCGTATTCACTTGATAATAATTGTCTAAATACATAGGCCTTATCAATAGTGGAGCTTTGCGTGCCCAGGCAGAGTGCAGCCTGGAGGAATTTCATTTCATAATCTGTTAATTTATTTTTCTTGCACTTTGCCAGGTAAATATTTAGCCTATAGTCCTAATATTTAACTAATGAATAGCCTAATATTTCGCTTTTTACTTCGGGGTCACATCATTAGCCTCTCTCTTCCAGCTGCTACCGTGCGCAACAGGCTATAGACTACGCAAGCCTCTCCACAATAGGCAATTCCTCTTCTCGTGAAATCCCAGGAAAAGCTATCGGCTACAAACGATATAGGACATTTATTAAAATATGTTTTAATAAATAGCTAATAGCCTATTCGGGGAAAGAAGCAGGCTTGCTCTTGCTAATTGCTGAATTTATAACAGGCCTACTGCATAGAAAATGCATGTCGGAAATGACTTGCAAACCACTTGAGCAACGAGGCAAATACATGCTGTAAAAGATGCGCGCGCTAATGGGCGTTTGTTGTTGAATTGCGACATTTAAATACGAGTTACTATATTTTCATTAGGCCTACATGTACATTTAACTATTATTTGCAGTTGTCACTATGACAATGAATACACCCTGAAAGCACTGAACGGTCTGAACCAGTATCTCAGTATCTGTGTGTTAGAGAAGCTGTGCGTTTGATCAGTTGATTGACATATGTAGGACTGTAGCTACATGAGAAACTTTCCTCCAGTGTGGATGCTCACCAACGTTTTATAGTTATGTAGCCTATAGGTTATCATTAGAGTCATCGTTGTAGTTATTGACTTGGTGGATGGCTCAGGCCTTAACTCTGACACAACAGAACTAGCCTACTAGTAAGTCTAGCTGACGTTAGCGAACTTGAACGAAATACATAGAAAATTACACCTGTACACTCACATTTATAATTGTTTACTTGACTTGTATACTCTATAAATGGACTCTTTCAAACGATTTACTCTGGCAAGTTTGCCACCAGCGCTGCAGTAGGGAAGTAAAGCAGAAGTCGAATCCGTCACTTCCGTTGTTTGGATAGCAATGTTCGTAAATGAGGTGGATACATAGATATCCTATTATATTACTAGAGCGGCCAGAAATGGCAGCCATTGTTCTAATTGGAATGAATGGCAGTAGAGGCATAATCCTAAATTTACTTATGCAGGAACATCAAAGTAAGGCATGTGATATATCAGATATTGTGTAATAGAACCTACAATATTTTCATATAATTATAGATACAGTTTATACAGGTTTTTTACCAATTTTCTGTATAAATAGCCTGTAACATATATGCAAACAGACCATAAATGTCTCAATTTATATTTTCTTGTAAAACTGTGAGTGCTATTATATGATACAATATAATACTTGTTGCAGTTACAACTTGTCTAAATCCTATCATCAACTAATTTCATCCAGTGCATGGCTGTGGATTGACTGCATTGTTTTATTGGAATGTTGGCATATTGGCAGTTAATTAGAAAAAGTTATGTCTCTAAAACTGTCAGGCTAGCTAACAAACATAGGCATACAGTGCAGATAAATTCTTCAAATTCATTATTTTAGACAGTATCTTATCACAGCATTGCAAGGCATGGTGTAACAGCTCCAGGACCAAAATGGCTGACATTTATACCGTCATAAGATGGTTCATGTAGGCCTAATAAAGCCACTTGAGACTGGCATTACATTCATAGGCTATAACCCCCTCCCTAATAAACCTTGATAAATTCTCAAATAATAATTAAAAAAATCATAGCCTATTCATTTATGCAATAACGTTTATTATAATGGATGACATACTTATGGAATTAAACGTCTGATTTGACCTTTTATTCAAAAACACCTTTTTCTCTCACTGCAACCCCCCCCCTCACACCCCCTCCAACTCCCACCACATCCCTCGACGTTCATCCTAGCAATATTTACCATTCATTCTCACGTCTTGCACATGCCTCGCATACGGAGTCCGTCCACCGTAACCACTGCAGAAGTTCAAGAATTACAGGTAAGACATTAAGCAGAATAAAGATTGTATGCAATATGTAAATGATATGCTTCCCGAAAGTTATTTTATATTTGCATGATGAAAAGAGGAATGTGCGTTTTAAGTCTGCAGAGCAGGTCCAGGTACATGATTAGCCTAGTATTCATTTTCGCAATATTAGCCTACATATCGAAATGCACATACTGTAATTATCCTACATGTTTTTTAAAAACAATATTGCATTGAAATAAGAGTTGTTTATTTCATGTTTACACAGAAATGTAGGCTACTCGGTACAATGCCAGTTATGCTGTTAATAACTCAACATCTTATTTTAAATCAGATTTTTTTTAATCAGATTTTGTCAGGTTTCTTAACCTGGCATCTCTCTCTCTCTCGCTGCTGGTCTCACAAGTGGTAGATGTTAATAAATAGATGGAATTGATCTCAGCCTAGAAGACAGAGGAAGTGGTACATTTAGACAGACCTGCACTTGTAGGTTGTCTTTGTCTCCATGTACATTCATCAGTTAATAAATTCAATGGTTTTGCTTCTGCTTCCTATGATGCTTCAGTATACAACACATTTTCTTAGCCCTTCAGCAGCAATTGGTTAATGACCATGAAGGTAGTTTGCTTAACCAGGGTGTTGTGCATTTACTTTTGCAGATAGCGATAGCCTTATCAATGCAATAGTTCTGCTTTATGATTTCATGCACAGACGCAGATACGCACTCATGCACACACGCGCATACACACAGTAAGTATTCCCGAGCTACTTGCCTCTCCTCAACTTTTGCAGCACAGTTCTTCTTTACTGACAATACACTTTACATACAGTGTGCAAATCAGGGGACATTTCAGGATTCCGACCAAAGATAAGGAAAGTGTGTATCTCTGTGTGTGCTTCTGTGTGTATGTGTGTCTCTGTGTGCACAATGTGGAGAAGTGCAACTAATATCGAGGTTATCCTCTTGTTGTTTAACCCATACTTTCTGTTCACTCAGCATTGTTATAGTCTTACAGAATCTCCCCAATCACCCATCATTTAATGCCATGCATGTACCCCAAAGCTGTACATTCATGCATTTCAGTATGTGGTTCTGGTTTGTCCGTGAACTCGATCTCTTCCTTTATCATAATTCTGTGTTGATGTGTTGCCGATGGCAAAACTCCTCCATATCTGTCCGTCTAGGTTACTTGCTTTCTGAACAGTACGTACCCAAACAACTATAGAAACAAAAACCTTCTAATGGTTTTGATATGGAGGAAAATCATCTTTGTGTGTAATTTAAACCCGTTTCAGTAGGTTCAGTTATGGATTGAACTAACTTTTCATCTTGAAACTGGGGTAGAAATCGTGAGTCATAAACCACTGTTTGATGACTATCACCTAACTTTTGGGCTGTTATTTTATCATTACAAGGTTCCTACTGCAGTACACTGAATCGTTTGATTAATGATGCATCCATCACATAATTTAATATAGAAAAAAGTAGCATTTTAGGTAATTACTGTAAAAATAACTGCTCATGAATCATTCTGTATGTACGTTTGAATCTTATGATAAACGAAAAGTATGTGGACACCTCTTCAAATTAATGGATACGGCTATTTCAGCCACACCATTGCTGACAGGTGTATAAAATTGAGCACACAGCCATGCAATCTCCATAGACGAACATTGGCAGTAGAATGGCCCGTACTGAAAAGCTCAGTGACTTTCCAACAAGTACGTTTGTCAAGTTTCTGCCCTGCTAGAGCTGCCCCGGTCAATTGTAACTGGCCTGCACAGAGCCTTGACCTCAACCCCATTGAAACCATATTTGGGATCAATTGGAACGCTGAACCAAGCCTAATCACCCAACATCAGTGCCCGACCTCACTAATGCTCTTGTTGCTGAATGGGATCAAGTCCCCGCAGTAATGTTCCAACATCTAGTGGAAAGCCTTCCCAGAAGAGTGGAGGCTGTTATAGCAGCAAAGGGGGAAACAACTCTATATTAATGCCCTTGATGTGTACCGAAGATGCTCACACACCATATGTTAGCTCAACTACATAATGATACTGAAGTGCTTGTCATCATCTGAATGCGCTTGATTACTTCCTTAATTGAACAGTACACTAGGATTCTACATGTTTTATCATGGCTTTGAAATGACTCACTCTTTTAAAAAAGATATATTATATTGAGGTCTTCAGCATCAGTATTTATATTCGGTTTAATCGCGGCAAAATCCCCTCAGCTGTTCCAGCTGCCCCTCACCCCCCACTCGCTTCTCACTCGCCGTGTTCTGTTCCATCCTAGACTTTGGAATTTACTGTTGCCATGGCAATGGAATAGAGCACACTCTCTCGCTTCTTTCCTGTTCCCTCTTGCTTTATATATCCCTCTGTCTCTCTCTAGGTGAAATGTGGAAACGGATCAGCCGCTTTCCTTTCGGGTTGGTCCATCGCATAATGTACAAACCAAGTTGTATTAATGATTCATCTTATTGTAAGGTTAAGAAAGACCATTTTACTTGGCTTCCCTCTCACATCACATTCATTTATTAAATCCTTTTCTTTTTTCTTCTTATTCTTCACCCCACAGGAGCAACGCTGAGACCCATGCCACGGCCACTTACTGAGAAGAGGGACGGAACCTCGAGTTGTGGCTCCACGTTCACATAGAGACGGAGGTAGTGAGAAGGGGAGGAACACGGGAGCAGAGAGAGAGAGACAGGGGAACGAGAAGAGAAGAGAGGAAACGAGAGAGGAAGAGCGGTCTATGGATGCGGCTTGGACAGAGGGGACTCTGAATGCGCACTCTTCACTGACGAGGAACAGCAAGCTGCAGACATGGAGGCAAAAGGCAGAGGCATGCCCCAAGGTAACACACATTTCACTGGAAACACACTTCACCAAACACACACACACACACACACTTAACGTTAACACTTAACCAAAGACACACTTAACAGATGCCTGGATTCAAAAGGAAACAATATGATTTACCCAAGTAATTATTCTGTAACTAGACTAGACAGTTATACTGAAGTTTTCGGTTTTTGCCCTTCTCAAAAGGCTTTTGTATTAAAACAATTACAAGTCATCAGAGAGACAAAGCACTGACAATGCCTTTCTAATTGTCCCTCTGGGATTAATGAAGTCTTATTGAATTGAAATCGACACACCAGGTTTTGGACATCCAGGTCAATAACGGGTCAGTTGAGGTATATCGGTTTGTTTCCTTTGAAACACAGACAAACCCACACCGTTCAAGAGGATACTCTTGATTTGTAGCTTTTCAGGCGTCTTTTCCATTTCACCAGTTCTTCTCTTTCTCAATCCCTCTCTCTCCTCCCTCTCTCCGGCCCAGTCATGGTGTGGTGGGAGAAGGGGATCCAGGTTGTCCTCACCACTTTGGGGGCGTTTGCAGCCTTTTCCCTGATGGCGGTGGCCATTGGGACGGACTACTGGCTGTACGCACGGGCCTTCATCTGCAACAGCACGGCCAACTCCTCCCAGGATGACCCCAACAACAAGGACAAGAAAGACCCTGGAGCCCTCACCCACTCTGGCCTTTGGAGGATCTGCTGTCTGGAGGGTAAGGGGAGGTCTAGATGTGTGTGGGGAGGGGGAGAGGTGATGGGGGGGATCAGTGTATTTCCAGGGTTTTGGTGGGGTCAGATGAATGCCTCAGTGTGTGTGTGGGTGTGGGTGTGTGTGTGTGTGGGTGGGTGTGGGTGGATCACTGTGTTTGGCTCAGTGTGTTTACATATTTCCCCATTTGTGTGTGCACGCGCGTTTATGTGCACATACGTGCGTGTGCAGGTGTGTGTACAAGAGTGTGTGTGTTGTGCAGCTCAACCATGAAAGACACGGTTCGACACGCTGCGACCTGGAGTGCATTTAGAGGACATCCAGTGGGCAGTGGAAGACAGTCAGGAGAAAAAAAGGCACATTTCAAGAGCTGCTTATCTAACATGATCAAACATTAGCATTTTTCCCCTATTGTCATCTGCGAGAAACTAGTCTTGTCGAGAACCATGCGTGACAATGACTTGATTTTGAAGGCTTGGCTACGTGAGACCAGCGAATGCCAAAGAGGACAATTGTGACCGACTGGTTCGGTTCAGTCTTATGTATCAAATTTGAAATTGTGTTCTTTTTTATTTTTTACATTGGATACAGGTCTCTGAGCTAGAAAATGGTTTATCATACACTACAGTTGAGGAACAATGGGAATGTAATTCTGCTTTGAAAGTTGATAAACTTGTAACCTCAGTTTTGAGAAAATGGCCTTTGACTGTTTTGGTGCACCTATTGAAGAGCTCTTCTTTGTTTACACCTATTCAGCATCATTCACACCCTCTCAAGCTTTAGCCCCACCCATCTCTTTAAGGGTTGATCCGAGCGTTCTGTCCAACACCAGCAGTCGGGCACCCAAGCTAACTGGCTAACGTTGGCTAGCTTGCTAGCTACTTCCAGACACAAATGAGAGAACAGCTCACTCTGACTATTTTACTCGCCCTAGCAGAGCTGGTTAGGCTGTTTTTATGTTATCCAGAGCCTTGGTAACTCAGACGAGAGTGCTCTGAAATTGGAGTAGATAGCCAGAGCGAATTTACCAGCTACGTATATCAACAGTTGTCGCAGTGACATCGTTAACATTCAATTGAAATGGTTACTTGCATAGTGGTGTCACGTAGCTAGAAGTGGTGGGTGCGGAGTCAGGCGCAGAGAGCAGAGGGTTCTTTGAGTTTGCCGTATTTATTCCGGTAAGAATAAGGTCACGCCAACAACAACAGGCGAAAATAATGACCTCCCCAAAACAGGACACCAAACAGTCCAAAAACAAACACAACCATCCACACACAGAACAGAAAACAAGCCCGCACAAAGCAGGCGGGCCTAGAAGGCTTAAATAGCCCTGAACAAAACCCCAAACGAGAAACAGATGAAATCAATACAGACATAACCAACAGAAAAGGAAAAGGGAATCGGTGGCAGCTAGTAGACCGGTGACGACGACCGCCGAGCGCCGCCTGAACAGGAAGAGGAGGCACCTTCGGTGGAAGTCGTGACAAGTGGAGTCTTTTGTTAAGACATGTAGCTAGCTAGCTAAACAATGAACCATAATCCCAACTCATGACATTACTACCCTGCATGAATCTGCAGGTAGCTAACCAACCAGGTTCAATGTTAGCTAGCTAGCTAACATTATGCTATAACTAGCAAAGCAAATGGCTCTGAGATACAAATAATATTATTACACAGATACACGTTGCATACATGTAATGTTAGCTAGTGAGCCAGGCAGCTAACGTTAGCTAGATAGACTATCTTACCCATATACATGGATGTCACGGACATCTGTCACGGATGCCATGGTTGCCCTTAGTTTGAAAATGTAATCCGGAGATAGGTGTTTTCTCCATTTCCTTGGCTACTGTATCATACTCTAATTCCACCATGCATTCCACTGATTTAAAACTCGGTCCTCCAGAAAGTGGAGAGCAACACTTATGCAGTTCTACTGTTCTACTATGCAATATATATATATATATATATTTAAACTACGTTAGACAGAATTACCTACACATACTGACCAGCTTAAATAGATAGAAGCGAGCTACATGGCAGACCAATCCAAACTCATCTCTCGGCGTGTCAAGCCATTCATTATCTCAGCCAATCATGGCCAGCGGGAAGGTTGCTAACTTTGTCTGTGGCTAAACCAACTAGTATCGAAATGTAACAATTTTATTCATATTTACAGATGGCATACATGTTTGATATTAAGGCACATGAAAGTTCACATGTTCCAGAAGGCATTTCCGCCCAAAAATGCATTTTGATAACTAAAAAAAATGTCTCTCCTGTGAAATAGTGACGCGGACATACGCCTAGTTTCCTGTAACGAGTCAGAGTGATGAGTCATTAGTGATAGTCTGATGGAGTGGTTCTCCATTTGCTACCTACAGTAAGTGATAGACCGCAAAAGAGGACAACAGCCATTTTATATAATATTTGTGGCAGATGCTCAACATACTGATTACAGCTTCTTAATTATTGATGAAGTCTGTTGTTTTCTTCAGAGTACAAAGGGTTGTTTGTGGTTCATTTGACTGTCATAATTGACTTGAAAAGGGATTCAAATGAATACTTAATATGTCCATACACCAAGCCCCAGATATCTGTCCTGTCCTGTTTCTGTCTCTAATACCCATCTCGCTCCCATATTTCTGTTTTCTCTCTCTGTCCATCTCTGTTTTCTCTCTCTGTCCATCTCTGTCCATCTCTGTCCATCTCTGTCCATCTCTCTCTCTGTCCATCTATTCCTCTCTCTCTCTCTGTCCATCTATCCCTCTCTCTCTCTCTCTCTGTCCATCTATCCCTCTCTCTCTCTGTCCATCTATCCCTATCTCTCTCTCTGTCCATCTATCCCTCTCTCTCTCTCTCTGTCCATCTATCCCCCTCTCTCTCTCTGTCCATCTATCCCTCTCTCTCTCTCTGTCCATCTCTCTCTCTCTCTCTCTCTCTCTCTCTCTGTTTCTATCTGTCCATCTCTCTCTCTCTCTCTCTCTCTCTCTCTCTCTCTCTCTCTCTGTCCATTTCTCTCAATTTCAATTCAATTCAATTCGCTTTATTGGCATGACGTAACAATGTACATATTGCCAAAGCTTATTTTGGATCCCTCTCTCTCTCTCTCTCTCTCTCTCTCTCTCTCTCTCTCTCTCTCTCTCTCTCTCTCTCTCTGTCCATTTCTCTCAATTTCAATTCAATTCAATTCGCTTTATTGGCATGACGTAACAATGTACATATTGCCAAAGCTTATTTTGGATCTCTCTCTCTCTCTCTCTCTCTCTCTCTCTCTCTCTCTCTCTCTCTCTCTCTCTCTCTCTTACTCTCACTCTCACTCTCACTCTCACTCTCACTCTCTCTCACTCTCTCAGGGCTGAAGAGAGGAGTGTGTTCTCAGATCAATCATTTCCCGGACGATGCAGACTATGATCAGGATGCAGCAGAGTATCTCTTGCGTGAGTAAGGGGAAGTGGGATGCCCCAGAGTGTCTCCTGCGTGAGTGAGGGGACGTGGGATGCAGCAGAGTGTCTCCTGCGTGAGTGAGGGGACGTGGGATGCAGCAGAGTGTCTCCTGCGTGAGTGAGGGGACGTGGGATGCAGCAGAGTATCTCCTGCGTGAGTGAGGGGACGTGGGATCCAGCAGAGTATCTCCTGCGTGAGTGAGGGGACGTGGGATGCAGCAGAGTGTCTCCTGCGTGAGTAAGGGGACGTGGGATGCAGCAGAGTGTCTCCTGCGTGAGTAAGGGGACGTGGGATGCAGCAGAGTATCTCCTGCGTGAGTGAGGGGACGTGGGATGCAGCAGAGTATCTCCTGCGTGAGTAAGGGGACGTGGGATACAGCAGAGTATCTCCTGCGTGAGTAAGGTGACGTGGGATGCAGCAGAGTATCTCCTGCGTGAGTAAGGGGACGTGGGATGCAGCAGAGTATCTCCTGCGTGAGTAAGGGGACGTGGGATACAGCAGAGTATCTCCTGCGTGAGTAAGGGGACGTGGGATCCAGCAGAGTATCTCCTGTGTGAGTAAGGGGACGTGGGATGCAGCAGAGTATCTCCTGCGTGAGTAAGGGGACGTGGGATACAGCAGAGTATCTCCTGCGTGAGTAAGGGGAAGTGGGATCCAGGAGAGTGTCTCCTGCGTGAGTAAGGGGACGTGGGATCATAGCAGAGTATCTCCTGCGTGAGTAAGGGGACGTGGGATACAGCAGAGTATCTCCTGCGTGAGTAAGGGGACGTGGGATGCAGCAGAGTATCTCCTGCGTGAGTAAGGGGACGTGGGATCCAGCAGAGTATCTCCTGCGTGAGTAAGGGGACGTGGGATGCAACAGAGTATCTCCTGCGTGAGTGAGGGGACGTGGGCAGTGGGAGGATGTCACCAGAAAGATGTGATGTCGAATTGAAAAGAAATGCCGGGAAACTGCATTAGTGAATGCCGAGGTACAAGGTTATGAGTTAGCTAACTCAGTCAGTATCTCTCATTTGCCGGAGGGATTTATAACAAAGGAATAGGATATTCCAATCAATCCAGAACATCGGTTGGAATATGAATGTAGGATACATTTAGTCATTTATGAAAGGTGTTACAAAGTTAAAGCTTAGTGTGGCATATTACTCTACCCCAGATGGTGACAATGTCACATACGCAGCCGGAAAAGCAAGGGTTGGAACCAGTTCAGGGAACAGAATCAAAAACTGGAAAATAACAAAATGATTTGAGTAACGGAACCCGTGATCTATACTGTTCCAGAACGGAACCGTTATTTTAAAAGCATGGGAACCGGTTAATAACATTCTTTTACATTCTGGACATTTTTTTTCTCCAGTCCACATCAAAGCCCCTATGTCACTCAGAGATGTATTCCAGCGTCTCCCTGGCAGCTGGAAATCTTTACCAGTGGGTGTGCGTGTGTGTGTAGGCTACCTGCATAGGTTACTGTAGCCACCTGATGATGTTACAAGCATGATTCCGAAATTGGGGAGATATACTGTAGTTACCACATTGGATTTATTAAGTACAGAAAGGTAAGACGTGTTTTTAATTCTAGTGCTGCTCGGCACGCACAAGCTTGTTAGCTAGGTACGTTTGCTCTGGTCCAACATTAAACCAACTCAGAAGTTCAAAGACATTTAAGTTCCTCCATAGAGCTGCTTCTCCTCCGTAGGTGTAATTCTGTGGGCGTAATTCAGATAACGCATCATAACAAGATGCCCAGCGCTTCAAGGCAAGCCTTCCTCCATCCTCTCTTGCTTTGTTCTCACCTGTAACATTTCAGTTGCATCTGGCGCCTTACACTGTGACTGGCAGCACAGTGTGTCTGTGTTTGTCTTTCATTATGATTAAACCATGCTGTTACGGCAAAATATAATTAGCTCTTTGTGACTTTCCTATACAGATTAAATCGCTTACCTGCTCGTTTAGCTGCTCTATCCGCACTGATTGGTGAAGTAATTTAATCTACAGATAAATGTAATATTTTTTTTGACTATTTTAGAGGTTTAAAATGGAACAGAAAGGAATAATATAAACCGGTACTTTTTGGGGAGTTCAAACCGGTTCAGAAAATAATTTAGGTTTCTACCCCTGCAAGTCACCTTCACAACTTTATCTTTAATCATTCATCTTTAGTATATATTTTCTCAGCTCAGCACGTTATGACACAGTAAGGTTGCAGTCGCTTCCAATATTATCAGAGGATAGGAAGTCCTATCTAAGCAAAGTTCCAGGTAGAAGATACACATAGGCATAGATCTAGGCTCAAATTACCCTCCCCAAATCACAACTATAACCATTAACCACGTTCAACAAGAAACTGACCTTAGATCAGCGACTAAGGAACATTTCACCACCCTCCGTCTGCAGGTGTGGTCCGAGCCTCCAGTATCTTCCCCATCCTGAGTGCTATACTCCTCCTGATGGGAGCCATGTGTGTTGCATCCAGCAGCTTCTACAAGAGCAAGAGGAACATCATCCTAGGAGGAGGCATCCTGTTTGTGGCTGCTGGTAAGGCGCTGGCGTCTTGTTCTTGACGGTTTCTCTATTACTCAGTACACATGGGGCTGGTTTCCTGGACACAGATGAAGCCTAATCCTGGAGTTCAAATCCTGCTCAATGGTGTCTCATACTCCTTTTCCTCTTGTTAAGATGGAATGTTCTCAATGGTCTCTGAACTCGGAAAAGAGTGTTATTGTTAAGGCTAATATCATCCATCCATGATATTCACTTTTGTGTTGTTTTTTCCTCCCCATAACTCGTTTCATGTTAATGATGTTGGTTGCAGCTTAGATTTCCCACATGTCATTTTTTTATAATTTGATTTAACTAGGCAAGTCAGTTAAGAACAAATTCTTATTTACAATGACGGCTTACCGGGGAACAGTGGGTTAACTGTCTTGTTTAGGGGTAGAACGACAGATTTTTACCTTGTCAGCTCGAGGATTCGATCCAGCAACCTTTCGGTTATGCCCAACGCTCTAACCACTAGGCAACCTGCCGCCACATACAGTATATCATCCCTTGAGTGGAGACTCGGGTCAATGAGACATAACACAAGAGAAGTAATCAAGCTGAGATGGTTCTTTAGAGCCATTCCCCCACCCCCCTATGGAAAAGCTCAGAGAAAATCAAAGGCATATACTGAACCAAAATGTAAACGCAGCAGGCAACAATTTAAAAGATTTTACTGAGGTTCCAGTTCATATAAGGAAATCAGTCAACTGAACTACATTTATTAGGTCCTAATCTATGGATTTCACATGACTGGGCAGGCGCGCAGATTTGGGTGGGCCTGGGAGGGCATAGGCCCACCCACTGGGGAATCAAGCCCACCCACTGGAGAGCCAAGCCCAGCCAATCAGAATGAGTTTTTCCCCACAAAAGGGCTTTATTAGAAACATAAATACTCTCAGACGATCCCACAGGTGAAGATGCCGGATGTGGTGGTCCTGGCTGGGCTGGTGTGGTTACATGTGGTCTGTGGTTGTGAGGCCGGTTGGATGTACTGACAAATTCTCTAAAACAACGTTGGAGGTGGTTTATGGTAGAGAAATTAACATTCAATTGTCTGGCAACAGCTCTGGTGGACATTCCTGCAGTCAGCATGCCAATTGCACGCTACCTCAAAACTCTGTGGCGTTATGTTGTGTGGCAAAACTGCACATTTTAGAGTGGTGCACCTGTGCAATGATCATTCTGTTTAAACAGCTTCTTGATATGCCGCACCTGTCAGGTGGATGGATTATCTTGGCAAAGGAGAAATGCTCACTCAAAAAGGATGTAAACAAATCTGTGGTCAAAATTTGAGAGAAATAAGCTTTTGTACATTTGAAACATTTCTGGGATCTTTTATTTCATCTCATGAAACCAAGACTCTACATGTTGTGTTTATATTTTGTTCCGTGTAGATTCCAGTCTATATCTCACCTTTTTTTTTTACACGTCTCACCTCTGTCTGTCCCCCAGGCCTGAGCAACATCATTGGCGTGATCGTGTACATCTCTGCGGCGCTAAGCGACATCTCGCCCAAGAAGGATGAGGACAAGAAGTGGCATTACTCGTACGGCTGGTCCTTCTACTTCGGAGGCCTCTCCTTCATCCTGGCTGAGATGGTGGGTGTCCTGGCCGTCAACATCTACATCGAGAAGAACAAGGAGCTGCGCTGCCGCTCTCGCACCGAACTCTTCAAGAGCACCACGAACGCCATGCTCCGCCTGCCCAGCTACCGCTTCCGCCGGCGCTCCCGCTCCAGCTCGCACTCTACCGACCCGCCACGCTCCCCCCGTGACACCTCACCCACAGACGCCAAGAGCTTTGCATTACCGCCGTCTGCCCCGCCTTTCTCTGTGGCCACCCTTCCCAACCCGCACCATGCTGGTGGAGGAGTAGGGGGCGATATCTCCATGTATACCCTGACCCGGGACTCCAAGATGGGGAGTCTTGGTGGCGGCGGGCCCCCCCTCTACGGCACGGTGGACCGGGCCTCCCTCTACCAGCTGCACAGCTACTTCCCCAATGAGGAAGTGGGGGTGATGATGAGCGGTACACTGCCTTCTCTCTCCAAGTCCAACCTCTCTGCGGCGGGCCAGAATACCGCGGTCGGCGGCACTGCCATTGCGCCCCTGAATACCTTGTCGTCCTCCGGTCCTACCCCCCAGCAGCCACCTCTGTCCACAGGCACCATGGAGAGAGAGAGGGGCATGGGCACCCTGGACCGGCTGGGGGGCAAACGGAACAGGGACACTGACTCGGACACGCTGAACAGGAGAACCACGCCAGTGTGAGCCTTGGAGATAGGAGCAAGAGCCATGGAGGTACAGGGCCATCTCAGTCTGTTTTTGACTACTATGAATATATCTATTCCACTGACGAGAATATCAAATGTATTATTAACAACATTATTGAGGATAAATTCATTTTGAAATGCACAATATGTCTATAGTTGTAAACTTTGGTTTGTGCTTGATTATCATAGCCAGGTTGGAAGACTGTAAAGATGGTAACTTCTTGAATATTATCACATTGCTGTTGTTTTTATTCTCGTAATCGTAAATGCAGGGTAAATTTGTACATTTTGAACTATGATTTTTGTATTTTTGTATTTCTTGAAAGTTTTCATTGATTTCTATCTCCATCACATTAAATCTGATGGCGTCATGCGGGAAGCATGTGCGCAAATTATGAGTGTAATATTGTATATGTATTTTATTTCAAATATATTTTATTGGATTATTATTATTAATAATAATAATATTGTTACTTTTATTATTGTTATAATTATTGTTATCATTACATTTTTAAGGCTATTGTTTTTGTTTGTTAATACAAGTATAACCAACATAGCCTAATCTGTGTTTTTTATTCTTCATGACAAGTGTATTAGATTATAGGCTTTATTTTAGTGATGGTATATACTGTATTCTTAATGTTTTTCTTTAAAGTGGTGATTCTCAACTCGTGGGTCGCGACCCAAATTTGGGTCACGGGAGGTTTTGAATGGGTATACCCATTGTAACTTCTTGAAATTATCACATTGCTGTTGTTTTTATTCTCGTGTCTGAGTATAAATAAAATAATTAAAACATTTACTTAAACAACTAAAAACCAGGTAGAAGTGATGAACTCATTTCATCTCTGAACAATTTTTCTTCAATCATAGTACTTTCAATATAGAGCTAGCAGCGCTAATTAGTGAATTTGGTTGATTTTGTGGACTCAAACAATCGAGTTTATTAACATTCTTCATCAAGAATATGGGTAACTTTGACAAATTTCCTTTGACGTAAATTTGCTACAATTACAATCAATGTGGAATTCAAAATAGTTTTCCAGATTGCGTTTTCACATATTTTCCTTTTGCAAAGCAAATACTGGGTCACGACTGAGACAACCTGGTTTAATTTGGGTCCCGAGGAAAAACCAGTTGAGAACCACTGCTTCAAAGATCCTACCTTGGGGTTAGGGGGCTGAGAGCCTGTGATCCTGTGATTGAAGAAGACAACAATCTCTTCATAATAAATGATATTTCTACTCTAATACACATTCATCAAACTAAGGACATTTGTGATGTTTAAGCAATACAACATTCTGAGCCTCAAAAATACAAAATAAAACAAATATATTCAATAAAGTTATATATGAAAATGTATTGTGTGGAGTGTGTTATTTGACATCTAAACAAGATGGTAATAATACAAATGAATGTAAAAATGTTTGGAAATGAAATGGTGCAAATTTTTCCCATTCATATTGCTGGATCTACTATAACGACACAGGGCGAGGCCCAGATGCAGACACAGGAGGCAGATGGTTCGAGTCTGACATTTATTAAAACACAAAGGGCAGGCAATAGGCAGGTCGAGGAAAGGCAGAAGTTCATTAACCAGGTCAGAGTCTGAAAGGTACAGGGCGGCAGGCAGGCAGCTCGAGGTCAGGGCAGGCTGAATGGTCAGGCAGGCGGGCTCAGTGTCAGGGCAGGCAGAAAAGGTCAGAACCGGGAGGGCTAGAAAACAGAGACTAGGAAAAACAGGAACACAGGAAAAAACACGCTGGTAGGCTTGACGAGACGAACTGGCAACAGACAAACAGAGAACACAGGTATAAATGCACTGGGGGTAATGGGGAAGATGGGCGACACCTGGAGGGGGGTGGAGACAAGCACGAAGACAGGTGAAACAGATCAGGGTGTGACATCTACAAAACAGACTGGGACATTGACTCATCTCAACAGATAACCACTTTTGTGGTGACAAAAAAAACATGTGTAATGTTTGTTCAATACCTTAACAGGTGACCTTGATTGTCCAGTTGATATTGGGTCAGAGGTCACAGAAATTAACGCTGATGCTAAGAAAGACACAGGCCCAGAAAAGCAGCAGAATTCCTTAACACATGACTAAAAGTACAGTTGATGAATTGAATAATAATTGAATAACACTGAATCTCTTCACTCTTGGGATGGAAATGAAAGTGACTGTTTTAATCTCATTAAAGCAATGACTTTGGAGGATGAAGGGAGCTAGGGAGGGAGATGGATGCTCTATTTGTTCAACAGCATGGAGTGCACAGTTAATGTGTGATTTAGATGAGGAGTTTCATTAGTCCTTTCTCTCTGGGGAGCCCTGGGTTGTGTTCATTAGGGTACACTGTAGCAAAACATTTGAAAACATTTGAGTGTTTCTTATTGAAAAAAGTCAGGTAATGTCTCCCTGTTTCAAAACTTTTTCCCGTACCGAACCATAGTTCCTGGAACAGTGCTATAAAGGTAAATGTGAAGAGAAAATACCTCGGGTCAGGTTGGCACGATAGTGTGAACATTTGTAATGTGACATGGACAGGAGACCTGTGATCCCTGCTGGGTCAGTGTGACACTCATAACAAGTTAAGTTACGAGGTGGTGGGGCTTCCTTTATTTTGGTCATATCAAGAGAGCTCAGTTCTTCGTAATATGTCTTGATTCTTGCTGACACACACACACAAAAGGTCATAACACACACACACACACACACACACACACACACACACACACACACACACACACACACACACACACACACACACACACACACACACACACACACACACACACACAGGCTACACACACTTACAAGCAAATGCATTGGAAACGATTAGACACTCTCACTTCACTTACCCACACTGAAAACGATTAACATGTTATATATACAGCTTGGGCCGAGTGTCAGGTGTCTAGAGACGGTTGGTTCGTGTTACAGGTCTAAATGCCAGGTCAGGAGGGTGGAGAACGGGGGTAGAGGTTAACACAGCATAGACCCCACCACCAATCGTCTGGACCCCGTCCCAAAGGAGGAGCCACCAGAGGCGGGGTGAGACATGAGTAACAGTGTGTGTGGCATTTATAGAGACACATGATAAGCCTACACGAGGACCAGACCGGAATGACTTTTAAAAAAAATAGTGGGAAGGGGGGGCTGAGTTGTGGTGGAGGAGGGGGGGGGGGGGTTTAAATTGGACGATGTTGGAGATGGGGATCACAGTTTGAATCCAAGGTTTGTGTCGCTTATCCACTTCAGCAGTATTCGCCAAGCTCTACATTTTGTGGCGGAAGGTGATAACATGTGGCAGACAGTGGAGATAGAGCTGGAAAGAGGTCAAGGTGGTGGCTGAGATGTGAGTTTAAGATGACGGAGAGATGAATGACGAAGACAGAAAAAAGGCACAAGAGAGGGATATGTCTTGTCTTCACATTTAATAGTTAAATCAAGTCTTACATACGCAATTATATTCATTAAAAACCACAGAAACAATTCACCTTCCAATACCCATTGAACTCTCACTATAAAAAGATCAAGTAGATAAAACATCTTACAGTATTTATAAACGTGTGACATTTGGGTTACACAGAACACGTGAAATGTTCGTAGGTTAATTATTTACAACACTGAAAGCTCATATGATTCTGAATATTTTTTTTTACAATGCAACCTTATATATGTTGACTTAAGAAAGTATCCCTATCTCTTAACATATTTCACATTTAGTTGTGTTACAGCCTGAATTCAAAATGGATTAAATAAAATACAAATTCTCACCCATCTACACATAATACCCCATAACGACAAAGTGAAAACATGTCTTTAGAAACGTTTTCAAATGTATTAAAATTTAAAACAGAAATATCTAATTTACATAGTATTCACACCCCTGAGTCAGTACTTTGAAAGGTGTATTCATATCCCAGTGTCTGGTGGAAAGCAGACTGAACCAGGCTTTCTTCTTGGATTTTGCCTGTGCGTAGCTCCATTCAGATTTGTTTTATCCTGAAAAACTACCCAGTCCTTAATGATGACAAGCATACTGTAACGGCTTGTGCTCTCCTCATCCTCAGATGAGGTGAGGAGAGAAGGATCTTCAGACCAAAATGCGGAGTCAGGGAAATAAGCCATCTTTATTACAAATACGACGGCCACTAAACAAAACAAAACACTTTCAAAACTTACACAAAATAACAAAACGTAACGAACGGAACCTGAACATAAACTTACATCGACAAACGTAAACTCACGAACAGGAACGTTACATCGAAACGTACGAACAGCCAAACAGCCCCGAGAGTGAATAACATCGAACACAACGAAGACATCACAGGAGACAATCACCCACAAACAAACAGTGAGAATGCCCTACCTAAATATGACTCTTAATTAGAGGCAAACGCAAACCACCTGCCTCTAATCAAGAGCCATACCAGGCAAACCAAAACCAACATAGAAACAGATAACATAGAATGCCCACCCAACCTCACGTCCTGACCAACTAACACACAAAAACTAACATAAATAGGTCAGGAACGTGACAGTACCCCCCCCACAAGGTGCGAACTCCGGACGCACCAGCACAAAGTCTAGGGGAGGGTCTGGGTGGGCATCTAACCACGGTGGTGGCTCAGGCTCCGGGCGCGGTTCCCACCCCACCATAATCCATCCTAGCCTCCTCCCTCCAAGAATGTCCACCCTCTTTCTTCCCCCACAAAATCCTCTTAATAACATATCTAATAATGACAACACCGGGACAGAGAGATAAACCAAGACAGAGGGATAGATAAGAATATAGAGGTAGATAAAGATAGAGAGGGAGATCAGGATAGAGGGGCAACTCCGGACTGAAAGGCAGCTCCGGACAGAGAGACAGCTCTGGACTGGTGGGCAGTTCTGGGTATCTAGCCTTTTCAGGCTGAAGGGCAGCTCATGGCTGACTGACGACTCTCGACGCTCATGGCAGGCTGACGGCTCTCGACGCTCATGGCAGGCTGACGGCTCTCGACGCTCATGGCAGGCTGACGGCTCTCGACGCTCATGGCAGGCTGACGGCTCTCGACGCTCATGGCAGGCTGACGGCTCTCGACGCTCATGGCGCTCTGACGGCTCTGGCTGCTCATGGCGCTCTGACGGCTCTGGCTGCTCATGGCGCTCTGACGGCTCTGGCTGCTCATGGCGCTCTGACGGCTCTGGCTGCTCATGGCGCTCTGACGGCTCTGGCTGCTCATGGCGCTCTGACGGCTCTGGCTGCTCCTGGCTCGCTGGCAGGTCTGGCAGATCCTGTCTGGTTTGCGGCTCTGGCAGATCCTGTCTGGTTGGCGGCTCTGGCAGATCCTGTCTGGTTGGCGGCTCTGGCAGATCCTGTCTGGTTGGCGGCTCTGGCAGATCCTGTCTGGCTGACGGCTCTAGCGGCTCCTGTCTGGCTGACGGCTCTAGCGGCTCCTGTCTGGCTGACGGCTCTGGAGGCTCATGGCAGACGGGCGGCTTTGCAGGCTCATGGCAGACGGGCGGCTTTGCAGGCTCCTGGCAGACGGATGGCTCAGATGGCGCTGGGGAGACGGATGGCTCAGATGGCGCTGGGGAGACGGATGGCTCAGATGGCGCTGGGGAGACGGATGGCTCAGATGGCGCTGGGGAGACGGATGGCTCAGATGGCGCTGGGGAGACGGATGGCTCTGGCCGGATACGGTACACTGTAGACCTGGTGCGTGGTGCCGGAACTGGAGGCACCGTGCTAATGACAAGCACCTTCCTACTAGTGCGGGGAGCAGGGACAGGGCACACTGTACTCTCAAAGCCTACTCTATCCCTGATGCGAGGTACCGGCACTGGTGACGCCGGGCTGAGGACAAGCACATCAGGATTAGTAGGGGGAGAAGATACAGTTTGTACAGGGCTCTGGAGACGCACTGGTAGCTTAGTGCGTGGGGCCGGAACTGGAGGCACCGGGCTAGATACACGCACTACAGGGAGAGTGCGTGGAGGAGGAACAGGGCTCAGGATACGCACTGGTAGCCTAGTGCGTAGTGTAGACACTGTAGGTACTAGGCTGGGGCGGGGAGGTGGTGCCGGAAATACCGGACCGTGGAGGCGTACTGGCACTCTTGAGCATTGAGCTTGCCCAACCTTACCTGGTTGAATGCTCCCGGTTGCCCGACCAGTGCGGGGAGGTGGAATAACCCGCACCGGCCTATGTAGGCGAACCGGGGAAACCATGCGTAAGGCAGGTGCCATGTATGCCGGCCCGAGGAGACGCACTGGAGACCAGACGCGTTGAGCCGGCCTCATGACACCTGGCTCAATACTCAATCTAGCCCTACCAGTGCGGGGAGGTGGAATAACCCGCACTGGGCTATGCACTCGTACAGGAGACACCGTGCGCTCTACTGCGTAACACAGCGCCTGCCCGTACTCCCGCTCTCCACGGTAAGCCTGGGAAGTGGGCGCAGGTCTCCTACCTGCCCTTGGCCCACTACCTCTTAGCCTCCCCCAAGAAATTTTTGGGAATTACTTACGGGCTTTTTCGGCTTCCGTGCCAGACGCGTTCCCTCATAGCTCCGGTTCCTCTCCCCGGTAGCCTCTGCTCTCCTCAGTGCCTCCACCTGTTCCCATGGGAGGCGATCCCTCCCAGCCAGGATCTCCTCCCAAGTGTAGCAACCCTTTCCGTCCAAAACATCATCCCATGTCCATTGCTCCTTTCTCTCCTGTCCCTTACTCCGTTTAATTTTCCCTTGCCGCTTGGTCTTAGCGTGGTGGGTGATTCTGTAACGGCTTGTGCTCTCCTCATCCTCAGATGAGGTGAGGAGAGAAGGATCTTCAGACCAAAATGCGGAGTCAGGGAAATAAGCCATCTTTATTACAAATACGACGGCCACTAAACAAAACAAAACACTTTCAAAACTTACACAAAATAACAAAACGTAACGAACGGAACCTGAACATAAACTTACATCGACAAACGTAAACTCACGAACAGGAACGTTACATCGAAACGTACGAACAGCCAAACAGCCCCGAGAGTGAATAACATCGAACACAACGAAGACATCACAGGAGACAATCACCCACAAACAAACAGTGAGAATGCCCTACCTAAATATGACTCTTAATTAGAGGCAAACGCAAACCACCTGCCTCTAATCAAGAGCCATACCAGGCAAACCAAAACCAACATAGAAACAGATAACATAGAATGCCCACCCAACCTCACGTCCTGACCAACTAACACACAAAAACTAACATAAATAGGTCAGGAACGTGACACATACCCATAAGAGGATGCAGCCACCACTATGCTTGAAAACATGAAGAGTGGTACTCAATAACATGTTGTATTTGATTTGCCCCAAACATGATAGTTTGTATTCAGGACAAAAATAAACATTTTGCCACATTTTTTAAGTATTACTTTAGTGCCTTGTTGCAAACAGGATGCATGCTTCGGAATGTTTTTATTCTGTATAGACTTCTATCTTTTCACTCTGATAATTAGGTTAGTATTGTGGATTAACTACAATGTTGTTGATCCATCCTCAGTTTTTTCCTATCACAGACATTAAACTCCGTAACGGTTTTTAAGTCACCATTGGCCTCATGGTGAAATCCCTGAATGGTTTCCTTTCTCTCCGGCAACTGAGTTAGGAAGGACGCCTGTATCTTTATGGTGCCTGGGTGTATTGATACACCATCCAAAGTGTAATTAATAACTTCACGATGCTCAAAGGGATATTCAATGTCTGTTTTTTATTACATTTTTTATCCATCTACCAATAGGTGGCCTTCTTTGCGAGGCATTGGAAGACATCGCTGGTCTTTGTGATTGAATCTGTGTTTGAATTCACTGCTTAGCTGAGGGACCTTACAGATAATTGTATGCGTGGGGTACAGAGGTGAGGCAGTCATTCAAAAATCATGTTAAATACTATTATTGCAAACAGAGGGAATCCATGCAACTTATTGTGACTTGTTAAATCCATTTTTACTCCTGAACTTATTTAGGCTTGCCATAACAAAGAGTTTATTGACTGAAGACATTTCAGCTTTTCATTTTTAATTAATCTGTAAAAATTTCGAAAAACATAATTCCACTTTGACATTATGGGGCCATTAGGCCAGTGACAAAAAATTGCAATCTAATTAATTGTAAATTCAGACTGTAACACAACAAAATGTGGAAAAAGTAAAGGGGTGTGAATACTTTCAGAAGGCACTGTATCTGGTTAGTAGCCTAAATTCTGCAGTAAATTGTGGCACTTTACCTCTTCAATAAGGTTTACGATGAAATTGAAATGAAATTGTCTGTTCTTTCAGCCAGAGATGTTTTTAGACAGTGCCGCTTTAGTAATTTACGGCCATTTCTATAATATAGTCACCCACGTACTTGGAGCAGATGGTGCGTCTAACATTTAAAGGGACATTGGACTCCAAAATCAACATTGTCAGATGTTTTTAAGACCTCAAAAGTAGTCTAATGTCAGTATGAGTCCACACATCCCACGCCACTGGTTATGTAGATCAGGCTACACAAATTAATGGAAAAGATAAGCACCGCAGATCTGGAATTTACATCTTTTACATTACTTTTAAATTGTGGAAAATAACTGAATCTACAAAACATGTTGACCTGGGACGTAGACTAATCGTGACATTAGCTTTGAGTTCTGAAAATATTTAGATTTTAGAGGGTAATGTCTCTTTGATATATTTACATATACGGTGTATTCGGAAAGTATTCAGACTCCTTGTCTTTTTCCACATTTTGTTACGTTACAGCCTTATTCCAAAATGTATTAAATAACATGTTTTACTCATCAATCTACACACAATACCTCATAACGACAAGGCGGAAACAGGTTTTTATAAATTTTAGGACATGTATTAAAATAAAAAATATCTTATTTACATAAGTATTCAGACCCTTTACTATGATACATGAAATTTAACTAATGAGCATCTTGTTTCCATTGATCATCCTTGAGATGTTTCTACAACTTGGAGTACACCTGTCTTAAATTCATTTGATTAGACATGATTTGGAAAGGCAGACACCTGTCTATATAAGGTCCCAGTGTTGACAGTGCATGTCAGAGCAAAAACCAAGCCATGAGGTCAAAGGAATTGTCCCGTAGAGCTCCGAGACAGGATTGTGTTGAGGCACAGATCTGGGGAAGGGTACCAAAAAAATGTCTGCAGCATTGAAGGTCCCCAAGAACACAGTGGCCTCCATCATTCTTAAATGGAAGAAGTTTGGAACCACCAAGACTCGTCCTAGAGCACACCGCCCGGCCAAACAGAGCAAATGGAGGAGAAGGGCCTTGGTCAGGGAGGTGACCAAGAACCCAATGGTCACTCTGACAGAGCTCCAGAGTTCCTCTGTGGAGATGAGAGAACCTTCCAGAAGGACAACTATCTCTGCAGCACTCCACCAATCAGGCCTTTATGGTAGAGTGGCCAGAAGGAAGCCACTCCTCAATTAAAGGCACATGACAGCCTGCTTGGAGTTTGCCAAAAGGTACCTAAATGACTCTCACACCATGACAAGATTCTCTGGTCTGATGAAACCAAGATTGAACTCTTTGGCCTCAATCCCAAGCTTCACGTCTGGAGGAAACCTGGCACCATCCCTATGGTGAAGCATGGGGGTGGCAGCATCATGCTGTGGGGATGTTTTTCAGCTGCAGGGATTGGGAGACTAGTCAGGATCAAGGGAAAGATGAACAAAGCAAAGTACAGAGAGATCCTTGATGAAAACCTGCTCCAGAGCGCTCCGAACCTCAGACTGGGGTGAAGGTTCACCTTCCAACAGGACAATGACCCTAAGCACACAGCCAAGACAACGCAGGAGTTCTGAATGTCCTTGAGTGGCCCAGCCAGAGCCCAGACTTGAACCTGATCGAACATCTCTTGAGAAAATTGCTGTGTTTAGCGACGCTCCCCATCCTACCTGACAGAGCTTGAGAGGATCTGCAGAGAAGAATGGGAGAAACTCCCTAAATACAGGTGTGACAACCGTTTGGCTTCATACCCAAGAAGACTCAAGGCTGTAATCGCTGCAAAGGTGCTTCAACAAAATACTGAATAAAGAGTTTGAATACTTAGTAAATGTGATCTTTCAGTTTTTTTGTTTTAATAAATGTAGAAAGAAATCTAACAAACTGTCGTTGCTTTGTCATTATGAGGTATTGTTTATAGATTGATGAGGGGGGGAAAAACAATGTAATCCATTTTAGAATAAGGTTGTAACGTAACAAAATGTGTAAAAAGGAATGGTGTCTGAATACTTCCCGAATGCACTGTATCTGTATATTAAAGGCAGTTGTAAAAACATTACAATATCATGGGATTGTGTATGTATTTATTTAATAGAAACTCTAGATTTTTTGTACGGTACTTTCTTTCTGTGTAATAGAGCTGAATCCCTAGTACTATCTTTAAAAGTATACTCTCTAATGAGACTGTCGATCACAACATCATCAACGTTTTGGCAAAAATACTTTAAAAGTAATGTTTACAAATTCAAAAAACAACTGTAAACAGTTGTTCTTGTTACGTTCATTTAATATTATTTTGAATAACTTGAATTTCACACTTGGGGAGATGTTTGAACATACCAGCACATTACACTTTTGCACATGCAATGTGATATTTTCGCTGTCAACTAACACCTTTGATTCTCCCAAGAAATGTGTCAGTAGCTAGGTTTCCATCCAATTGGTGACAGATGTTCAGGTGAGTATTCTAAAATCATCATAAAAACAAATATGTGCATTTTCCCACCAGACATGTTTCGATCAAATGTACTTATTGAAGATTAAAGAGGTTTTCATCCCATTTTCAACTCTACTGAGTTTTCTCACAAAAAAAAGTTTGCGTTATATAGCGTGGTCGCATACACTGGTTTTGTCACTTGAGCTTGAAGCCACGAACGCGCATTTCGCTGTTGGCTAGAGCGCACCTATAGCCTACCATTATTATGGACAAAAGAGCAACGTTATTTTTATTTGTCAAACGGCAGCCAAGCATCGATTATCAGTTCACCAGAATAAGACCCTCAATATTTATTGGAAAGGAGCATCAAGCTAATCACCTTGCACTTTCACCAGCCTGTGAAGTTTGTCATAAATTATTTCATCTGTAGCCTAATAGACTGCATGCTTTCCCGACGAGTCGTAGTGGGAGGACCACACAACATGTCATTGCGTGACTCAAAGTTTACTCGATATGATGGTTAAAATCGTTTCCACCGACATTTCTCGCATAATTCATTTTACCGACAAAGAAAGATCCCACCTTGTCTGGCGTATTTTGTTTTGTTGACATTTGGAAAGTTTACCCCCCAAAAATATGTTTCCAAAAAATATGTCTCACGCCTGTCATGACATTTTGTTATTCAACATGCATTTTACTCACATATAAATGTTGGATGGAAACCTGGTTATCGTAAGTGTTAATTATTCAGCTTTCATAAGTCAAGAGCAGTATAATGTCCCTTTAATGAGCTCTACTGATTTATGCAAAATAAAGAGAGAGAAAACATTTAAGACAAGGAACATCTTCGTGAAATGTAAAACTGCAAGAGACACCATTTCTCGACAACAGTTATAAGACATACAGATAAAGTGCAATACTTCCTTCTCTTCACTAGCTGCCACTTTCATTTTTGGGGGGAAAACACCTTCGCCAGGGGCTGAATGGCAGTGCAAGCAAGAGAAAGAGGATCCCGCCCAAAATAAGCATGACCCCTGCACACCCAATACAGGACACTGACCAAGACAGCTCGTGACGCAACGGCACCGAGTGGTCACTGGCTAGGAAGGAGAGGACCGATTGGTTGAAAACAGCAAGAGATAGGAGCATCAGGAGGCCTAAGAGAGAGAAGGAGAGAGAGAGAGAGAAAGAGAGGGATGAAGAACAAAAAGAGAGAGATATTAGGGGCTTGGTGTGTGTGGAGATGGTAAATACATCTTACTGATGGGTCGGTGGAGGTGGTATTGATGTATGTGACCTTTCCCTCATCCACTTCTCAGAGCCTCAGAGTATATCAGGACTGGACAGGTGCCATGACTAATGCCCTGTGTATCTAATTGGTGAGCTCCCTTGATACACTTGAATAATAGCTCTATGTTTTTTGTTTAAAAAAATAAATAATAGCGTTGAGTACCAGTAGCTTTGTTTTGTTTCTGCTGCATGCACAGGTTTAGTCCTAACTGGCTCCTAACGCTCTGCAACATGGGTAAGGTCTGAATCGTGTTCTCCTCGCATCCTATCTCCTATCTCCTTCTCAAAACCCATTGGATGACAAAGCCAGAGGTCCTTCCCCTCTGACCTTCTCCTCCAATGGATTTTGAGAAGGAGACAAGGAGAGAGGACACAAGGAGTAATGCAATTGAGCATGAGATCTTCCCATGGTCTCATTAGATATGTGACATTTAACCATTGTAGTTATACACTGAGTGTACAAAACGTTTTTAACAGTTGAACCCCCCCCCCCCACCCCTTTTGCCCTCAGAACTTGTCGGAAAGCTTGCCCACGTTGACTCCAATGCTTCCCACAAGGGATCAATAAGGGATCATCGCTTTTCACCTGGATTCACCTGGTCAGTCTATGACATGGAAAGAGCAGGTACTCTTAAAGTTATGTCAACACAGTGTATAATACCTTGGCTGTCACATGTCTACTCGCTCACCTGACAGAATGAAGCAAACCGAAGCAGGCTTGAGGAAGAACGATTCTCCTTTGCTGAGGGCTGTGGTGATGCATATGGCCCCCATGACCATCAGGAAGAGACCGAAGAGGGCCATCATGGCTGCCGCCACATTCAGACCTGGGAAGAGAGAAACGGTTGTTCTCTTGATACAGGTACATTCCATTATTCATAGTACATTTGCACCGGGTACAGTTACATTTTAGTCATTTAGCAGACTCTCTTATCCGGAGCGACTTGCAATGAGGGCGTTCAACCAAGGTAAGTAAAACAACCACATAAGTGAAACATTGTTCAAAATGGCAATCTACAAAAAGGTAAAGGTCATGGCATCCACGTATAATTCATCACCTCTGACTAGCCTAGAGGATAATGGAAGCGTTAAATGTCACACTCCTGACATACAGGGCATCATTCCCATTGAAACTAATCCAAAACACAGAAGACATTGTTTCTTTTGCGCATAATAAATCCAAAGATGTTGAATTTGGCCCTCTTAAACAATATGGTGCACGACACTTCTGGTTTAGAGCTCGAGAAAATAACAGGATTTCACAATTGGTCCCCATAGACCCACAAAGAAAAGCTGTCTTGCTGACTTCAATGCCATAACAGAAAGGAGTAGGAGGAATACATTATAGACACTCACTGCAGTCAATGGCTGACCCAGTGAAACATAGACGACAGACTCCAAGAAGAAAGAAAGAGAGTGGGCGGGCAAGGTGGGACATAGGTTGAAAGAGGGCAGGGGGACAAGCTGACTCACTCTTTTCTGTCGTCTTCTGGAAGATGACAGCGTTCTCTCCGGTGGTGTAGAACTTGAAGTAGTTGCAGTGAGATTCTGAAGGAGATGAGGAGAGACGAGGAACTTATTTGAAACGGACGGAGACCTTATCCACTTGCCCATCACCATCATTTTATTGAGATTCGTACGGCTTGCTGCACACTAGTTATCGTACATTCACGCAAATCAATGACAATACCAAGGCTATTATCTCTTCTATACAATTAGTGTCATGGCATCTCGTACTCTAATACATGCAGTTGATCCTACATATAGACTACCATACAAATATACTACAGCACTGCCTTCACTGGTATTCTATTTTAGTACAGTATTTGAGAGTAATATGTGTGTTAGTTCAAGGTAAGCATCTATCTAAGCATCTATCTACAGAATGTAAATGTATATTGCAGTCCATCTGTGACCCAGTCTACACCTGCATCCAGTGGTTGGATTGTGGACACAACGCTAATACCTGATATCTAGCCGTATCTAATGGTGGGGGCTATAGCTATGTAATTATATCATAATTGTCACTTCTGGCCTTGAAATCATGAGATTTGGCTGAACTACCCCTTTCAAATCTGTCATAGAAGGGTCCATTGGAGAGCGTTTTGTATAGTTTTGAATGTACGGGTTTGAGTGAACGCTGTTTGGTTTACACAAAATCATGTAGGCCTATTCATGCAGCCCCAGAGCAGTCACCTCCTGGCAGTTCAGCCGGCCCACAGCTCTCTCGCTCAGGGTCTATGTCCGCCACCCACAGAGTCCGGGAGCATCCTTTCCAGAGCCCGTAGTGAGCCGCCAGACACGTCTGGTTGTTGTAGAAGTTCTTGGGCGGGGACAGCTCCACCCAATACTCTGTGCCCAAGCCCAAGACTGTCAATACCACGCCCACGATGGCCACGAAGAACGCCAGCTTAATCTTGCCCTTCTGGACCTCGCTCATGCCCCCTGGGTGTCTCGATGTCAACGCTTTTGCCCGGCGCTTAACTCCCATAGCACCAGCCCCAGCCCCTCTGCCACCCATGACACCGGTCAGTCCCAGTGGACCTGCTCCTGGTCCTACGCCCATCCCTGGTGGAATCGGCCTGCCATCCTCTTCGTGCAGAAAGAAGGTGGACCACATAACAGCTTTGCAGATGTTCACGATTGGAAAAAAATGAATATGAATAATGGCTAAAGACAGGTAGAGAGTGCAGGAGACAGGGAATGGGTTTCTATGGTGAAGTGGCAGTGGAGCAATAGAAATGATGCTAGACAGGGATTGTTTTGGCAAGCGGGATGGAGGGACATGTGGGAGGACAGGGGGGAAACAGGAAGATGTGGGAGGACAGGAAAAGAAGGTAAATGGGAATTAGCAGCACTGCTGACTCAGTTTATGAAGCAAACATGCTAAACCCATGACAAAAAAGGATAAACCATGTTTAGGATTATCAGTGCAGAAATATATATATTTTTGTTTTTTTGGGTGTCGGCACAAATCATTAATTGTAAGTTAGTAACACCAGACATCGAAAGCTTGATGTAAAAGGTGGTTTGGAAGAAGGATGCAATGATGAGTGGGTCATAATGAAAAATGAGTCATAAATTAGAATAGATTTGAAAAATATATAAAAAAGAGAGGTAGCTTCTGGGTAGAAGTTGGGAAACAGAGTTATGGAGGAGAAGCCAGGAAGGCGAAAGCAGCTTATTCTAAATGAAGAAAAAAAATGAGTTTTAACATCAGTAGAAGACAATCTACTGACTTTAAACAATCACAATGTTAGTATAAACTAAATGTTAAAACTGCCGTATCCCCCTTATAATGGCTGATAAAATCCAACATGGCAAATATCATTTTCATCTTGACGGCTATATGATGGACAATTTTAATGCTGCACATAATATTTTCCAACTGCATGGTTGCTACATTGATACTTTCTCACCTTTCAAAGCAAATATTGTGTGCACATATTACATCAGTTACTATCATCAAGTCAGAGTTGTGTTAAAGTCACTTTTTTACATGGTTTCGTACATCTTAAATAACCATATCTATATTTAGATGTCGACTGAAAGATGGACAACATATTGCTACTGTATCTTACAAAGAAGTCTAAGCAACTAGTACGCTAACTCAAAATAAGGCAATGAAAAGGCTTCAGCAATAATATTTGAACCTCATTACCGTTACCCTCGCAGGTTATAAAAATTGACCGAAAGAGGAAGTTCTGAACAATAAAGATTCAAATTACAGATGCAAAATAGTCCTGTATGATTCAGTCTTGAATAGCTCTTTTGGGTTGGTCCCTTTTTTAAAAATGTACGCCTAAAATGGCATACCCAAATCTAACTGCCTGTAGCTCCGGCCCTGAAGCCAGGATATGCATATTCCTGATACCATTTGAAAGGAAACACTTTGAAGTTTGTGGAAATGCAAAAGGAATGTAGTAGAATAAAACACATTAGATCTGGTAAAAGATAATACAAGAAAAAAAAAAATGTTTTAAATAAAAAATTGTACCATCATCTTTGAAAAGCAAGAGAGAGGCCATAATATATTATTCCAGCCAAGGTGCAATTTAGATGTTGGCCACTAGATGGCAGCAGTGTATGTGCAAAGTTTCAGACTGATCCAATTGCATTTCTGTTAAAACTTTTGTATCAAGACTGCCCAAATGTGCCTAATTTGTTTATTTATAACTTTTCATGTTCTGAATTGTGCACTCTCCTCAAACAATAGCATGGTATTCTCTCACTGTAATAGCTACTGTAAATTGGACAGTGCAGTTAGATTACCAATAATGTAAGCTTTCTGCCAATATCAGATATGTCTATGTTCTGGGAAATGTTCTTGTTACTTACAACCTCATGCTAATTGCATTAGCCTACGTTAGCTCAACCGGGACCCACTAATCTTGAAGAAGTTTTAAAGTGCCTGGCAATATTCCATTCAAATCAACTTATTCCATTTCAATACCCATTGAAATATACAACATTGTGATCAGTAACTCCATTAAATACGCAAAAAAAATACGCAAACTCGACCAGCAACAAATGCCGACACCCCAGAGCAACTTTAAAGGCCATCATAAGTATAAGCAATTCCATTTATTTTTCAATTATGTAATTCAATATCCCTCTACGACGGACCCAAATTAATTTATTTCGTCAAATTTTGCTTTACTATACACTCAGTCATGGCCACATTACGAATCATAACAATGATATGAAGAAATTGCTGACCTGTTCGGTGTGCATGTGGTTCAGTTCGGAATGAAACAGGGCGAGGCGAAGAGAGGGAGTGCGCAAGAGAGGGGTCGCCGAGGAAGAGAGGAAAGGAGGTATGGGGAGTGGAAAGAGGGTGGAGGCCAAAGTAGTCTTGTGTGAGTGGGTGTGTTTAGTAGCTATGTGGCCACACGCCTATGCCTGTGTATATGTTTGTTTAGACATGCACGTACAGTTGTGCTGGATCTATCTGTCTTTGCTGGCCCCTGTAATATGTATGTGCAAGAATATGCGTCAAGAGTGTGTGGTCCCTATATCACTGTGTGTATCACTCTATATCACTCTATATCACTATATCAGTGTCTGTGTGTGCGTGCGTATGTGTGTATGTGTGAGCGTGCACCTGATAGTGTGTGTGTGTGTGTGTGTGTGTGTGTGTGTGTGTGTGTGTGTGTGTGTGTGTGTGTGTGTGTGTGTGTGTGTGTGTGTGTGTGTGTGTGTGTGTGTGTTTTTGGGTGTGTGTGAGAGAGAGAGAGAAAGAGCGCGCACCCAAAATAATTTAGTGTGTGTGTTTCTTCATTCTATTTTTGACAACCACCTGTTAATGACATACATGTGTTTTTACTAGAGACACAGGCCTGCTGACGAGTTTATGTCAGGAAATGGGGTAAAGGTAGATTCCTGGGGCTTCTGCTAGTATTTTGTAGATTAAAGAATTGTGGCTGCAGCACTTCAAATCAGGAACTTTGCATATAGCCTTGGTGTGACGTAGGCTGAGCGAGATCGAGTAAGGACAAGGGGCAAACTGGATACTCTGCCTTTTGCTGACACCTTCAAACCCAGAGTTTATCCATGGTCAATCTGGGTTTGTGTAGGAGACAGTATTATCTGATTCCAGCTAAGCAGCTGGAGTTTCAGGATCTATTCACAGGGTCTATAACAGTTAATTGTAACATACCCTTGAGCAAGATCCAAGGACTTTAAACCTGTATTGCTTGAGTTGACTGGAAGCCTATTTTAAAGCTGCTATATTAAGACGCTATGCAAAAGTGAGTGTGAGTTATGTACATTGCCCTAGATAAAGGCGTCCTCTTGGCAGGAAACAATATGAAATGGAGACATTTATAAATGTACTTGATTTCTTCCATTCTAAAGGCAACATTATTACAATTGTTTCTGGGGAGACTTAATAAATGATTGATACAACTCAAATTCAAGCTGAGTCAAACGACCCTTTCTCTTGTATCGGAAAGTTCAATAAAAGATTTGAGCATACCTGTAAATATTTTACACCTCTGCTGCCCAATGCACAACCTTATACAGTGAGTGCATGGGGATGGCTGTTAGTGCCACTACTGTATGTCGAGCACATACCATTCAGATCCTATGTCCAGAGGCACATACAGTACACAACATAGGCATAAGGACCTCAACACCACACCACAACTCCCTATCAGGGGGAAAGATTTATGTAGTGAGGTCATACAGGGACTCCAGGGATGACTGTCTCCAAACCGTGCTACACTAACAGACAGGAGGAGTGTAATCAGTTCTAGACAATATAAACAGTGATCCTGAATTGTTTTTTTGACTTGTTTGATGTATTTATTGCACTAGATTTGCATTTAAAACAAATATACATAATGTATGCACAAATTATTTTTTGTAACAAAAATACATGTATATAGTATACAGCTGGTATGTACATTTGGGCCCAAATAATAACATGTTAGACTATGAGAATGCAACCCAGGGGTAGGTGTGACCTCTCTGGTCTAAACAGTGCTTCAACAGGGTTGGTAATTATGCGACTGGAAACATTCATTCGCACAGGGAATTATTCTCCTGGCAGTGACAGAATGCTGCAGTCAGATGTGCTCAGCATTGTGATAAGTAATGAGAGAGACTGGGGGCCCTGTTTGAATACTTCAGAAATGCATCCTTCCTTCCTTGTTTCCTCGAATATCTTTGAAACGCCTCCTTCATTCCTTGTGTCCTTGAGGTAAGCACAGATTTAGAAGTGATCAGATAGGTGTAAGCAATGTTATCACCAATCCAACTAATTCAGAGCTCTGATTACTTCAAGAAAGGTAGGAAGGAAGGATGCATTTCTGAAGTACTAGAAAAGGGCCCTGGACTGCGAGTTACTAAGATAATGCAGTAGGGAATGATCTCCATAAGATGGCACTACCAGTCAGAGCTTTGTGGGGTGGCGATGCTGACAAAATGAGCCACCCTGATTTAAAAGTCATGCATAGCAAGGTTTGACTCTAATGTGTGATAGGATTAGACCAGTGCGAGGTGATTCGTTAGGGACAAAGTTGGGGTTGTGTTGCATTGGAGTGGTACTAAAATCCACCCAAAACACTCATTCCTTTCATTTAATACATTAATACGTGAGGACAATATTTTTTGTGAACAAATGTTTCATTTTGGCGTTATAATAAGGTTGGTAGCAATATGGAAAATCGTTGTGGAAATCTGTTGCAGGTCAAGTCGACTACAAAATCCACAATGCAATGCTCTCTCTATGAGCCAGCTGGCTAGCTAGCTAGCAAAGCTAGCTACACACAATAACACCAAAGACAATATCAGCATGTAACGCAGCTAGTTAGCTGTAAAATCTCATAAACAAACTGCACTATCAACTTAGAAGTATATCTCACCATGTTCAACCTGCAGATTTATGAGCCTCACAGAGTGGAGTCTAACATTCGCAACAGCAGATATACTTTTGAGGAGATGGGAAACATTGCCCATGCTACATCAGTGGGCCACGCAGTCCATTCTGTGCTATTCTGGAACAAGGAGCGCTCTCCTTCAAGGAGTGAATGGGAGTCTATTGGGCGCTAGCTCAAAAACCCAACATTTGCACGAATTTCGTCAACAAGAAGTACAACATTACAAATATTTTACGAGATGTGAGATAATTAACTTGCTATCTGTAGTATCGTATAGCTTTGGAATCCTGACATTCCTTCCTTTCAGGAAAATAGGCACATTTCTCAACATATACACTGACTTTGAGAAGGGATTGCGTAACGATTAGCTTAGCAACCGTGTGACGCAGCATGTGAACGTGATTGGTGGACAGTCTGCATGGGTAGGGCGATATACGTGCCTTTGTTCACTGGATTCCTATCTCCTTTCAATATTATCTCTGGCAACGGCACCATGCAATGCACCCTGGAACATAGAGGCAGACAAATTGGTCAAATGTGCTAGACCCTCTGTTAAATTACACATTTCTTGAGGTAGGAGTATCGCAAAAAAATATTCGAGAGTAGACATCGGCCAGTAATGAAATCTGACATCTGGATCGAGGTTTTCGCGATCTATAAGTCATATTCAAATGAACATCCAGTGTAGTGAGAGCGACTTTATCACGGTGCTACGTCATACCGGACGGATTTCTGCCTGCTTGAACGCCAATAACTCAGATGCACATGAAAACATGAAATGACCCAGGGAATCGATAGAACATCCCCTCGGAGGCGCACAAAAACAATATAACATTCAAAATGGGTGAACCTTTCCTTTAATGCCTTATTTGGCATGTAGGCATGGCATAGTGTTGGGGTAGGAGTTCTTCCTGACATGGGGACCTAACCAGGAAAGACTCAAGAGTTTGTTACACTGAGTGTACAAAACATTAGGAACACCTTCCTAATATTGAGTTGCACCCCCTTTTGCCCTCAGAACAGCCTAAATTTGTCGGGGGAATGGATTCTACAAGGTGTCGAAAGCGTTCCACAGGGATGCTGGACCTTGTTGACTCCAACGCTTCCCATAGTTGTGTCAAGTTGGCTGGATGTCCTATGGGTGGTGCACCATTCTTGATACACACGCTAAACTGTTGAGCGTGAAAAACCCAGCAGCGTTGCAGTTCTTGACACAAATCGGTATGTCTGGCACCTACTACGACACCCATTCAAAGGCACTTCAATCTTTTGTCTTGCTCACTCACCCTCTGAATGGCACTCATACACAATCCATGTCTCAATTGTCTCAAGGCTTAAAAATCCTTCTTTAACCTGTCTCCTCCCCTTCATCTAAACTGATCGAAGTGGATTTAACAGTTGAAATCAATAAAGGATCATAGCTTTCACCTGGATTCACCTGGTCAGTCTATATCATGGAAAGAGCAGGTGCTCCTACTGTTTTGTATGCTCAGCGTATATCTATAGCTATAGCTCGAACGATTGTATATGGTGTGGTATAAGGGTTTAGCAGTGTACATTCCATTGTGGCACTCTATGTGATGTGTGTTGTCTGTATGGCGGTGCATCTCCACTCCTCCCTGACTGTGAGGTGCATTATAGCCAGTGGTAATGCTGTGCTTCCTTCTCTCTCTGATTATATTAAGGTCCTGGCTGATGCAGAGAGAGATAAGGGGATTGCCACAGGAGGAGCACCTGCCAGTTATGTGCACTGCGAAGAAAAACGATTACTCATCAACCTCCTTGTCTCTCTCTCAGTCCTTCTATTACTCGCTTGGTGACATACAAATGAAATTGAAGGTACACCTACGCACATGCACACCCCCCCCCCCCCCCCATAGTCTCAGACCATTTCTCTATCAACAATTACATTTGACACAATCTCTCCTCTCTCACTCATATTATTTCCCCTTCTCAAATTTCTATAAGCAAATTTCCTCTCCCATATCTCCTGACAAAATGATCATTATGAAGAGACTGACTGTGTGAAAGAGAAATGACCGTTACTGGAGTTATACCTAGTACTGAGGTGCACTCAGTATAACGTTTATCAGCAGCATATCAATGAGTAACCAACCATTGCAGGAGACACAAAATGGCCGCCCAGCTACCCAATAAAGCCTTTTATTTCCCCAAAGGATCAGTTAGCTGGCCAGGTGTTGAAATGACCTGTTCAAGAACACCTCCATAATGGGATTGTGCAACAGGAATGGACCCCAGTTGAATGCCTGACAGCCTCAAGACACGACAGGACACCTCACCGGATTGAATGGCTCCAGCCGTTGTACACTGAGGCTAAATTAGGATGACCCTGGATTGCCCCATCACAGGTGGGAACCTGTCACTCAACAGATTGATGAAAGAGGATATGATGCAACCGGCTGAGACCCAGGTCCCTAATTCGCCCTGCGGCCAAATGTATGCAAATGTATTCATAGTGCCGCTGCTTGACCCTGCTGGTAGGCTCTGCTACTTGTTTTCGGTGACATCTTTTTAACTTTATTTAAATACAGAAAAATGCAAACTGAGCCACAGTATAGTGTAAATCCAAATCATAACAAAATACTATGTAAAATGTAAAACAATTTAAATGAAACCATAAGAAAGTGTGGTAAAGGGAAACGACCTAGATAGGAACGGAGGCAGGCAGAACATTCATAGCCCTTCTCCTTAATCCTTAGATCATGTTCCTGTTCTCATAACTGCTCTTCGCCCCACTCCTGGTTATAAGAGACAGCTTCGTAGCTGGCGACGGTAGATAGAGGATGAGTCATATAGACAGACAGAGGTAGAACCTCGCTCCCTCTCAACTGGTGCCCCCAGAGAAATGATCAGTTGGCAGCATAACACTTACAGTACATGATCAGAGGTTGCCACTCATGTTCAGACAAAGTGATGTTCCATGCTCCCCACAATCGTGAAGCCGCAGCGTTACATAACAACAACCTGGCAACAGAGACATCCTTCTTTTTATTACTAGCATGCATGCAGGCAATTCCATTTGAAACTTAAAATGACCTAAAAAAAAGATTTAACTTGAGCCTTTTTCCATCTTAATTAATGAAGATGTTTCAATTGAATTGAAATGATGCAGTCCTCGATTCCATTAAAATGGCAAATTGAACCTTCCTCTAACCTATCTATATGGCATAAATGCCTATGGTAAATAAACAAACGTGTTTGGGGGAAGTTGAGACGTCAGTCGTCATTAGGGTACCTTGGACCCACAGTCATTTTATAATTCCAGTCGGAACATAGAAGACATAGGGGTGTTGTCCCAAAAAGACCCCAACGCTGGTAAGTCTATTATTGGGGTGCCATAAGGATGATTAGGGTCAGGCTAGAAGGAAAGGCCTATGTCTAGCACCATCGAGCTACGAAATGTGGAGAGCCCAGATTGGGGTTATGAAATGTGATTACAGTAGTTGTGGAAAAGCCAGGCCTTGATCTTATAGGTTGGGTGGGACTGCATGACTGTTGCCAATGCCAATAATTTTTCCCTCCTCAATCAATGGGGCTTTTGTCCTTCCTGTGTTTGTTTACGAGCTGTTGCAAGCACGCACTGTGCAAAATGCGTACTTGACAAAAGAAAAATAGGATTTCACGATTTCTGGGTACTTGCACCATTATCAAGTTAATGGAACAATAACCAGTGTTGGCCAATTGCAACTATCTGCAGAGTTACAGAAACTCTGTGAGTGTTAAAAAAAAAGTTAACACTTTTGAGTGTTAAATTTAACACTATTAGAGTTGATGCAATACTTGCAATTTTGCTCACTCTCGACTCCAAATGTACAGTAGACCCCCCGAGAGTGACCCTGGCTCTCAAAATTAGCAATATACTGTAGAACAACAATAGCCGTGTGCTACTAACATGCCGATAGGTGTTGTGCACTGACCATGCCACTCTTGTTGATCCCAGCAGATAAGAGACCACACTGGTTGGACTGAAGAATCACTGGCCAGGACTTCTCACTGGGTAGGACTACTTGGCGTTAACATGGCAATTAGTGTCTAATGTCCATCTCACCTCTCACCTCTCTCTCACACTCCCTCCTCACTGTCATTGTTCTTCCTCCTGTCCACCCTCCTCCTGTCCATTCCTCTCTTGTCCATCCTCCGCTCTACCTCTAGGAATCTGTTTCTCTCTCATCCATTTTCTCTCCAAACTGTCTGAACTCCTTGACAATTAGCATTAGAAAATATATTTCTGATTTGGTCATTATTATGGGTATGTGAAAATTGAAAAGGCAGTTTCATCTTCTTTATTAAGGTATTTACGAACTTTTCTACATCATTAGCAATATTATATAATACATTTTTCAAAAATGTTGACCTTTTCCTTGATTTAATGTGATAACTTATGCTTCTGCAGTGTATTTGTCATATCAATATAATGTGAAGTGCATGGTCAGCATCATTTAACCACCTAGCATTTTGTTTGTTTCATTTCCCCAATGATCTTCACAGTATATAAATGGTTCCCTAGTTTGTTCTGGTACATGGAAGTATTTTTAATTTTTTTATTTCACCTTTATTTAACTAGGTAGGCTAGTTGAGAACAAGTTCTCATTTGCAACTGCGACCTGGCCAAGATAAAGCATAGCAGTGTGAACAGACAACAACACAGAGTTACACATGGAGTAAACAATAAACAAGTCAATAACATAGTAGGGGGGAAAAAAGTAGAATATAGTGTAGTCAAAGTGTTTCAGTTGCTTGGACTTAACTTAACTTATATATTGTCAATATAGGCTCATAAACACCTTTATTATACCCAGATTTTTTTTACCAGTTCAATTTTAATGCTTGGGTGTTCATGGGCAAACGAGTGTCCAAAGCTCTGTAGGGAAATAATCTGAACCTGAGAAAGGGTACTTGTTGATGTCTTGAAAGTCAAGAAGAATCAATAAAATGGTTGACCGTGAGAACCAGGAGGAGTGGAGGGATATGCAGACAAAGACAAAGGAGTGAGAGAGGGAGGGAGAGGAAGAGAGAGTTAAAATGATCCTCCTCGAACAAATCCTTTTCAATCTGATCAGTGTTTGGGATGGACTAACCAGCTTGGGACTCTGTAGCTTGTGACCAGGTAAGGACACTTATTCTCGCCCAAAACATTTATTACTCCTTGGGATGGTTTCAAATGTTTTAAAATATACAAATCTAACCTTCAGGATAATCTGCTTTGCTCTGTCCAAATGGTTGATCGAGCCTGGCTAGAACTCTATTTTAGAAACCTTTCAGATTGAAAGTAAATGTCTCCAAAATTGTAGGGTGCTGTTCTTATTTTCTGGTGAAGTCAGAAAAAGCTAGTATAAAACAATATGTTTAAATTTGTAGGCATAGCTTTTATTGATCTCACTCAATGTAGTATTAGTGTGTTAGTACTTTTTACGTAATTGTCAAGACACCTTACCTGGGATTATACAAATGTCTATAATATGTTTACTTTTGAAAAGTATAGGATAAAGGTTTTTCCATGTAAATGAATTATACAATAGTCAGATTTTCCTTACGTAATATTTCAACTACAGTATATAGAAGCATGATCTGAAACGTGACAAAGTATTACAAATAGATCAATTGTGACTCCTTATTTAGGAATTATTTAATTATTTTGGAGTAGCCAATTGTATTGCTGCAAATGTGCACGTTTGCTTTCAAGCTGAATTGGGATTTTAATTTTGTATTATGTCTTTACTATTGGTAATTTGTATGGTTATTTCTGGAATCTTGTTTGTCTGCATTTTTTCTCAAGTTTGTACTTTGGTATTGTGATTATGCTTCACTAGCTATAGAATAAAGAAGTAGATTAAAATGTCATTCATCTGTACATTCTTAGAAAAAAAGTAGCTATCTATAACCTTTAAAGGGTTATTCGGCTGTCCCCATAGGATAACCCTTTGAGAGAACCATTGTTGGTTCCAGGTAGAACTATTTTGGTTACAGGTAGAAAATAGAACCCTCATTTAAAAAATGGTATCACTCTTTTTTTTTACAATACAAAACAGAAACAACAACACATCCATAACATCACCCCTGACCAGACCCACCTGCTCACACCCCGATCTTCAGCTGCTGGATCACTCTCCCCCACATGACCTAAACTGCACCATTTTGTTTCTCTCCATCGCTCATGCACTTTCCACATTTAAATAATAAAGCCTTACCATTGTATCAACGATGGAGGATTGATTGATTTTCACTTTTTAAGTATACTTTTTTCTAAATGATTGACAAGAAAAGTATCGTCCAACCCATTTGGTATCTCACTGCACACTCATATGCCATGTCTCGAAATATGCAGACACAAATTAAAAGTACATTTACATTGTAATTCCGACAGACAACTTTACAGCTCCGCCCACAACTCCTGGACTTTATAACATTCCCAGAAGGCATGGATTATTGAGTCATTGTTAGTTTTACACTTAAGACATGACTTTGCTGTTGTGCTATAGAATTTGTGAATTTTGTCTTGTGTAATGAATTCTATACATTAGTTTATTTAAGTGATAATGCCCGAGAAGACGGTGTTTGGAGGATGTTATTGGCACGGTTTTTGTTAGGCCCGAGACGAAGTCGAATCTAGGGTTGCTACCCAAGCTAGCTGGTTGTTCATTCTATCGGTTTAGTTGCCAGAGACTCGATCCAGTCGTTAAGTCTTTTGCTCTAAATCTATGGACGTGACCCAGTCGTTCGTTCTAAATGTTCCGTTGCCATGATGGCTGGAAACATTGTTATCCTTTGCTTGCTAGCTAGCCAACTTTGGCTAACACAGTCACGTCAAACAACAGTGCAGTCAGAATAACATCAAAGTAGCTGCATTTGCTTTTGTTAAAGCTAGTTTCAGTGTTTTTATTTTTTTAAACATACAATATTGAGCTAGTGTGCGATTTCGCCTTCAGGTTTGGATAGTGCTAGTTTACAAATCTCCTACTCAGTGGTGTAAAGGACTTAAGTAAAAATACTTTAAACTACTACTTAAATAGTTTTTTGGGGGGGGGTATCTGTACTTCACTATTTATATTTTTGACACCCTTTACTTTTACTCCACTACATTCCTAAAGAAAATAATGTACTTTTTACTCCATTAATTTTCCCTGACACCCAAAAGTACTCGTTACATTTTGAATGCTTAACAGGACTATAAGGGAACAAGGCAAGACCCAGATGCCGACACGGGAGGCAGATGGTTTGAGGCTTGATATTTATTAAACATTCCAAAAGGGGTAGGCAAGAGAATGGTCGTAGGCAAGAGAATGGTCGTGGACAAAAGGTCAAAACCAATTCAAATTCCAGGAGGTACAGAGTGGCAGGCAGGCTCGAGGTCAGGGCAGGCAGAATGGTCAGGCAGGCGGGTACGGAGTCCAAAAAACAGGCAAGGGTCAAAACCGGGAGGACTAGCAAAAGAGAATAGAAAAGGCAGGAGTACGGGAAAACCACTGGTTGACTTGAAAAACATACAAGACGAACTGGCACAGAGGGACAGGAAACACAGGGCTATACAGTTGAAGTCGGAAGTTTACATACACTTAGGTGGGAGTCATTAAGACTTGTTTTAACAACCACTCCACAAATTTCTTGTTAACAAACTATAGTTTTGGCAAGTCGGTTAGGACATCTAGTTTGTGAATGACACGTAATTTTTCCAACAATTGTTAATTAACAGACAGATTATTTCACTTATAATTCACTGTATCACAATTCCAATGGGTCACAGGTTTACATACACTAAGTTGACTGTGCCTTTAAATAGCTTGGAAAATTCCATAAAATTATATCATGGCTTTAGAAGCTTCTGATAGGCTAATTTACATCATTTGAGGTAATTGAAGGTGTACCTCCAAATACACATCAATGATGTCGCTCTTGCTGCTGGTGATTCTCTGATCCACCTCTACGCAGACGACACCATTCTGTATATTTCTGGCCCTTCTTTGGACACTGTGTTAACTAACCTCCAGACGAGCATCAATGCCATACAACTCTCCTTCGGTGGCCTCCAACTGCTCTTAAATGCAAGTAAAACTAAATGCATGCTCTTCAACCAATCACTGCCCTCACCTGCCCGCTTGTCCAGCAGCACTACTCTGGGCGGCCTACGACTTAGAATATGTGGATAACTACAAATACCTAGATGACTGGTTAGACTGTAAACTCTCCTTCCAGACTCACATTAAGCATCTCCAGTACAAAATGATATCTAGAATCGGCTTCCTATTTCGCAACACAGCATCCTTCACTCATGCTGCCAAACATACCCCCGTAAAACTGACCATCCTACCGATCCTCGACTTCGACGATGTCATTTATAAAATAGCCTCCAACATTCTACTCAACAAATTGGATGCAGTCTATCACAGTGCCATCCGTTTTGTCACCAAAGCCCCATACACTACCCACCACTGCGACCTGTATGCTCTCGTTGGCTGGCCCTCGCTTCATACTCATCGCCAAACCCACTGGCTCCAGGTCACCTACAAGTCTCTTCTAGGTAAAGCCTCGCCTTATCTCAGCCCACTGGCCTGCAAACCTGACTCAGTTACACCAGCTCTGTCAGGAGGAATGGGCCAAAATTCACCCAACTTATTGTGGGAAGCTTTTGGAAGGCTACCCGAAACATTTGACCCAAGTTAAACAATTTAAAGGCAATGCTACCAAATACTAATTTAGTGTATGTACATTTCTGACCCACTGGGAATGTGATGAAAGAAATAAAAGCTGAAATAAATCATTCTCTCTACTATTATTCTGACATTTCACATTCTTAAAATAAAGTGGGTATCCTAACTGACCTAAGACAGGTAATTTTTACTAGGATTAAATGTCAGGAATTGTGAAAAACTGAGTTTAAATGTATTTGGCTAAGGTGTATGTAAACTTCCGACTTCAACTGTATACACCAGGGATAATAAGCGACACATGGAGGGTGTGGAGACAATCACAAGACAGGTGAAACAGATCAGGATGTGACAAGGACAGGAAAATGGTTCAATTCACCCACTTATCAAGAGAACATCCCTGCTCCTCCCTACTGCCTCTGATTTGGCGGACTCACTAAAAACAAATGCTTAATTTGTCAATTATGAGTGTGTCCGACTATCCGTAAATTATAATCAAGACAACAGTACCGTCTGGTTTGCCGTATATAAGGAATTTGAAATTATTTATACTTTAACTTTTGATACTTAAGTATATATTTTTAATTACATTTACTTTTGATACTGAAGTATATTTAAAAGGAAGTGCTTTTCGACTTTCACTCACATTGTATTTTACTGGGTGAATTTCACTTTAACTTGAGTCATTTTCTGTTAAGGTATCTTTAAAGTATGTCAAGTATGGCAATTAAGTACTTTTCCCACCACTGCTTCAACTGTATAAAATGCAATTGTAGTGGTCATGGACAGTTACCAGTGTTTTACTGTACACAGAGTACATGGGAACTAAGTGTGAAGTCAGACGATCACCTTGGTTGTGATTACTGGATTATTCACCAGCATAAGCATATTTCTCAGTCCAATGCCTTCTTTGGACGGGCTTGTGGACACATGCTCGTGTCAAGGTCATGACATGACCTTTGACCCAGGCTCATATGTTTGGCACCTTCAAATATATCTCTACATAGTCGCGGCGATACATAACCATTTATTGCTTTGTTGCTGATATTTCCTATTGGTCATACGAGTACTGCATTTCACAAGGTGTTTTAGAATGAAAGTATGTAAGGCATTGTTATAAGATCATTTCCTTTCCACTATGGATTACAAGGAAACATGGGCTTTTCTGCAGCTTTCACTAATCTACGGTCAGATTAAGTGTCTGTGTTTTTATTCTTAACACACTTAATAATGAGCTTTTGAAAGCATGGTAAACAACTGTACAGTCCAGAGACACAGGATCCTGACAGCTGCTCAGAGGTAAACCGTCACATCGTGTCACGGTTGAGGTTGAGTCAGTGGCACAACCTTTAGACTTCAACTTCAACCCCTGCAGTGAAGTTAACATAGCTCAGCCTATTTTTATGAAGTGTTAACGGCAAGCATGCTTACCGACGCCAAAATGAAGGGTCTGTTGAACACATGTTGATGTTGCAGCATTTTTTAACTCCAGTGAACAAAACACTTGTTGGAAACAGCATGGGTCCCACTTATAGTAGACTGTGTCTTACTAATTGCTTGGATGGACAGGTCTGTGGTGGTACACTGTAATTGTCCTACATAGTTTGAAAACAGTGATTTTCAAACACTATGAGATTCGCGGTGACACTGGGAGCAACAAAACACCCTCCCTTGGACTAAAAACTCATTGCAGGTTTTGAAAATCACAGTTTTTTTACTTTTAATCCTACCATGTGATGCCACAGAAAAACATTTTTTTTAAAGTCCTTTCTGCTCATCTTTTTAACCACAGATCATAGAAACGCTCTGTTTTCACATATGTAGACACCGGTTTGGTGCTGGAGATTAAGAATATGAGGTGGAAAAAATAGCGGAATTGTCCTTTAAGTGTTGAGAGCGAAGGGCGAAAAAAAGGTGCAACTAAATTGGACCGTGTCATTGCCTTGATACAGTGTCAGATTTTCAGAGTAGTATTTATATTTATACACAGCTAGTGTGCAAATATATTTCCTTGATATTATATATGATACATACCCATGATGTGATATGTGGTACTGTTTTAAAACTTCAATTTAGAATCAGGTTAAAGGAAATTGTGTACCATTCTTAGCACCTATACTGAACTATTTTATTTTATGAGAATGTGTTGTGGAAGGCATACCTTGTGGAAAAGTCAATGTGAAATACTGTAAATATCCTATATATTCTACACGTATGGAAACAATGCCTTGACTTTCTGAGGTGAGCAGGCCAGGGCCAATCCCCCGCTCCACCCTCAGGTATTAATCCTGGGAATCCTATTAGTGTGTCAACCTTGGGAGGAGGAAAGTCCCTCCTGGTCAGAAGACTTGGACTTGCCAACGCTCGGGAGGATTCTTTGTGCATAGCTGGTTGTCCAAAACAACGACTTACCCCACATTTAGTCATTCCATTGACTTATTAATTAAAGGCAGCGAATAGATTACTTATAGGAAGTGTCAGTGTTACTGTAATTGCTCTATGAAGGAGCAGTGGAGCAGAAAAGAATAAAGAAGTAGAAACATGCGATAATGAGGATTTGAGCAAGACTTGGTAAGGGTCATCAAAAAACGCCCTGCTTTATGATGGCTCTGAATATATATTTTAGAAGTACTTGATGTTAATGTCGATAATGCATTTGATCTAGAGTGAGAAGTTACGTCCAACATGAATTCAAAGTATAATATTGCTCATAAACTGTAAACATCAGTCTTAATTACAAACGTTATAGATTACGGCTGTTTTGTAACAAATAATGGCATATTCAATTGTATTAAGTAAATTGTATTATCTGGTGACAACCAAAATCTTACTTATAGTAAAATGACCAATGATATAATTCCTTGGTTAAGTAAATTACTACGGCATGTACTCTTTTTATTCTAGCAACAACATTGTATTAGCATGTTGTTACACAATAATGTAAAGGGGTAGCGCGTTAGATGATCCCAGAGTGCGTTAGATTACCCAGAGTTAGATGGTCTCGTTGATCCAAGTTTTATGTCTCTGCGTGCAGTGTGTAGGAAGTAAGAGGTACTTTCGCGAACCAACGCTAACTAGCATTAGCGCAATGACTGGAAGTCTACAGGTACGCTAAGATACGGCTTCGCACCTGAGTGCAGTGATGAAGGAAGTTAGTGGTAGTTTCCCGAGCCAATGCTACCTTCCTTTATACTGCAGGCAGAGACATAAAAATGGTATCGAAAAGTTCATCTATCTCTGGGTAAGTAGAAAAACTGCTTAATTGCCAGAATCTCTCATTGCACTGTGGGACTTTTCTGTAATTTCAACAGTAAAACACTGTAAATCCGTTACACAGCATTAATGCTGTAGATTGCACTGAATTATGGGTAAAATGGTTAAAAAGTACTGTTATAGAAAAGTACTCTAAATTAACATACTGTACTTCTTTATGGTAATAGCTTAGGTCTACTGTAGATTTAAATGATCAGTTTCAGGCTCCAACCTCGTGCTGTCCGGCGAGTCATGAATATCAGACTATTTGATGAAATATCTTCTTGAAGCTGCTATGAAGTGGAAGAACATGTTCAGAAGCTGCTGGGTCGGTACCTTGACTTGTTTATACACTGTCTTCGGAAAGTATTCAGACCCCCTGACTTTTTCCACATTTTGTTACGTTACAGCCTTATTATAAAATGGATTACATGTTTTACCCTCATCGAGCTACACACAATACCTGTAACGTTCGTCTAATGCCTCCTCCTCGGACGAGGAGGAGGAGTAAGGGTCGGACCAAAATGCAGCGTAGGTTGAATCCATAATGATTTATTTAAAGACGAAGACGAACACGAAAAACACTTTGAAAATTACAAAACAACAAAACGACGTAGACAGACCTGAACATGTGAACTTACATAAACACGAAGAACGCACGAACAGGAACAGACTACATACACGAACGAAAATGAAACAGTCCCGTGTGGTGCGACATACACAGACATGGAAGACAATCACCCACCAACAAACAGTGAGAACAGCCTACCTTAATATGGTTCTCAATCAGAGGAAACGTCAAACACCTGCCTCTAATTGAGAACCATATCAGGCAACACATTTAACCAAATATAGAAACACATAACATAGAATGCCCACCCCAACTCACGCCCTGACCAACTCAACACATACAAAAACAATGGAAAACAGGTCAGGAACGTGACAATACCCCATAATGACAAAGCAAAAAACATTTTTTGAAATTTTTACAAATGTATAAAATAGAAAAACGGATATTTCACATTTACATAAGAATTCAGACCCTTTACTCAGTACTTTGTTGAAGCACCTTTGGCAGCGATTACAGCAGAGTATGGGTATGACGCTACAAGCTTGGCACCCCTGTATTTGGGGAGTTTCTCTCATTCTTCTCTGCAGATCCTCTCAAGCTCTGTCAAGTTGGATTGGGAGCATCGCTGCACATCTATTTTCAGGTCTCTCCAGAGATGTTCGATCGGGTTCAAGTCCGGGCTCTGGCTGATCCACCAAAGGACAATCAGAAACTTGTCCCAAAGCCACTCCTGTGTTGTCTTGGCTGTGTGCTTAGGGTCATTGTCCTGTTGGAAGGTGAACCTTCGCCCCAGTCTGTGGTCCTGAGCGCTCTGGAGCAAGTTTTCATCAAGGATCTCTCTGTATTTGCTTTGTTCATATTTCCCTTGATCCTGACTAGTCTCCCTGTCCCTGCTGCTGAAAAATTGTCTCACAGCATGATGCTGCCACCACCAAGCTTCAGTGTAGGGATGGTGCCATGTTTCCTCCAAAAATGACACTTGGCATTCATCAGACCAGAGAATCTTGTTTCTCATGGTCCGAGAGTCTTTAGGTGACTTTTGGCAAACTCCAAGCGGGCTGTCATGTGCGTTTTACTGAGGAGTAGGTTCTGTCTGGCCACTCTACCAGGTCAGTGCCTTCGACACAATCCTGTCTCGGAGCCCTATGGACAAATCCTTCGACCTCATGGCTTGGTTTTTGATCTGACATGCACTGTCAACTGTGGGACCTTATATAGACAGGTGTCTGCCTTTCCAAATCATGTCCAATCAATTGAGTTTACCACAGTTACCAATCAAGTTGTAGAAACATCTCAAGGATGATCAATGGAAACAGGATGCACCTGAGCTCAATTTCGAGTCTCATATCAAAGGGTCTGAATACTTATGTAAATAAGGTATTTCTGTTTTGTATTTTTTATTAATTTGCGAAAAACAGTTAAAACCTTTTTCTCGCTTTGTCGTTATGGGGTAATGTGTGTAGATTGCTGAATATTTTGTTTATCTAATCCATTTTAGAATAAGGCTGTAACGTAACAAAATGTGGAGGAAGTCAAGGGGTCTGAATACTTTCCGAAGGCACTGTAAGTAACTTTATTGCTAACCAACATTGAATTGCTGCATGTTTTCTTAGCTAACCTAGCTAGCTAGCTAGTTAGCTGGCTAATGTTGACACAAGCCCTTTCGATCTGCTCTAAATTGCTCGTAAATATCTTGCTGTGTGCGACCTAGAAAGAAATCAGCCCGATAATAATTGTTGTGATGATAGGCTTTGCTGTACTGCAGCCTCTGAGTGCAATAGAGAATAAACTGAGCACAGATGCGGGACCCATTATGTTTTCACTATTACTACAGAGAAATGGCTTGTTTTTAGCAATTCAAAAGACATGACCATTGGATGAGACTCATAGTGTTGTATCAAGATGCCTGCCAACCACTGGGCAGCTCTATCACAGTGTCACCGGAGGTAGCTAGAAGCCTACTTATTTTCCTCCCAGGATTATATTTCAAGTACGATAGCAGCCTACACAAAAAAATAATAATATTAGTAGCCATCTAGATGTCACTGTGATACAGTCTACTCAATGAGGAGAGCATGAATGGTAACCGGGACAGTGTTCTCCTTAGCTGTCACAACCCTGTGTGACATACAGTTCAAGTCGAAAGTTTACATACACTTTAGCCAAATACATTTAAACTCAGTTTTTCACAATTCCTGACATTTAATCCTAGTAAAAATTCCCTGTCTTAGGTCAGTTAGGATCACCACTTTATTTTAAGAATGTGAAATGTCAGAATAATAGTAGAGAGAATTATTTATTTCAGCTTTTATTTCTTTCATCACATTCCCAGTGAGTCAGAAGTGTACATACACTCAATTAGTATTTGGTAGCATTGCCTTTAAATTGTTTAACTTGGGTCAAACGTTTTTGGTAGCCTTCCGCAAGCTTCCCACAATAAGTTGAGTGAATTTTGGCCCATTCCTCCTGACAGAGCTGGTGTAACTGAGTCAGGTTAGTAGGCCTCCTTGCTCGCACATGCTTTTTCAGTTCTGCCCACAAATTTTCTATAGGATTGAGGTCAGGGCTTTGTGATGGCCACTCCAACACCTTGACTTTGTTGTCCTTAAGCCATTTTGCCACAACTTTGGAAGTATGCTTGGGGTCATTGTCCATTTGGAAGACTCATTTGCGACCAAGCTTTAACTTCCAGACTGATGTCTTGAGATGTTACTTCAATATATCCACATAATTTTACTTCCTCATGATGCCATCTATTTTGTGAAGTGCATCAGTCCCTCCTGCAGAAAAGCACCCCCACAACATGATGCTGCCACCCCTGTGCTTCACGGTTGGGATGGTGTTCTTTGGCTTGTAAGCCTCCCCCTTTTCCCTCCAAACATAACGATGGTCATTATGGCCAAACAGTTCTATTTTTGTTTCATCAGACCAGAGGACATTTCTCCAAAAAGTACAATCTTTGTCCCCATGTGCAGTTGCAAACCGTAGTCTGGCTTTTTTATGGCGGTTTTGGAGCGGGGACTTCTTCCTTGCTTAAACGGCCTTTCAGGTTATGGTTATATAGGACTCGTTTTACTGTGGATATAGATACTTTTGTACCTGTTTCCTCCAGCATCTTCACAAGGTCCTTTGCTGTTGTTCTGTGATTGATTTGCACTTTTCGCACCAAAGTACCTTCATCTCTAGGAGACAGAACACGTCTCCTTCCTGAGCGGTATGACGGCTGTGTGGTCCCATGGTGTTTATACTTGCGTACTATTTTTTGTACAGATGAACGTGGTACCTTCAGGCGTTTGGAAATTGCTCCCAAGGATGAATCAGACTTGTGGAGGTCTACAATTTTTTTCTGAGGTCTTGACTGATTTCTTTTGATTTTCCCATGATGTCAAGCAAAGAGGCACTACGTTTGAAGGTAGGCCTTGAAATACATCCACAGGTACACCTCTAATTGACTCAGATGATGTCAATTAGCCTATCAGAAGCTTCTAAAGCCATGACATTATTTTCTGGAATTTTCCAAGCTGTTTAAAGGCACAGTCAACTTAGTGTATGTAAACTTCTGATCCACTGGAATTGTGATACAGTGAATTATAAGTGAAATAATCTGTCTGTAAACAATTGTTGGAACAATTACTTGTGTCATACACAAAGTAGATGTCCTAACTGACTTACCAAAACTATAGTTTGTTAACAAGAAATTTGTGGAGTGGTTGAAAAACGAGTTTTAATGACTCCAACCTAAGTGTATGTAAACTTCCGACTTCATCTGTATATGTAGCTGTCTTATTTGTATTTGTTCAATGCCTCAATTGATTTCATAAGCTATATTGGATATATGGCTGTACTGTTTCGAATCCACCCAAGATAATGACCCCTGAAGTTGGGACAAAGGACATGACAAGGTGGCCCAGAGGAAGACAGCTGTTCTCAACCCTCACTGAGTTTGATTGAAGACCTCTAGTGAGGTAAGTACACACACACATACACACACACAATACCTGCTTGATATGTCCCTTGTCACCTATCTTTTTACCCACAGACTAACAGCCCTGGTGCTCTCTGTCTCTCGTTATATTCTTTCTTTTTCTATGCATGTCTTAGGGGTGAAAAGAGCTGACAAAGCAAAACTGAGGATTGTTACGGCGCCCCATGAGAAACACCCAATGCTGCGCTGACTTCTCTCTCCTGGATGTTCTCCTGCCCAAACTGTCCCATTGTGTTTCATTGTGTTGTGTTTCACTACCTCTAAACCCCCTTAAACCAAATAGTTGCCCTGATTACCATAGATCTGGGATTTTACCCAATCCCAGTTTTAACTCCATCTCCCTCTCTCTCTTTGTCTCTCTTTCCCCCACACCCCACACAAAATATAGTTTTTAAATTAGTGTTTTAATTAGGCTCTTACTTGTTTAAATATGTGTTAACTGTTCTTACTTCTGTTGTCTATTCTGTTAATGTTGTTACCAATTTGAATACATGTATTTTATGCACAAATGTATTGTTTTTCTTACATTTATTGTAGCTTTCAGGGAGAATTTCACTGTACATTTACAGCATTATACTGGCACCAGAGTTGTCAGTTTAACACTGTAATTTTGCTGTCATATATTTGACAGTACTATTTTCCTTACTGTAAAACATTACATCATCCCCTTAGAGAAGGGATGCTGTAATATGTTTTACGGTAAGGAAAATAATACCGTCAAATATCACAGCATCACGGCTGTGAAGCAAAATTACAGTATTCATCTGGCAACTCTGGTGCCAGTATAATGCTGTACATTTACAGGGAAAAATGTTACTGTCTATCCCTTTAAGAAGTGCTTAGTAATTATCTAGTAAGGGAGTTTTTTGTTATTTCACATCTTCCTATTTCCACAATAAAAACTGCTTTAACAACAGGTGTCAGAATGTGTAATTACAAAGCAATTACCAAATGACTATCAGAACATGTTAATAGAATGTTGTTACTATGGCAACTGCAGCATGACTTACTATACAAGTTGAGAGCAAGTTAACGTAAAGTGTTACCCTGCATCGTAATCCAAACAGGGATATTACCTCAGGAAAGAAATACTCGGTGGTTGTTAATATGATGACGCACGAATCATGTGTGACGCACGAACGCTTCAAAGGCCATGTCTGATTACGCTAGTGTGTTAAAGTGAGTGAAAACAGATGGCGGGGAGTTCATTTGCAGATGAATGTGTCATCCATGGACTACAACTGTCGCACACATCCAGTAGTGACGAATTCCTCATTAAAACAGGCTGGGGAAAACTACTCCGTTTATTCTACCACATTTGATTTTTTTTATCCCCTTTAGAAGTTGAAATATAGCATGCTGACATATCAAGAATTGCCAACTTGATAAAAGTCGTATGTATTACTCAGAATATACTGTATCCGATTAAAGGTATACTCCATGATGTGATGTGGATGCAGAAAGTAAACAGCATAGTGGGTCAATTTCCTCAACAGCGAAGAGCGTTGATGTGCGAGGCTCAACTTCTCTGCTCTTTTGGTCCCGTGGCTACTGTGTGAGAGCCAAGTGCTGCATCTCACCCATCTCAATGTCCGTGGTGCTGCTTTGCGGCGACGTCATTTCGCTGAGACTACCTTGAAATACATTGGATTAAGAATGACTAATGTGACAAATCAATCAACTCTCAATAATCTGATGAAAATATAGGACTGGGGATTATATTTTAAGATGCAGGCCTAGGCCTATCGGTAGGTGTGGTGAATTGATGATCGCCATGGGGATGGGTAAGAGGCTTATTAGGCAGTGTCCTTGAGAAATCTGTTACCTTCTCCTGGTTTTTCCTCACTGACCCTCTATTCAGGAACCGTTGGATTAGTTGAGGCTTTACACCTACTCTTAGAATTGTTTGCAGTCAGGTGGTTTGATGAACGTCAATCTCTGACCACACATAACAAAAGACATAAATATTAACGCTAACTATGCTAATTGTTAAATGCTGTTCCCCAGATCAAAAGGTGCATCAACAGCATTCTACTATATCCCTGGTCAAGAGCAGTTCTTTCCCATTACTCTACATTGTAACTCAGGGCTACTGTGCTATCCTAGTCTGTACACACCTCCTCAACAACATGAGGACTATTTGTGTCTGCTTCAATATATTTTATTTGGTGGTATCCCCGTGTCTCAGACAACTGTTCCCGTTGTTCCAGTATGAACAACCTCCTAACCCTGCATAGTAAACTGCCTGTCTGTCCACATGAAAATGAAAACCATCATTCATTAACTGCATCCGGCTGGCTGCCTTGTAATCGAATTACACTGCCCAGGGGGGTTCTCAGCTGTTGGCGTCATTCACTCCAAGCCATTGCTGGCTTGTTGAAAACCAATAGCGGTGACTGATTGACTACATAATTGTAGTTGAATTGCTTATAATCCTAGCTCCATTACTCCCCACCACTGCTGTGCTCGCGTCCTGTCATCGTCATCCAATTGCTCTGTACTGTTCAGTAAATCAATGTACTTCTGATCATGTCCTCGTATATTGCTGTTGTTGTCTATTCACTGAAGTGATAGCATAAGGTTTGAAATAATTCATATTTCCCAAGACTTAGTATTTCCAATTAATGACTTATCGCCTTTGTCTTTTCCTTCCAGATGAGATGGATGGATAGAAGACGGCTATAAACTGATTCGTTTGGCTGCCGAACACAAGAGGCACGCTGTGCCAAGAGGGATCACCTGGAGGCGGACACTTCAACAGCCATTTGTCCCGTTATGGAGCCAACGTGCATTGTTTGATACAGCGACACGGTGATGAAGCACTAACAGCTTTAGCAAAGAGACAAGGTCCTACGTGTTGGAATACTTCTCAAAGGAAGGACAGGGGATTTGGGGATTTTTTTGCCATGTGTCAAATCAGCTTGCCAGCCGCCCCAAATGACAGTCTCCCTTGACAGGAGAGAAGCGAGACATCGACGAAAGATGGCCGACAACGCCATCCCACCCCTCATGCTTTTGTCTACAGGGCAAATGCGTTGGGGTGGAGTACTTCCAGGTTTCATCCAACCCTCTTTCCCTCTTTTTTCTCTACTCCTCTATACTCTCATATCTTCCTCAATGGCTGTTGTTAGTTTGCCGGGATTAGACTATGACTATGGAGCCCAGCCCAAGTTTGTTTGCACCCCGATTCCAGCGGACACAGACCCCAGCTGCTTCACACCAGGCGGGGTAGCACATGGACCTGTCCACGACAGACCCAGCAGTAATGGGCATCATGGACCTGCTGCAGGGGCACCCAATGGTAACGGCAGGAGGCCGATGGGAATGGGAATGGGGATAGGAATATCAGACGAGGCCAAATCCACCATCTTGCACCTTCGTGAGAGCCTGGTGCGGCAAAAGGAGACCATCTTAGACCAGCGGGAGACGATCAGGGAACTGACTGCCAAGCTGACCCTCTGTGAGGGCTTTGGCCGGGGGGTGGGTCATCACGATGACCATCACGACGACCACCATGGACCCGCGCGTCACAACTCCCATCACCCGAGCTCGCATCACTCCTACCATGACACTGACCACCACGGGGACCCACACTACCCACTGAACAATGGGCACCGATCAGACCCACACCACCGAGGGAAGGATAACTCTGGGAGCAAGCATGGGGCCTTCTCCCCTGAGCAGACTAGGAAAACGCTACAGACACTCAAGGAGAGGCTGGAGAACTTGCAGGTGAGTGGGTACAGGATCAAAGGATGAGTAGGAAAAGGGATAGGAAGCTTATTTGCCCTTTGTGTGAATAGAGGTCCTCTTATGCATCACTACGGGGCACTGTTTGTCTTGCTACTGACCTGAAATTAAGCACGACAAAGGGCGTTCCAGCTTTCTCCCACGCCGTGAGGATATAAGTGGCCTACAGCCCAAGTTCCATCCGCGTGTGTGCGTATGAAGACCTAAATTGATTAGTTAATTATCCTGACTCTCACCATAGAGCAGTCTTGCACTAATGCAATGGGAATTGATGAAGCCTGGGAGAGGGACCTGTTGAGTGATTGTAGGACATATGACCGTTGACACTAACAACCAACTGAACACAGTTTTTTTTTTTTACTCTTAATTTCCCCATGCATTAATGAAGTTCATTTATAGATACAAAAATCCAATTTAATTGACCACTATTTTTGGGGGGGATTATGAAAGATTATTATTTTTTTATTCTAATGCATTCTGTTTCTCATTATGAACCAGCTGTGTTATCAATTCGCTTAAAGGGATTCTAGCACTTCATAATGAATTGTAAGACTTGCTATAAGACTTGGTATACAGTCTTAGACAAAAAGGTGCTATCTAGAACTTCAAAGGGTTCTTCCGCTGTCCCCATAAGAGAACCCTTTGAAGAACTATTTTTGGTTCCAGGTAGAACCCTTTTGAGTTCCATGTAGAACCCTTTACATAGAGGGTTCTACATAACCAAAAAGGGTTCTCCTATGGGGACAGCCGAAGAGCCCTTTTGGAACCATTTTTTGTAGGCATTAATAACACTTATTAATATTGGTGGTTCACAGAAAATATTTTACAGCATTTTTTTTTTTTTATATTTTTCACACTGAGTTCTCTTAAATTGCCAACCAAAAGAGCAGTTGTCCAAAAATTTGCTTCAAATGTTGATTGCTTACATTGTGACAATAATGACCATGAGAATGGCCGTAAGTGTTCAGATAACATTGAGATTCACTTTCTTCACCCCATTTATCGAATATTGTTTATGGACTATATCGATATATCGGTAAAAGGCCAATATTGGCCAATATTATAGATGAAACGATATATTTGTCAGGCTCTAAAAATAAACTGTTATCAAATATTCTTGCTATAAGACATCAGATAGGCTTATAGCCTATGCACGCATTAATAACACATAATAACACTGGTGGTTCATAGAAAGGGTTACACAGAAACCTTCGCCTTGAGGGTGTGAGTTCCGTCACATAACAGGATGTCTGTGCCTCGAACCGGTTTCCAAGTGTTGCAGAGTTCTAGACACCTTCAATGCCAATTAGCATCATCCACGGTGATGAGCTAATAATCTTGGTCTGGCACTGAGTAAAGCCGGATTTGATCAGAGACACTGACAGAAGTAGAGGGAGGGCAGGAAGGAAGGAGGTTTTCCAGGGAGGGAGGAGCCGACTTGATTATTATTTAATTTACCTGCCCACTTGGAGAGATTAGGGGTAGCACAATATGGCTGAAGTAAGCAACCCGGAATGGGCTGAAGTAGAAGAGGTGTCTAAAAAACAAAACAAAAAAAACAGCTCTTTAAAAGTCCTATTATGGAAATAAATTACCATGGATATGCCCCAGAAAGTGTTCATAACCAAGCACATGGACTAATAATAAGGTATGCAAACATTTCCTATTATAACTATTATTAATTATCTCTCTTTCTCCAGGCCAGGAATTCCTCCAGCTCCTATTCAAGCTCACTGAGAGACCTCCTGCAACGTAAAATCAATGCACTTGAGAAGCAGCTCAACAATCACTACGGTGGGCATCATGATTATGGTCACCATGACGACCACCACGATGACCACCATGACGACCACCACGATGACCATCCGGACGACCACCACGACGACCACCATGAACCTGGTCACCACGATGACCACCATGACGATGATCACGATGACCACCATGGGCCCGGTCACCATGACGATCACCATGATGACTATCCTGACACCCACCCCCCCACCCCCACCCCAACCCGCTACAACAACCGCCACAACAACCGTCAAAACAGTCACCATGATGACCATCACTATGACCGACACTATGACCGCCATTATGATCGTAGCCACGGCCGCCATGACACCCACCATAACGACCACCATGACGACCATCACGACGACCACCACGATGATCTTCACGATGACCACCGTGAAAACGGGGATGATCACCATGGCAATGATGACCATGCCCATCGTCCTCGTCCAGCCTATAACGGCAAGCCACCAGCTCCATTACCTCTTGGCCGTGGACACAACAAGCTGGAAACTGTGCTGAGCCACCTTAACCACAGGAACTCTAACCCTGGTATTGAAACTCTCTGATAATAACCCACTTTGCCATTGTATACTCTTTTCCGATTTATATCATGCATTCAAGTTGTAGCTGCAGGTACAGATATAGTCAGTGCAAGAGGCGCCACTACAGTCTCTGGTTTGAATCCAGTATGTATCACATTCGGCCATGTTTGGGAGTCCCATAGGGCGGCGCACAATTGGCCAAGCATCGTCCGGGTTTGGCCGTCATTGTAAATAAGAATTTGTTCTTAACTGACTTGCCTAGTTAAATAAAGGTTACAAAAAAACATGTACACTACCATTCAAAAGTCTGGGGTCACTTAGAAATGTCCTTGTTTTTGAAAGAAAAGCTAATTTTTTGTCCATTAAAATAACATCAAATTTATCAGAAATACAGTGTAGACATTGTTCATGTTGTAAATGACTATTGTAGTTGGAAACGGCAGATTTTTTATGGAATATCTACATAGGCGTACAGAAGCCCATTATATGTAACCATCACTCCTGTGTTCCAATGGCACCTTGTGTTAATCCAAGTTAATCATTTTAAAAGGCTAATTGATCATTAGAAACCCTTTTGCAATTATGTTAGCACAGCTGAAAACTGTTGTGCTGATTAAAGAAGCGATAAAACTGGCCGTCTTTAGACTAGTAGAGTATCCGGAGCATCAGCATTTGTGGGTTTGATTACAGGCTCAAAATGGCCAGAAAGAAAGAACTTTCTTCTGAAACTCAGTTTATTCTTGTTCTGAGAAATGAAGGCTATTCCATGCGAGAAATTGCTAAGAAACTGAAGATCTCGTACAATGCTGTGTACTACTCCCTTCACAGAACAGCGCAAACTGGCTCTAACCAGAATAGAAAGAGAAGTGGGAGGCCCCGGTGCACAACTGAGCAAGAGGACAAGTATATTAGAGTATCTAGTTTGAGAAACAGACGCCTTTCAAGTACTCAACTGGCAGCTTCATTAAATAGTACCCGCAAAACACCAGTCTCAACGTCAACAGTGAAGAGGCGACTCCGGGATCCTGGCCTTCGAAGAACACAGCTGTTCGTTGCTCATATTTTCTGTTTTGTATTCCAACAGGTACACGGAAAAAGCCAAAGAGTCCGGATGCTTTCCAGATTGGCTTCCCTATGCGCACTAACTACATGTATGGAAGGATAAAGAAGACCCTACTCATTGAAATCTTCGCCCTCACTGTCTGCCTCTGGATAAAAGGGGGATCAGGGCCTGGCCTCGGCACGCCCTTCTCCTACTCTGTCCCGGGACAGGCCAACGAACTGGTTCTGATCGAATGGGGCAACAACCCCATGGAACTACTGGTTAACGACAATGTAAGAGCATGATTGCATATTTTGCATATTTTCAAATTGTGCCCCTAGTGACCAATTTGTGAAGATATACTGAATATTCTCACTTCTTACACATACAGTGCATTTGGAAAGTATTCAGACCCCTTGATTTTTTCCACATTTTGTTACATTACAGCCTTATTCTAAAATGTATTATATCGTCCCCCCCCCCTCATCAATCTACACACAATACCCCATAATAACAAAGCAAAACAGGTTCTGGTGTAACAGTATAACTTTAAACCGTCCCCTCGCCCCGACACGGGCGCGAACCAGGGACCCTCTGCACACATCAACGACGGTCGCCCACGAAGCATCGTTACCCATCGCTCCACAAAGGCCACGGCCTCTGCAAAGCAAGGGGCAACACTACTTAAGTCTCAGAGCAAGTGACGTAACTGATTGAAATGCTACTAGCGCGTACCCGCTAACTAGCTAGCCATTTCACATCCGTTACACTCACCCCCCTTTCAACCTCCTCCTTTTCCGCAGCAACCAGTGATCCGGGTCAACAGCATCAATGTAACAGTATAACTTTAAACCGTCCCCTCGCCCCGACGCGGGCGCGAACCAGGGACCCTCTGCACACATCGACAACGGTCGCCCACGAAGCACGGTCGTTACCCATCGCTCCACAAAAGCCGCGGCTCTTGCAAAGCAAGGGGCAACCCTACTTAAAGTCTCAGAGCAAGTGACGTAACTGATTGAAATGCTACTAGCGCGTACCCGCTAACTAGCTAGCCATTTCACATCCGTTACACTGGCAAGGAGTGTTTGAACATTTTTATCAACATTTTAAGTAAGCTTATGTTTTCAGTCAGTTGTCCCATTGGCAGCACAAGTGGAAAATCAATCACCTCAAGACAAGCAAGCTTACACTTCAGTGGCAGGTGACTCCATTCTCATCCAATCAGGCACCAGAATTCGATTTATCTCCTGTCCTCAAGGAACGAGGCAGGAGGCAGTTGTGACAGTTACAGTTCACCTGGATCCTGCTCTCACCCCGTCTTTCCCCCTGAGAGACAGTGGCCCTGTCCTCATCTATCATCCTCCCTAATGGCATAAGACCTCAGAGGGCAAAGGTCAAGCAGCTTACCTAGCACAATCATGTGGAGAGGCGTCCCATGACAGGGTGGACGCGGGGATAGACACATGGTCCGGGCCCATACTATACCTGTGCATGGGTCAGGGTTTCTCCTAGACAAGAGGAGATTTGGTGGTTCAACCTGAGAGATGCCTAGCTATGGCACCTGAAGGCTATGTTGTTATAAGCTGACACAAAAGGAAAGAAATTACATTACCTGAAATGCGATGGCTATTTGTACCTATTCACAAAACCGGACAAATCTTTCATAAAATATCTCCCTAAAAAAACATGAATTTTTTCAAAATGTCAAAGACAATGAGACTACAGTCAGCCAATAAACCAATCAATTAACCTAGTAATAATCTCTTTCTCCCAACAGAACTTTGCCCTTTTCTCTCACGGAAATATTTTGTTTAGACTCTTTGGATTGAGACAATCAATCAATCAGCCAATCATGCAATTAGTTAATCAAGCCAGTGACTCTATTTCTCTGCACAGGCAGTGACATTGCCCATGGCAATGACGGATGGGAAGTGGCATCACCTGTGCATGACATGGTCAACACACGATGGGCATTGGGAGGCCTTCCAGGATGGTGTTAAAAGGGGGTCTGGAGAGAACCTATCTACATGGCATCCCATCAAGCCTGGTGGAGTCTTTATTCTGGGCCAGGAACAGGTACAACTATACATTTCCGCTCTATGAATTTGCATTCTCAAAGTTCTGAAGAACATATAAACGCTGGGATAGGAACTGACATTTCAAACAGCAGTACTGGATCCCACTGCTGCCTCCAAATGTTACCAGCAGGGAATTGCCTGTCACAATTGCCTGTTAGGTGATTTTAGGCTTTGCAGAAGACAAAAAGCTGTTAATACAATCATGTTAAAGATGATTATCATTTAGTTGTGTGCTGAGAAGACAGGCTATTGCCAAAAACTAAGCTTGGAAATCAACTTTAGCGTTTTATCTAATTAGCAACTACTTACTACTTTTTCGCTACTTTGCAACTACTAGCATGTTAGCTAACCCTTCCCCTAACCCATAGCCTAGCTAATGTTAGCCACCTAGCTGATGTTAGCTTTAGCCACCAAGCTATCATTAGCCACAACATATCATATGATTTGAAATTCATAACATATCATACGAAATGGATGATGGATATCCACAAATTAATTCATACCATACGAAATGTAACATATCAAACTAATTGGAGTGTTGCAGATGTACTATGTTACGTCTACCCCTGAGTCTAGGTTGGAGCATCTGCTAAATGACTCAAATGTAAATGTAAAATGACTGATCCCTCTGAAACATATTAATTACAGCTTAAACTGTTGCTAATGCTTCAAATTCCTCACTCAGTTTGGTCTTCCTTGGGAGATCCACTCTGACCAGGGCTCAAATGTCATGTCTAGTGAGTTCCAGGAAGTGACTGATGATTTAGGTCACAAATAAAAAGTTACCATAAGACTAGGCCATGAAGTGGTTTAAGTACGAAGGTTGATTGATCTGAACGGCCTAGTTTTAGAACGTTGTTGGCGGTTAACCAACCTTGATTTGAAGGGGGAAAAAGTGGACAACTCAAAGACGGGACAAAAGTGTTTAAATAATTGTGTATTGATCTTTTATTGTGGTACATCTAGTACTTTTACATATTTTCTGGGTCTTTAGTCATAACAATTACCCTGTGCTTTCCTAACAGGATACCCTAGGTGGCCGATTTGACGCCACCCAGTCCTTCGTGGGCGAGATGTCAGACCTCCAGTTGTGGTCCCGCGTTCTCACACCCAATGAAATCTATAGCCAGGCTTCCTGCAGAGGTCACCTGGCGGGTGACCTCATCTCCTGGACAGAGGCAGTGGTCGAGCTTCACGGCGGGGTCACCAAATACCCCTTCGACCCCTGCCACTAAGGACTACCCCACTCTGCCTCATCGAAATGGCCCCTGATGTTATTTAACGAGCTGTCTGGTGTGGCAGCAGGGCTCTGTGCACTACGCTGCAGACACATGACAGGCCCTTAGCAACAAACCAGGCTGGCCCTTAGCCATTCTGCAATTTTGCCATCCCTTTCCTCTCTGTTCTGCCTTCCCCCTCGCTGGGCCGAGGAACTGGGAAGACTTTAAAAGAGTAAAGGCCGGATTTAACTGAATGGCCATGACCACTGCTGCTCCCGGGATCCAATACTGGTAATAGGATTCCCTGTCTTTAAATGGGTCCACCCATGTTTGCCTCGGCCTTTGTAAAGCCCTTCATCAGTCAGGTGTTCAAGGAATCATAACATTTTACTGGGACATATTATGCCGGGATATGGTTCTCAAAATCCTAATACTGCAGATGTTATTTGTTCGTCTTTCTGTTTTTGACTGGCGAGCAGGACGATACCAGTGACTAAAAGGAACGCACTGAGGCGGAATGGTCATAAACCAACTGTGGACAGTATGGAATGAACAAACATAAAGGCACTCAGAACAGCCACACAGATGGCAAGTGTATGAGTTAAAAGACATTGATCATGATTTGATGACTGAATGTGATGAATGTGAGGTACTACATTGTATTTTTTGTACATGAAGATGGAGGATCTCATCTATGGTTTTAGTTTTTTTGGGGGGGGGGGGTTTAGCCTGTCCCAACTCTATCTTTCACACAAAAATGTTAGAGGACTATTTTTTTTTACTACTGTGTTGTACACACGCGCAACTGATAAACATTCCATTTTATTTTTCAGATCAATTTAGCTCTACAAATATCAACTGATCAACATTCAACTGGATTGTATTTCTATCAGTGTGTCTGCAATGGCTGACAGGTTTTATGTTGTGGACATGAGCCCGCATATATGCAGGTTAACTGCCTGTCAGGAGGTCTAAGGTAAAGCTGACATCTCCATTGTATCTTGTGGTTCACAGTAAGATTTACCTGACAAATGGAGCTCTGATCTAGATCCAGGCTATTTCCGTGTTGTCATAGCATACACATGCTCTTAAATACATTCACACATGAATGCACATGCACTCAAAATAGCTTGGGGAAGGAAAACATTTCTGTAATGCTCTAAAATGCTTATATTCAAAGGCAACTTCATCTAATGTTGGTTTTTATTAATTGGGTCCTATGTTTTTTTTATGCATGTAAAATGCTTATAAAAATAGATAAAAATATAGCCTGTCTTGAATATCAACTGTCAAATGATAAATACAAACCATTTCTTTTTTTTGTAAATATAAGGCATTTTACACAACAACACATCCTTTCCTTGACGGTCCTTTCACTATGGCCATCCCTTTTCTGTCTGTAAAGCATTCAAATTAGGAATTGATTCAGTTGTATTTGCTCACTCACCCCCATTTCACTGTAGGCTATTAAGTTCAGAATGGCTATGTCTCATTGAATTACACGAACGCTGATCGTAAAAGGGTCATCTGTTGTTGCCATGGTGATAGTATAGAACTTGGCTGGACATGCCCCCTGACCACTAATAGTCAATACAACCATAACAGTACACAACAATTACAGTGGGTTACATCTACATTTGTAGATATTTGTTAATGTGAGAGGACATAGTGGTCTGGATTGTTTTTTAAGAGTTTATAATGCCAAGTTGAGCATTAAAAACCCATGCTCTCATTTTCCTGTTAGTGGGCCAAATGTATGTGAATAAAAATAAAAATGATGTTTCTCATTTGTTACAAATAAAAAATACTATTGATTAATGAATACTAATACAACTGGTTATAATTCAGGTTAAACATAGCATTGAATGCAGTTGTATAACCAAGATCTGTGTTGCTTCGATAAAGTTTGCTTAATCTCGCCTTTGGTATACATTTTAATCTGTACATAAAGACACACTCAATACATATTTTTTTTCTTGTCTGTAAATATTGAACAACCTTTAATTTATTAATTTTTGTGTGTTTGGTCAAAAGTCCCTTTCCTTTGTGTGTAAGCCAAAAATGTCAAATTTATTGTAAAACTTAAATGAGGAATACATGCATTAACTCTGTTAAATATGTTTAAATAAAATCAAGATTTTGAATAAAATGATTGAGTATCTCATGAATGGATATTTCATGTAATTTCTTTAATTGCTGGTCAGTCTTACCCTGCAAAGGCTGGTGTTGGTCCAAGCTTTTGCTCCAGTCAAGCAGTAACACTTCTAATTAAAGCATTGAATAAAGACTGTTAATATTTGTTAAAACTGTGATTAGTAGAATCAGATGTGTTACTGCTTTGATGGAGCAAAAGCTTGCGCCCACACCAGCCCTGTCAAGGTAAGATTTCCAAACACAGAGCATGCTGGGAAGGGCAGCTACTGCTATATTTCTTACACATATCCAGTCCCTTTACAGATCTGTGAACACCTAACAGGTAAAGGATGGGAGGCCTACATAGAAAGGAAGCAGAGGCATGATGATCAATCAAGTCCACCTTGTTGGCCACAAGAGGGTGTGAGTTGCCTTTGGAAGATGTTCTGTATGTTCAGTAGCCTATGTCATCATGACGGTTTATAGACCAATAAAAGTCCAAGTTAGAACGCTGCAGCTTTGTTTTGAATGCTTTAAAGAGGCAAGCAGCACAACAACAAAGATCATATATCATATAAAATCAACAAGATTAGAAAAACAAAGTATGCGAAATACATTTACTTTTGGCAAGGCTTGGGCACAATATAGGCTAGGTTTGGAATATCCACCAGCAATAACAATGCTACAGGTCCTCGTCTTTTTAAGGAAGGAACTGTAGCCTATTTTAACTCACAATATTAACTGTAGCCTCAGCTCTGTAAAGTATGTGTTTCTTTCTTCGTATAGCACTTTCAAACCCCCAGGGATGTCCTATGCCTTGATATTTGCCTGTGTCGAGAACCCGAGAGCTGATAAGCGTGCAGAGGGTGCGTGCTGTTGGAAGAATTCAAATCCTGTGGCTGCCGGTCTTAACTGGCTGGTGATTATCGTTTGGCAAAACAAGACTCTCATACAGCCTACAAATTGGTCCGCTTAAAAGCATAACATAGCACCTAAGCCACGTCGGTTGAAACACATATGATTATGGATTGTTGAGGATAAAGGGATAAGATTTTTTTTTAAATGCAACACTGTAGGTGTCAAAGTATAGATAAGCTCTGCATTTTAAAACAATAGCAGTTATCGAAGCACGGAGGGCATTTGAATAGAAGTCTTGTGGCTGGACATTGCATTCTGTTATGGCCTACATACTGATTGCTGACCTCTTTATTTTGGGCGCCATGTTGAATTGACAACACCTAGAGACCAGGGCCAGGTTTCCCAAAAGCATCTTAAGGCTAAATTCAGTTTAGAACCATAGGATCCTTAAGTTATTTTGGGAAACGGGCCATGGAGAACCACAGATATTCTTCACAGAAACATCACAACAAGCTATGTCGAGTTTTTACAAGTTGTCCACAAACATCACAACAGAATAAGGGTGTTTGACCATGATCAAAACTTTTCCTGCCTAACAGGTTTGCTATCAAATGTACTTTGCATGAAGCTAAGGGTGACATACCGTCTCAACGCTCATTTGGGAGGTGGAACTCAGCAGAGCTGGATCTATTTTCAGTCTCCAGCAGTGTCCTACTGCTTCGGGGGAATGGGAGTCATAAGACCAGTGGAGAATGGGACATCTGGACCAGGCTTGCTACATCTTAAAAAGACGGAGGGGTCAACAGAGAGAGGTGATACCATTATCATAAAGTAATAGCACATTTTTATCCATATACAAAAGCTCAGCTCAAATTCAAGTCTGGATTATTGGTTGTTTGATTTCTAAACATAATGACACAATGCTGTACTTTTTGTGTTTGAAATATGTCTATACTGACATTAATGTCTGTGGCTGAACTATTCCCCCTCTCAGATTGGTGGTACACCCAGTACAGACAGTTGTCACATTACCTGGCCCTGCTCTGTTTTCTACTGACCATGGCCACACTCCTACAGACCTTTTACTGTGAGTTTTATTTGGTCATCATTTTGAATTGAACAGGTTCAAGGATCAGAAATAGGAGTCCACTGATTTACATTGTTATTGAAGGTCAACACTTAAGGTTTAAACCCTAACTTGATCATTTAATTATAATTGTCTCCCGATGCTACCTCATCCTCACATTGCCCTTTCACTGTTTTGTATCCATCGCAATGGGGTCGCGGGGGGGTGGGGGGGCGTGATGCAGTGGTGCAGATCACCTTGGTCTTCCAATCCCAGTCCACCTTGCAGGAGGTCAGACTCAAAGACCTGACTCAGAAGCTGAACACCCTGAACCACTCCTACCTCCTCCTCTTCCACAAGTATCCAGCACTCAACCAGTACTGTCCCATCACCAATAGCAGCACCAATGGTGAGCACACGTTCAGGTTGATCAAACTCTTGCTATGAAGCCATTCATTATGAAGAGTTTTGCGTGAGTTTGCATAGTCCTGCGATCTGTGAGCTTTTAGCCGGGACATGGAGGATGGCCTACTGGAAATACTCTCACCCAATGGCCTGTTTGATATATGGACAGGCAGACAAAAGATGGTGAAGGATCACCAGGATCAACCTAAAATTCCAAAATGGCCAATAATGACAAGAGTGGTGCAAATTGGATACTATCACACTAGGCCTAGGCCTGGCATCCTAATAACAGCATTGCTTTAGCTATTATCAGATCATATTGTAACACAATATATAATCAGCACTTGATGGTTTTAAGAATATTTCTACTGATGTATTTAGGAAATATTTTATTTATACAGCTGATCCTATAGAGATGTAAAAACCTGTTACATGGGGGACCTGTTTCACCCCTGTTCACCTTTACCCCTATAACATTGACTAAGCTCTGGCGTAACTTTCCACCTGTTTCGCAGAACGTGAGTGCAGGCCGTGCCCAGAGGGATGGGAGTCTTTTGGGGAGAGATGCTACCTCTACACCCATGACAGACTAGACTGGATTTCCAGCCAGTACCACTGCCTATCTGTAGGGGGCAACCTTGCCATGGTGAAGAGTGAGGAGGAGCAAGTATGACAGCCATGAACCCAATCCCCCAATGATGTCGATACATATTTAAGTTTTTTTTGGAGGAATGTATTGTAGCCTATTTCTCAATTCTGTAATATCACATTTGGATCTCATTTGAATCAAGAGATTATTTAGAACCTAAATCATGATAAATCAAAATCCTCACAAAAATCCTGTGCTTTGGCAGTAAATGGAGAACTGAGATTTACTGAGAATTACCTGGAACTATTGCCAATAAATAGGCTGCTCCGTCGCTCAAAGTTAAGAATAGATGTAGGAGTTATACGAAAGTGTGGTGCCGTGTCTATTCGAGGCATCCATCTGAGTGTTGCATTTCTCTCAGATTTTTCTGTGGAAGAGAGCCAAGGAGTTGAGCCAGGGAGACTCCTACTGGATCGGCTTGAGGAATGGTAACCCAGGCGGGGCCTGGCACTGGGTGGACGACTCCCCGGTGGAGAAGGGGTAACTTAAAATCTTAACTTAAAGTTCCAGAAGATTTGCCTCTGAGGATAGTCTTGAGCTAAACGTTTGGATCTCAATTCTATAGTTTGGCGTGGAGTCCTGAATCGAGACTGGATTACATTACCTCAAATCACAGTACCATATGAGGATACTTACTGTGTGAGGTCTCGTTGAAGAGATATTGGACCAGTTAAGCTCATGAAGACAGCGTATTCATTGCCACATGTCCATTTCATTTGATGAAATTCCATGAATGATGCATTACTGATGTATTACTCTGCATTGATGGTTATTTGACAAAGTAACCAAATGTATCTACAGTACATGGTCTTTTAGTTTAAAAAAAAAAAAGCACAAACTGATGGAGTCTGTGTTACCTCTACAGGTTTTGGGACATATTTTGGGATCACGAGCCAGAGAAGGGGGACACCAGGGAACTGTGTGCCCGGCTGTCGCCAGGAGACAGCCACAGGGCCAGTTGGTATGCCACCATGTGCAAGAACAGCCTGAAGAGCGTCTGTGAGAGGACCCAGGGCACCCTGCAGTGATAGACCATATCTCAGAAGAGGGGAGAAAGGGGAAGGGAGAGGGTAGTCAGAGTCAGTGCAGTTTGGTTGCATTAAATATATTTTAACTGTCTTTTGATGTATGGTATTGGTAATTATGCAATGTATGTACAACTGAAATACATAACGAAATACCTATGATTTGTCATTTTCTCTCTAAATAAACATAATGAAGCTAAGCATCCTAGAGTTAAACCTAGTTCAGTCTGCTTTCCACCAGACACTGGGACATGAATTCACCTTTCAGCAGGACAATAACCTAAAACACAAGGCCAAATCTACACTGGAGTTGCTTATCAAGAAAAGAGTTGCCGAGTTGCAGATTTGACTTAAATCTGTTGTCTAGTAATGATCAAAAAACAATTTGACAGAGCTTGAATAATTTTTTAAAGAATAATGTGCACATATTGTACAATCCAGGTAGAGACTTGCCCAGAAAGACTCAAAGCTGTAATTGCTGCCAAATGTGATTCTAACATGTATTGACTCAGGGGTGTCACTACTTATGTGAATGTTAATTTCTCTATTTCATTTTCAATAAATTTGCAAACATTTCAAAAAAACATAATCACTTTGTCATTATGGGGTATTGGGTGAGAAAACAAATCTATTTAATCAATTTTGAATGCAGGCTGTAACACAACAAAGCTTTGAATAAGACAAGGGGTATGAATACCTTCTGAAGGCATTGTAACTTATGAATGCCTCGTGAGCTGAACTACACCATCAGAACCCAAAATATAAGTTTGTTTTTTAACTCCATTGTTTGTAACAATGGAATTATAAACAAACACTGTAGGCCTATAGCCGCAGAACATAGCTACAAGTTGAAAACTATCATTTTGATATGATTTAATTTAACCTTTATTTCAACAGGGAGTCTGATTGAGACCAAGGTATCTTTCACAATGGAGCTCTGTATTTGACAATGTAACAGATTTAACACGTATCCATATAAAATACAAGAGACTACAAAAATACTAAACTACAGACACACTCAAGAAAAACAATCACGTTCTTCAACAAAGTCGTCGACCAACATTTTGAACTGCCTGAGAGGCGCCAACGTGTCTAGCTTAAGGGAACTCTGAAGATCGTTCCATACATGGGGTGCATAGAAACTAAAGGCTGTTTTTCCATTCGCTGTAGCAACACACTGAATTTCCAGAGTCAGCATCCCTGTGGTTCCAATGGGTCAAAGGTTTACATACACTAAGTTGATGGTGCCTTTAAACAGCTTGGAAAATTCCAAGCTTCTGATAGGCTAACTAACATAATTTGAGTCAATTGGAGGTGTACCTGTGAATGTATTTCAAGGCCTACCTTCAAACTCAGTGCCTCTTTGCTTGACATCATAGGAAAATCAAAAGAAATCAGCCAAGACCTCAGAAAAAAATTGTAGACCTCCATAAGTCTGGTTCCTCCTGGGGAGCAATTTCCAAACACCTGAAGGTACCACGTTCATCTGTACAAACAATAGTACGCAAGTATAAACACCATGGGACCACACAGCCGTCATATCGCTCAGGAAGGAGATGTGTTCTGTCTCCTAGAGATGAACGTACTTTGGTGAGAAAAGTGCAAATCAATCCCAGAACAACAGCAAAGGACCTTGTGAAGATGTTGGAGGAAACAGGTACAAAAGTAACTATATCCACAGTTAAACGAGTCCTATATCGACATAACCTGAAAGGCCACTCAGCAAGGAAGAAGCCACTGCTCCAAAACCGCCATAAAAAAAGCCAGACTACGGTTTGCAACTGCACATGGGGACAAAGATCGTACTTTTTGGAGAAATGTCCTCTGGTCTGATGAAACAAAAATAGAACTGTTTGACCATAATGACCATCGTTATGTTTGGAGGAAAAAGGGAGAAGCTTGCATGCCGAAGAACACCATCCCAACCGTGAAGCACGGGGGTGGCAGCATCATGTTGTGGGTATGCTGCAGGAGGGATTGGTACACTTCACAAAATAGATGGCATCATGGGACGGCAAAATTATGTGGATATATTGAAGCAACATCTCAAGACATCAGTCAGGAAGTTAAAGCTTGGTTGCAAATGGGTCTTCCAAATTGTCACGTTCGTGTGTAGAGATGGACCAAGGCGCAGCGTACGTAGAGTTCCACATATTTTATTACAGAAAGTGAAACTTAGAAAAAACCAAAACAATAAAGAATAAACGAACCGTGACGACAATGCAGTGCTTACAGGCAACTAAACATAAACATTCAAACAATATCCCATAACCCACAGGTGGAAAAATGCAACCTAAGTATGATCCCCAATTAGAGACAACGATTACCAGCTGCCTCTAATTGGGAATCATACACAAACCCCAACATAGAAAATTAAACCTAGAAGCCCACATAGAAATAATAAACTAGACTAAAACCCCTAGTCACACCCTGACCTATTCTACCATAGAAAATATAGGCTTTCTATGGTCAGGACGTGTCAGTACCCCCCCCCCCCCCCCCCCCCCCCCCAAAGGTGCTGACTCCGACCACAAAACCTGAAACAAAAAGGGAGGGTTTGGGGGGGGGGTGTCTAGTGTCGGTGGCGGCTCTCTGGTGCGGGGCGAAGTACCCGCTCATCCGCCAGCATCGGGGGCGGCTCTGGTGTGGGACGAAGTACCTGCTCAGCTCTCGGATCCAACATCTTTGGTGGTGCCTCTGGTGCAGGCCGAAGAACCCGCTCATCCTACGGATCCAGCCAGGGACCCAGGCTGAACACTGTGCCTGGACTGGAACTCGGTGCAGATGAAGACTCCTGCTGTGCCTGGACTGGGCACCAATGCCAAAGAAGACTCTGGCCTTGGAGCTGGACTGGACACCGTGCATAGACTGGGCATCGGAGCAGGGGAAGGCTCCAGCCATGGAGCTTGAAGTTCCGGACCGTTGACCGTCGCAGGAGGTTCCGGACCGCAAAATGGCTTAAGGACAACAAAGTCAAGGTATTGGAGTGGCCATCACAAAGCCCTGACCTCAATCCTATAGAACATTTGTGGGCAGAACTGAAAATGCGTGTGCGAACAAGGAGGCCTACAAACCTGGCTCAGTTACACCAGCTCTGTCAGGAGGATTAGGCCAAAATTCCCCCAACTTATTGTGGGAAGCTTGTGGAAGGCTACCCGAAACTTTTGACCCAAGTTAAACAATTTAAAGGCAATGCTACCAAATACTAATTGAGTGTATGTAAACTTCTGACCCACTGGGAATGTGACGAAAGAAACAAAAGCTGAAATAAATATTTCTCTCTATTATTCTGACATTTCACATTCTTAAAATAAAGTGGGTATCCTAAATGACCTAAGTAAGGGATTTTTACTAGGATTAAATGTCAGGAATTGTGAAAAACTGAGTTTAAATGTATTTGGCTAAGGTGTATGTAAACTTCCGACTTCAACTGTACTTCTATGGGTGCATGAAGATGTCAGGAATTGTGGGAGTTTCCGATGCAACGTCAAAGAGACTACCTACTTACTGATAGAGCAAGTAGTGGTGAGTGCAAAACCTGTCACCTGTGATAAATTGAAGTGCACTATGGAAACACTGCCTTCATGTAAATGATGTCACTGTAGTCTACAACAGGAAGAAATGCTGATTGCATTCTACTATTTAGTGATAGCCATTACCTATTTCTATAGAAGGGCATGTTTATCCTCAGTTTCTTACAGTAACTGTCCAGTGTTTCCAGATTTCTATGAAATATGACTTATAATTCATTACAATACGAGTGAAATAGTTTTCATTACAAGAAAATGGTAATTAAATATGTTAAAAATCTGCTTTTCTATGTCGGAATGGTGAGGGCATATAACATTTATAAAAAATATTCATGCAAGTAGACTGCTGATTGGCCATTGACATCATCCTCTGTGAGGAGCATTTTTAAAACGTCTATTTGAGATAAAAGTTTTTGTTGCGGCCAACAATATTATTTGGGTACGGGTTAAAAGTTCAATTTTCACTGGACAGTTATTTTAGCTAACTTATCAATATGCTTTTTAAAAGACTACTTATGGTCTATCCACATGCCCAGATATTTGTAAGCAAGAACACAATAAATGTGGTTATTATCTAAAGTACATAAGCTTAAATCATTAACCTCCTTTTTACAAGCTCTAGAAAACGACATATGCTTAATTTTACATGCATAATGGATGGTCAGTCCTTGCATAATGGATGGTCAGTCCTTGCATAATGGATGGTCAGTCCTTGAATCCATAGCTCTGTCTATCAATTTGAAAGTGCTAACATTTCTCCAGCCCCAACCCCTATCCATTTACATAAACAGTGGAGGGGTCGTGCCTTTGTTATTGTTTAAAATGCAGATTGCCCCTTTAACTTCTTAATCCAGAAAGCCCAAATCTGCTCAAACAATCCTAAAACAAAGCAGCTATAATCATCAGCTTTTCAGATACAAAATATATTTATATTATTTCTCTGACTGAGGAAACAATAAAAGTTTCTGGCATTGGCTTGGTTTGAGATTCCCTAAAAACATGCCACTTCGATACAGCTACGACCTGAAGGGACTTGAAAAGTAACTTCTAGCCGTAGCTCCAGCGAAGTGATTGCAATCTGGTCTCAGAGCATTTCGTATGATTATGTATGTAAATCTGAGACATTCTATTTAGTATGACATGTTAGGTTTCATATGGTATGTATTAATATGTGGATGTCCATCACCCATTTCATATGATATGTTACGAATTACAATACATATTATATGTAATTAATTTGCGAAACGTACAATATGGTACGAATTCTAGCTAGTGGATAACGTTAGCTAGGCTAGGCGTTAGAGTTAGGGTTGTGTTTAGGAGTTAGGTTAAAATGTTAGGGTTAGGGTTAGCTTAAAGGTTTAAGGGTTGATACGATAGAGTGATTATGGAAATTCGTTGAGATTTGTGTAAATCATTGTTTTGATTAGTATGAATGTTTTGCAGATTTAAATCAGTCAAAATGTCTGACGTAATCGAAAAGTAAATCAAGAACTACAGAACGGCTCCTTTTAATGCCCGATTCCCCAACACTAACCAGACCCAAAACTGCTTCCAGAATCACCTGGGTAATAACCACAACACTTTCTACCTTTGTTTGCCATTCAGCGCCGTACACAGAGTTGTTTAGGCTAGGCCTATATGGCTCCAGTGCTGTTCTCCATTCAAACGATAGACCTTATTCAAACTGGATATTCAAAGACTTTTATACATCTCACGGGCATATCATACGTTCACAGGCAAAGCTATTTTCTTTGCTAAACCAATGTATGCTTAAATAAGGGTTTTTGAAGAATGAAATAACTTCGGCTAGGGTTGGTCGATTTGTTTATTATCTGTTAGGTTGAACGTGAGGAAAGTTCAGCACAGTTTTGTTTTCCATAGACTTCTATAGACACTCCCGCGTCCCGTCCCACTAGCCTAGATTTCCAATCATCATGGACGCGCTGCGAGGAAAGTCTGTAACGTCGATAATCATCAAAACACCATGACATGGCTATCATTAAATCCAGTCAATAGTTACAATGATAATAGTCTCCATGTTTTCTTGTGCCAGGCCCACTCTGGGTGGTTGCCATGGCACTTGCTGAATTCAACTTGAGCTTTAACCAAAGCAGGTAAAGCTAGAGGTAGGTTCATGTCAATAGGTGACAGCTCAGTTGTTTCGGTTGGTTCACTTGCTGCTATGGTTTTGCTGCGTTGATACGGTTAACTGTGGGAATGCTTTGTTAGGATTAGCCTAACTCTAGGCCTAACCCAAATGCTTAGTGGGCTCCTGCTTTTGAGTATTTTTAAAATCCTTTGTGATTCGCATTTTGGATTTATTTGGGCCATTATTAATACACAACATCATTTGCAGTGTGCACGGTATGAGGCCTCACCTTCCCTCTGTATTATGTAGCCTAGTACAATGTGAACACCTTAATTGTCAACTGACATCTAATTGTCAACAGACATTTTCAACTGTCACTGACCATAATGAGCACTCATCTACTCAAAATGCTATTGACTACTGTTGTTCCCCTACTAACTTGAAAACTTGAAGTATCCTTGCGTATTAACTGCAAAATACTGGCACTGTAAAGGCTAAATTAATGAAAATATCCCCTTTGTCCGTTCAAATGCATTTTGTTAGTCAGCACTATGTCCCTTCCTCCGTCCAGACTTCCCCAGATCTAACAAGGCTCTGTCAGACAAAGGCCAGGATGTTACACCCTGTGAGTGGTACCAGAGAGTCTACACGAGCCTGTGCCCGTTGAGCTGGGTCCGTGTCCCTCGTTCACTCGTTCTCTCTGCACCATACTGCCTTACAGTTGGCTTCGAACACTCTAGTGTATATTCGCTTTCAATCATGTACCCGCTGAAGAGACTTCTATTCAAATCAGTGGTGCCAGTCATCAGTTATAAAAAAAACTTGCTTGTTAATGCAAGGTTAAAGGTGATGTGGCTGGTCACAAATTTCAAGATGAACTACCCCTCTTCCCTTCTCAATTGTCATATTTTATCTATCATTGTGTTGTCTACCACGGGACATTTACTGAGTTTCTCTCTCTCCATTAGGCAAAATGGGACGATCGGATTGAGGTTGGAAGTTTCCCCCGGAAAAATCTAAATGGACACATTGCATGACCTCTTCCACTGATCTCGCGCCCATTCCCTCGACTTCCCTTATGCACACCCTAATGTCTCTGTCAAGCATTTTGATGTTTCTGTAAAAATGACTAATAAATATTTAATGTTATGACGATATTTGGTCATGTTCTCTTTGGTGGTTTAGTGTTGGACAGTCCCATTAAATCAATCCACAAGACAGGATAGGTCGGTATCCTAAAAAGGTACAAGAGAATAAAAGAATTGCTGACATTCACAAAAGAGCTAAGACTGGTAACAGAAGATAGTTCTCATTGAAAAATGTAATGAATATAGATATACATACTCTACTTCTGGGACCAACATCTATAGCATAATTTTTGCCAATTGTTTTCTAGTCTACGTACTCTCACATGGTTGGCCACCAGTTGTCATTGTACTATGTGGGTTGTTCACATTCTCTCTTCATCCCTGAGTAGTCCTGGATGTACTATATTATGTAAGAAGAATGAATAAGCCTCAGCGACTCCCTCCCAGCTTCTGTCTCCTCAAAAGTGTGTAGTTAATTTACATTTTATGTAAAAAAATATTAGCATCAACAGTTATAGTATTTTGATAATAATGACTGAAAAGAACTATACTCTTGGCACTTTTTTATTTATTGCCCTATCCACCAGTGCGGTCAGTTCCATTTTTTTTTCATGAGCATGGCCTTATTTCTATTACAGCATATTGGATGACTGCCATTCATATTCCACTCACCCAGTTCAGTGTAACAACAATAGGTTAAGGCTACTACATGATACTCAGATTTTCCCTCTGCCCATCATGAGGTTGCTACAACCTAGCCTACAAATGAAATTGTCGTTGACATTCTTACACAGGGACACTTGAAGTCAATATTTGTCAACGCTCTGGAGAGGTTCCAACCAACTCAATGCACCAAGTACACCTGTCAATCAGGAGCTCCACCGGGGCAGTCCTGTTAGTTCCCTTGGTTACAGACACGTTACATAGGCATAGTTCATAGGGTTGCTTCCTACATATGTCTGGCACCATCTCCTATCTTAACTTAAAGAACATATTCTTTCATGTTCTACCAGATGGTCCTTGGAAGGAGGTCATGACGGCCCCCCCTCATATCTTCACCTGGCAAAGGTAGGAACCAAGGATTGTTTATTAAATTAAAGACAAGATGAACATTTTCAAGACTGTTTCTTTACACAGTAAAATGTCCTTCACAAAAGTTTACAACATAGGTGCACACAGGTTGAGGGAAAAATCTGAGGTGCTACCCACATAGTGCTGTTGAGGCTACTGTAGACCTTCAATGCAAAATAGTATGTTTTAATCAGTTATTTGGTGACGTGATTATATTTAGTATAGTTTTATCTAAAATGGATAACTTTTTTTATGTTTAACAATTTTTATATTTCTGAAAATCACTGAGGAGGATGGTCCTCCCCTTCCTCCTCCGAGGAGCCTCCACTGCTATCCACAACCCGGTGGCCGTTGGTGGGAGGAGCTATAGGAGGATGGGCTCATTGTAATGGTTAGAATGGAATAAATGGAACAGCATTGAACATATGGAAACCACACGTTTGACTATTTTCCATGTATTCCATTCTAGACAGCATAATCAGCCCGTAATCCTATAGCTCCTCCCATCAGCATCTGTCCCAACCTGTTGAAGACATTCTAAAGGATAACACTATTTTATTCCACTAACCCATCATAGCATGGGTTGAAAACAATGTTTACAGGCCTATGTGTGCCTATGGTTGAACATTGATTGGCATGTGCGTTGCTAAAAAAATATGTATTAAACAGAAACTACAAAATTAAGTCGTTAGAACAATAAAATGAAATAAAATCCCTAAATGATGCAACTGACCATGAGGGTTGTAGGAAAGGAATTGCAATGAGGAAAGGGTCAATTACAAAAGAAAAGTGCTCAGAGACTAAATACAGGCACAACCAGTGGTGGTTTTAGGTATAGGCGACATGGGCAGCCGCCCGGGGCGGCATCTTGCCGGGGGCACCACGGGGCGCCCGCACAAAAAAGCATTGGAACCGTGACATTTGCGCGATCGGTTTTCTATCGCTCATTTGCACGTCACGTCAATGATATCATGTCACCGTGTGGGACTGTGTGTCAATTAACCTTGTCGGAGTGGGCGCCCTGATTCTAGTTTGTGAGCTAGGCAGGCTACTGCCTGGGAAGGTCTCCCACTCAGAAGTACGAGATGGGGAGGGGGGCGGCGGTAGGTTGACCCCAGGTCTCCCTACTGAAAGCCCGAGGTAGGGGGAGCGATGGAATCTATCAAATAGCACACCTCTAACTTTGTACAATAATAATGCAATTAGTAAAATCAGTCACACTATCAAATGCTACCAAATAAACAACAATTCATTCATAATACTGTGAATATATAGTTTCACAGACATATTGTTGCATTTTTTTCTGGTTTGTGTGAAATCGTTAAGAATAATATAAAACCAGTCTGCACAACACCAAGGTGAATTGGTTTAGTCTTGACTCTTGGTTGACAGTGTTGGGGGATGAGTAATGTATTGATGCTGGAGTGCCAAATCAACACAAATTAGTTTCTATTTGTCTTTGTTACTTCTTTTTGAAATGTATGAGTCTTATTTTTGTAGATATTTTTATATTTATATAGTTCTAAATGTTATGATTATATATTTGTGTTGTTCCAAATGTCTGAATAAAAATGACAGTTAGTGCAGAATGGTGCTTTTCTTTTGTTTGTTGGGGGGCGCTAAAGGTAGGGGGGGGGGTTCGGACAGGGAGCCATACACTCTAGAACCGCCACTGGGCTCAACCTTTATTAAATTACCAGGATGATGAAAGGACACAACCTGGGCCAGTACCATCAAATTCAATTAACATTGATGCTGCAACATCAACTGTTTGTGCCATGTTACTCCAACACACATGTCAAAAGAATTTTTGGCCTGTATTGGCCAACATATTGTAGACCTTCTTTTATATTGAGAATAATGGGGCACTGTGTAAGGGAGCATTTATTTTGGCCTATGGTCTGAATAATACTTATGAACAATATTTGTTTCATTCTGCTTGTACATGTTGACTGAATAACCCTGAGGCATGGGCTACTCTGTTATTATTTCTGACAGCCATGTGATGTAATACCCAATACAGTTATTTAGTTTCCGTCCAACTGGCTCTTACAAATTCTGCTTGAGAACAAGATACGGGAGTCAATTTATTCAGCATATGTCTATAAACCTTATTGTCGAACTGGCCTATGTTACAACTTCATCCATTTAAACAAATATTAGATGGGAAGAATAAGGTCGCACGAAAGCGCATCCAAATGGATGGATCACTAGCCGTATCGCGTTCGGTGACAGGCGCGTGATGCGTTGCTTTGGTACACGGGTAGCTGCAGCAGCATACATCAGCTGATCACTCTCAAGGTCGACTTCGCAGAGCATCATGGGGAGGACACTGAATCCACTGGTTCTACCCGGGGACCGCTACATCCCCAACAACTAAAACAACGCTGGTTCACCATCACCACCATAATAGGAGAATCACGCCTTTGCCCATGACGGCATAGCTGTCAGGAGATGCGATGCAAAATAGCGAGTCACGGATAAATCAGAAAGGAGGTTGGTTACGCAGAGAGCATCTCGTTTTTCATAGGCTGATGGAAGCTGGGCTATTGTCGAAGGGGAACGTCGCGCATCCACTACACGAACCTGAGCTATAGGAAACGAATAACGTAGACATTTTCAAGAGGCTGTTTTTATAGTACCGCATTGGTGCCAGTGAAATCGTTAAGTGTGAGAGGGGAATAGCACGTCTGGTCACGACAGGTGAATTGCGCAAATTGCTTGATTTATACTATTATATAACATATGTATGTCAGCATTGCTGACAAATCGTCCTTATGAAGGATTGATAGTAGGTCAAGTATACTGCTTGTTTGCCCGTTAAGAAGGCACCCGGCATCGTGTGGTAATGGCTCCATTTGACCGAGCAGGCTCTTTTTTGTAATTCATAGAGTAGTGATTTTTAATAAGCGAGGTATATTGTTTGCTGCTATCGGATTCATTATTGTCTTTTATGCATTGTAACAATGTAGCCTAACAACTGGACATAAAATAAACACATTGAATGGAATCGTAAACGATTGAATACATTGCTATCTATGAAGATGTTATAAAGTAAGCTAGTCAGATATGAAATGATAAAACAATGTTATTTTAGGGCTACTTGAGATGAATTCGTAAACGCAGCAGGGTAACGTTGTTGTTCTACTTGTGTGTCAGTTTCAGCACCAAGGACAGCGACGTATCAGTTCCTTATTTTTGAGGCTGCAGCTTTGAAGACTGGGCGGTTCCGCAAGCCTTTTCCACCTGAAGATTTTTTCTCTTGTGCTCCTGTCCTGTTTGTCAACTTCTCATCAAGAGCGGCTTTTTGTTATTGAGTATTGCACTGAAGATGGTGGAGGAGGAGGTAGGTGCTGCTCCCTAATATAACAATGTGGACATAGTAGTAGCCTATGCTGCTGTTATTATATGCTGACCACGCACTACTCAGCTATACTATACTTTGACCATACAATGTGTGGCCCCTGAAAAGGTCCCTTAACCTTTTTATGAGTACAATCCACCAAATTATTTCCAATTCTGTTGCATGCAGTCAGAATGTCATGTGACTGTTCAAAACCCACTTCGTAGTGGTGTGTGTTGAACTGTCTGATGCTGTATATCAGTGAGTCATCCTCATCTTCTATGCTGAGTTTCCATGAGCGAACCAGTGATATAATTGGACAGTTTACTGTTCTATGAATTATAGGGTCCAGAAATAGCTTTTTTTTGGTTTTGTTATGCCTTTCCTATAATGCAAATTGGATGTCATTTAATTTAGTTGAGAGAGAGAGAGAACGAGAGAGGTATTTCCCCTTCAACAATGCATTGGTGCAAGGAGCAGCAATGTCATGTTTTATCGCTGTGTGTTTTTGGTCTATTTTTAGCAAGTGCCAATTTAACCGTCACCTCCAGGCAGTTGTTATGACAATGAGGAAGAGACAGATTCTCTTGGATGAAGGGGGCTATGGAATAAGCCATGTGTGCATCCATAGAAACAGGGAGGGTGAAAGAGATGCAGTCTGGGAGGGGCTGTGGAAGAAGTAGTGTATTATATCCTTAGAAAGAAAGGGAGGGGAACAAAAAGAGGGACAGAGAGATGAAGCCCTGAGACAGAATCAGAGTGTACAGCTCACTCAGATCAGATAAATAAGTTCCACTTCTGTGACTCTGAAAAGGACTACAACTCTGTAGCATGCTTATTTTTATCTGAGCATTTGCTCACTTTGCAAACAACCCTGTTTCTAGGCTACTAGCAAGGAGTTGCATTGTAAACATCACTGAGGTATGACGGTGCGTAATCGTGGAATGAACACCCAGCATTTGAAGAGCTCTTTTACCACAATCTTATTTTAAAACTCTCTCAGCTCTAATCTTATTTCATGACTTTGGTGTTCTTTTAAAATGACGCATTCAATATTGATCAAATTACTGTACTAATCAAGAGAATTTTACAGATTAGTTCACTGTTTTGAATGCATCTCATGGCTGCTTGTTTCTACTGAGTAATTGGGACTTGACAGGTAGCGAGGGGGGTTAGGGTAAGAGAAGAAGAGAGATGGGGAGTGGTGGAAGGTGCACTTCAGAATATAAACAGAGGGATAGGGGGAGGGAAGAGAGAGAGAGGGGGGAGCAGGTATGGTGGGGGCTATGGTGTATTGCTCCTGTTTGTTTAGAGTGTGTTAAAATACCACAGACTGTCACAGTGTACGTTTTGCGGACACACACTTTGTCTTGTGATACATCCCTGCCTACTTCAGTTCCTGTCTTCATTGGGATGTCGGTTATAGATTTGTACGGCTTTTGTGAAAACAGTTCCACTATTTAATGGAGCCCCCATCACTTTGGGAGACCTTCCCGTCAAAACAGAGGTACAAACACAGCAAATATATACCATTCAAATATGTTTGGAAATCTGACAAATGGTGATGAGTAGGAGAAGAGATGGAAAGGCAGTGTTTATAATGGACCAGAATTGCATCATTCAACAATAGTTAGATGTAAAGTGATGTAAAGATCAAATAAATTATACTGATGCCAAGAACATTTGATCAGGTAGGAAGGGAAGACAAAGGGCTGTGAGAAATAGGTTTAACTCGGAACACATGAAAGCTGGGGTGTATACGAAGGGTACCGGGCAGCAGAAGACGAACAGCAGAGGGACTAATCATTTTAAAGGTGGGAAACGGGCCAATAAACAGGGGATAGAGTTTGCGGGATTCCACCCGGAGGTGCAGATCCCGGGTGGATAGCCATACCTTCTGTCAGAGACGATACCAAGGAGCCAGGGTCCGATGGCGATCCGCTTGTCCTCCAGGTACGACGACAGCTGCGTACAAACATCTGGGCAGAAGGTACGCCGACCTCTTCCTCCTGCTCAGAGAAGAGCGGGGGCTGATACACCAGGGAACATTCAAAGGGCGATAGGCTCGTGGCAGAACAGGGAAGGGTGTTGCGGGCGTATTCCACCCACACAAGCTGCTGGCTCCAGGTGGTGGGGTTGGCGGAGATCAGGCAGCGTAGAGTTGTCTTAGGGGCCTGGTTGGCTCGCTCCAACTGCCCATTGAACCCAAAGGACAGCCTGGCCGACGACCCAATGAGGGTGCAGAAAACCTTCCAGAACCGGAATGAGAACTGAGGGCCACGGTCGTAGACCATGTCCACGGGCAGTCCATGGATCCGGAAGACGTGCTGCACCATGAGCTGGGCCGTCTCCTTGGCTGAGGGTAGTTTGGGGAAAGGAATGAAGTGGGCGGCCTTGGACAACCGGTCGCCCACCGTCAGGATGGCAGTGTTGCCCTCTGACGAGGGGAAACCCATTACGAAATCCAGGGATATGTGGGACAAGGGACGGTGAGGGGCAGGCAGAGGATGCAGAAGGCCAGCCGGAGCTTGCCGAGGAGTCTTGTTCTGAGCACACACGGTGCAAGTGGCGATGAATGCAGAGACGTCAGGAACAATGCTGGGCCACCAAAAGCGTCGTCGTACAAACACCAGTGTTCACCGGGAGCCTGGGTGGCAGGCAAGCCTGGAGAAATGGGCCCACTCTAGGACCGCGGAGCGGACAATGTCAGGCACAAACATCCGGTTATCTGACCCCCCCCCCCCCCCCCAGGGTTGGGCTGGGACCGCTGCGCCTCCCGGACCTGTTTCCTGATACCTCAGCTGATTGCCGTCGCCAGGCACGAGGTGGTAAGGATGGTCTCGGGCTCCGGGGTGGCATCCTTAGGGTTATAGCGGCAAGACAGGGCATCCGGTTTGACATTCTTGGACCCCAGTAGAAGAGGGAAAAGTTGAACCGGGTAAACAGCAGGGTCCATCTTGCTTGCCTGGAGTTGAGGCGCTTGGAGGTGCGGAGATATTCCAGGTTTTTGTGGTCGGTCCACATAATGAACGGATGTTCCGCCCCTTTGAGCCAGTGCCTCCATTCCTCCAATGCCATCTTCACCACAAGAAGCTCCCGATTCCCCACATCGGACCCTCTGAGACTTCCGGGATGGCTCGGAGGCGATGTGGAATCCCTGGACGTGCGAGTGACATCGAATTCCCTCTCCATCCGTCGTTCCCGCAATCTCCCATTGATGCGGATGGTCAAAGTGATGAGGGAGTCAAGATCCATGGGCAACTCCCGAGCCACAAGCTCGTCCTAAACCTCCTCGGAAATGCAATGCAGGAACATGTTGAACAATGCTTCCGGGTTCCACACACTCTCTGCTGCCAACGTGCGGAAATCCACCGCATAGTCAGCCCCTGCGTGGGCGTCCTGCCTGAGCCAGGTTAGCTTCCGGGCAGCTTCTCTCTCGGAGAGAACGGGGCATCAAAAACCTTCCTCACCTCTCCCACGAACACCTTCAGGCTCACGCATATGGTCGGGTGCTGTTCCCATAAGGTGGTAGCCCAGGTGAGAGCGCTTCCAGACATCAGTGTGATGAGGTAGGCTATTCTGGAGCGATCCGAGGGGAAGGAGGAGGCCTGAAGCTCAAAAATGAGGGCACACTGAGCTAAAAACGCATGACAGGTGCTCGACTCTCCATTAAAGAGTTCCGGGGGAGGTAACCGGGGCTCCCGGGAAGGAGGAGTGGCCGGTGGGGCGGCGCTGCTAACCGCTGAGTTACTGAGGGGCGGTGGAGTTACCACCATGGCAGGCTGCCCACCAGCCAACCTGCGGAATTGCTCCCGCAGCATGTCCAACACCTAGTCATGGCGCTCAGCCAACGTTTGGACCCCCTCCATCAGCCCACGAAGCAACTCCTCGTGCCTACCTATGGAGGCTCCTTGGGAGGAGATGGCGTTGATCAGGTGGCCCGGGTCTGCTTTTTCAATCATGGCCAGTTTGTACTATCAGGTATGAAGGGAAGACCCAGATGCAGACCACGTCGAATAAACGGTACCGGACGGCAGGCAGGCTCAGGGTCTGTGTAAGTCAGAGGTCGGTAATCCAGAGGGGGGGAAGCGGTACAGGTCGGCAGGCAGGCTCTGGGTCAGGGACAGGGACAGGACAGGCAAGTGTCGAAACCGGGAGGGCAATAAAAGAGAGACTAGAAAAAGCAGGAGGTGTGACACAAAACGCTAGTTGACTCGAACAAACAAGACGAACTGGCAACAGTCCAACAGAGAACATAAGTATAAATACACAGGGGATAATGGGGAAGATGGGCGACACCTGGAGATGGTGGAGTGGAGACAATCACAAAGACAGGTGAAACAGATCAGGGTGTGACACATTATTTAGCTTATTATTTCATTGTATTCACAAGGCAATTTACAAGCAACATTTGGGGCCTTAACATTTCCTATACTGGTCCCTCACATTTCTTCTCTCAACACCTCTTCAACCACAAGCTCTATAGGTGGACCAAAGAGCACCTAATCCGTGAGGCATGGCCAGTCCAGTATCACATAACCTCTAACAATATGCCTTCTCAGCAGTGTCTCTGCATAGAGTTCTATATTACTGGATTCAGCAGAAAAGACCCAGTGACCTGATGTATGTGGCCTTCAAGGAGTTTCATTTGAGAACTGGCTACAGGGTCATTTAAGAACACAGCCAAATGTAAATGGCCTGCATTTTGGTATCCAGCATGTACCCTTATGTATATGCATAAGGCTATAAAGTGGTCTGCTAATGTTATAATGTATACTCTAACAGAGGTGGGCAACTCCAGTCCTCGAGGGCCTGATTGGTGTCACAGTTTTGACCCAGCCCCAGTGAACATACCTGACTCCAATAATCACCTAATCAAGATCTTCAGTTTAGAATGCAATTTGATTAATCAGATGTGTTTGCTAGGGATGGAGAAAAAGTGTGGTGAAAGACTGGTGAAATACCTTTTGTATAGAAATGTCCCTGAGTAAGCCCTCTTCATAAAGGTGGAAACACCTTAGACCCAAATAACTATAGACCTATATCAGTAATATCTGTTCAATAGCAAAGATCTTTGAGAAGTTAATGTATTCCCAATTTTACCCTTCCAATCTGGCTTTAGACCCAACCATTCTGCTACTACAGAATTAGTGAAACTTACTAATGATATCAATTCTTCATCTGACCAAGGCAAACGAACTGTTGCCATCTTTATTGATTTTACAAAAGCATTTGATTTAGGCAATCATTCTATTTCACCAGGAAAACTTTAAAACATCGGTTTCACTAACAGATCACTAAACTGGTTCCATGTGTATCTTAGCAATATAAAATAATGTGTTTTCATAGGACACAAATCACAACGTCTTGTACTCAGTATAGGTGTACCTCAAGGCTCAGTATTGACCCCCCCTTATTTTCTCTATATTCAAACAAGCAACTCCAAAATGATTTGACCACTTTACAAAAATGGTTTCTTGCAAATAATTTGGTTTTAAATCAAACAAAGTCCTATATGATGCTGTTTGGTACACAGCAAAGAATAAACTCCACAGCTAACAATTTCAAAATTCATGGAACAATGCTCGAAAGTGTTGAAATATCTGAATTATCTTTTTGAAAGCATATTGATTATATTGGAAAAACAATGAACTATAAGCGTGATTTACTGTATCCATTAAAAAGACCTTAGTTAATCCAACTGCTGCTTCCTGTCCTAGACTCTGGTGACATTATCTATCAAAACACAACCAACACCTTACTTTGTGAATTAGATGTCACTTTGAACCATCTTTGCAGATTCCTTCTTGGATGCCATTTTAAGACATCATTGCACTAAATGGTCTGCCACTCCCAAACAGAAGACAACTGCATTGGTACCAATTTATTTTTTAAATTTATCAATTTAAATGTCCCTGTATAGGAACACCTAACTTTACAAGACTCGCACTACTCCTTTCGACAACAGCAGCAATTACAAACTCCAAGGGTACATCCTGAGATTGGAGTAAGATCTTTCAGATACAAAGGCCCAACTGACTGAAATAATTTACCTATAGAAATCAGGGCATTAAAATCCCACAGTCCCAAGTTATTTTTCAAATGTTAAGAACAAACTGTTTGCGTTTTTAACTTAATAAAAACATCCCCATGTGAAGATATTTGTAAATATTGTATATACCTGTCTGTATGTATATATTTAAGGTACTTAGTTGTATTAGTAGTTTTAGCAGTAGTCTGTATTAGTTGTAAGCCTATTAGTAGTTGTACAACAACTTTTTGATGTTGTCAATATACGTTTTTATTGTTATTTCATGGTTATTATTATTAGACAATAGTTGACATATTATTCTTGCTACTAAGTATAATTTTTATTCATTTGGACACAAGAGATTTCATACTGCAAAATATTGAATAAATAATGAAATATTCAGTAGTGGTACAGGTCGAGAGAAGACTAAAGGTGGTTCAGACCTCCCGGGTGGCGCAGTGGTCTAGGGCACTGCATCGCAGTGCTAGCTGTGCCACCAGAGTCTCTGGGTTCGCGCCCAGGCTCTGTCGCAGCCGGCCACAACCGGGAGGTCCGTGGGGCGACGCACAATTTGCATAGCGTCGTCCGGGTTAGGGAGGGTTTGGCCGGTAGGGATATCCTTGTCTCAGTATGTAAAATGTAATAAAATGTATGCACTCTACTGTAAGTCGCTCTGGATAAGAGCGTCTCCTAAATGACTAAAATGTAAATGTTCAGGAAACGAGTAAACTTGTCTGAGACTTCGGGAAATTTAGACTTTACCTCAGTGAGCTAATGCTGTATGAAGTCACGTAGGCCGCAGATGACTTGGGTTTGACACCCGGCCAGAGACATTAGAATAGCTTAACCTTTAACTGTATGATGTCATTTCCAGACAGTGCATGTACAACAGTATTAATGCCTCTGACAGAGTTTTAGTTTTACACTGTAGGGGCTCCTTGATCCGAATGTACTGGGCATAAACCCCTGATAACATACACTCTCCCCATTCTGTCTCTAACAGAAAAAGCAGGTGACAGGATACCTCCTGTTCTCCCTGGCCACTGCAGTCATTGGCTCGCTGCAGTTTGGCTACAACACAGGGGTCATTAATGCACCGGAACAGGTTTGTAGGTTTATTTTGTGTTTTCTTATAACAGTGAAAGCATGTGTGGGCTTTGGTTTTGTTAAACTGTATGTTATGTTTAATCACTATACTATTGCACTGCGCTTCATCAAGCGTTAAATCAAGAGATAGTATCTTCCTAACGCTTTATCTCTAATCCTTCTCTGTCACGTTCGTTATAGCGATGAGACCAAAGCGCAGCGTGATTTGAATGCATCTTCTTATAATAAAGAAAGAACATGGAATGAACTATACAAAAACAACAAAACGAACGTGACGCTATATAATCATAGTGCTGACATAAGCAACTAAACATAGACATAGATAATCACCCACTAAATACTCAAGGAATATGGCTGCCTAAATATGTTTCCCAATCAGAGACAAGGATAAACAGCTGCCTCTAATTGAGAACCAATCTTGGCAACCATAGACATACAAAACCCCTAGACTAGTGACAACCCCATAAACATACAAAAACCCTAGACAGGACAAAAACATATAATCACCCATGTCACACCCTGACCTAACCAAAATAATAAATAAAACAAAGAATACTAAGGTCAGGGCGTGACATTCTCTCTCTCTCTCTCTCTCCCTCTTCTTTTCTCGCCCTCTCCCTCTCTCTCTCTTTCTACCCCTCGCCTGTTTAGAAACTGCGGGCTTTCTTCAACAACACGTGGATGGAGAGGTATGGCGAGCCCATCAAACCAGGAACGTGTACCATTGTGTGGAGCTTTTCGGTGGCCGTCTTTAGTGTGGGCGGCATGGTGGGCTCCTTCAGCGTCGGAGTGATGGCAGACAGATTTGGGAGGTGAGGGGTCACCCAGTATTCACCTATTTCACCCCGGTGCCATTTTTCACTGACTATCGTTTGTTTTCTAATGTTAACATTTCCGAACAGGGTAGCAAGTGCAGTTCTCAATGCAAAAAACAAAAACGTTGACATGTAGATTAAAAACCACTGCACCTTCACACAATGTAATATTATTTGAGTCAGGATACTTAGAATAACATTGCTAGCGCATTGTCAGTCATCTGCACTGATTTTAAAAGACACAACCATTTATCAGCTACCCACACATTGTCGATGGTACAGCAATCAGCTGTGAATAAGGTTTATTAAAAGTATTGGGAATGTTTTCCTTAGGAGTGAATTTAGTCACTCTCCAGTTCTGGTCCTTTCCTTCGTCTATTTCTGTTTCTACCTCTGCTAAGCTGTCAGAACCAATGAGTCTCCAAGGAGTCAGCGAAGTGTGATTGGAATCGCTGCAAACTATTAAACTATTCCTCTGTTTCCTTCTCCCACTACTTCCCTCTACATCTCCCTCTCCCTCCCTCTTAACCTCTCTCTCTGTCTATCTCTTACTCTACATGTTGTCTCTTAACCCTCCAATCTGTATGTGTGTATGTGTGTGTGTCTCGGGGTATTGGGATAAAGGAAATTGTCCATGTTCCTGGTCAACATCCTGGCTGTGATTGGAGGCCTCCTCATGGGTTTCTCCACCCTCTGCTCCTCCTACGAGATGGTTATCGCCGGACGCCTCGTCATCGGCCTCTTCTGCGGCCTCTTTACAGGCCTTACGCCCATGTACGTGGGGGAGCTGTCCCCCACCCCTCTACGGGGCGCCTTCGGCACCTTGCACCAGCTGGGCGTGGTGGTTGGCATCCTCGTGGCTCAGGTCAGTCCTTGATGGCAGCCATCTTGATTTCTGCCCATTAACTTAGGAATAGTCTTAACATGTACAGTACCATACCATGTGTCTGCTTGTGATGCTGGGAATAAAGTCCCCATATAAGAATATAATGTTTTATGTGTGTATTGGGAGTATTCTTATAAGCAGTGGTAAAAAAATTGCCAATAATAAAGTTATGGCCCCTATACTTTCAACGTATTTTCCCGCAAAAGTTGGGTAAATGCTCATGCTGAATAAAAAAGGTGCGTAAACGACGTTTACTTGCGTTTACTCTCCACTACACCACTGCTTATATGATTAAGTTGTAACCGGCAGACATTCCGATTTCTGATCACGCACCCTTGCCTCTTAACATTGGAGTAATGTCGTTGTCTAATTATATGCTAATTATTGTAATTATTGAATGAATATTCAACCATTTTTTAATAGGCGACTACATCTTGCTCTAAGAATACAATTAGTAAAAATCCCCCCTTCATTTTCTCCCACACACTGTCATGAAACCTTCTCCATTTGAATCCCTTTATAGAACTGCCTCATCCATTCCATGCCACCAATGGATTAGTGTATTGTTTAATACTATGAACCATAGTGTATATCCCATCAGTGCTTCCCATCCCATCAACATACAGTATATCCCATTGATGTTTGCATGTAAGCTGTGGTGCTGTGAATGAAACACTCCTGGTAGTAAAGTTAATCCTATCTAAACCTCTCTGTGTTGTAGATCTTTGGCTTGGAGTCTCTGCTGGGGTCGGACAAGTTGTGGCCTCTGCTGCTGGCTCTGACGGTCGTCCCGGCCATGCTGCAGTGTATTCTGCTGCCCTTCTGTCCGGAGAGCCCTCGCTTCCTCCTCATCAACCAGAACAAGGAGGAGCAGGCCCGCAAAGGTGGGTGCTCCAAACCATAGAAACCATCAAATTGTTGAGGTTTGAGGGGCTTTGCACATTCTAGTAATTCTATAGCTACGCTCCAAACCATAGAAACCATCAAATTGTTGAGGTTTGAGGGGCTTTGCACATTCTAGTAATTCTATAGCTACGCTCCAAACCATAGAAACCATCAAATTGTTGAGGTTTGAGGGGCTTTGCACATTCTAGTAATTCTATAGCTACGCTCCAAACCATAGAAACCATCAAATTGTTGAGGTTTGAGGGGCTTTGCACATTCTAGTAATTCTATAGCTACGCTCCAAACCATAGAAACCATCAAATTGTTGAGGTTTGAGGGGCTTTGCACATTCTAGTAATTCTATAGCTACGCTCCAAACCATAGAAACCATCAAATTGTTGAGGTTTGAGGGGCTTTGCACATTCTAGTAATTTTATAGCTACGCTCCAAACCATAGAAATCATCAAATTGTTGAGGTTTGAGGGGCTTTGCACATTCTAGTAATTCTATAGCTACGCTCCAAACCATAGAAACCATCAAATTGTTGAGGTTTGAGGGGCTTTGCACATTCTAGTAATTCTATAGCTACGCTCCAAACGCAATCATTTACTCTGGATGGTCAGGAGGATAAATTGAAACATTTAACACTCCTATTTTAGCTTGATACCTGGTATTGTATCTATTTGAGGAGAAATAATGTATTAGAATGTAGTAATTTGGCGAGTGGTACAAAGATGCCAATACCAACATACTTGTGTATGTCACAATAAAACATACACTCAGTTGTCAGTCTATTAGGTACACCACCCTGTTCATGAAAATGGTTTGCTCCTACAGACAGTGAGTCACGTGGCCTTGGCTTGCTATATAAAGCAGGCAGACAGGCATGAAGGCATTCAGTTACTGTTCCACGGAATGTTAGAATGGGAAAAACGAGTGATCTAAGGAGCTTTGAGTGTGGTATGATTGTCGGTGCCAGGCAGGCCGGTTTTATTAACTCATAAACGGTCAGCCTCCTTGTGCTTTTTGCGCACGACAGTGTCCAGGGTTTACCAAGAATTGGTGCTACAAACAAAAAACGTCCTATCCTGTGGGCGAAAACAGCTTATTGATGAAAGGTCGGAGGAGAATGGCAAGAATCGTGCAAGCTAACAGACAGGCAAATAACGGCACAGTACAACAGTGGTGTTCAGAACAGCATCTCGGAATGCACAACTCGCCAGTCCTTGTCACGGATGGGGTATTGCAGCAGACATCCACACCGGGTTAAGGGTTAAAAAAATGGGTTTCAGTCAGCCAAAATGCCTATTTTGGTTATCGTGATTTTACAGCCAAGTAATTTAAACTCCTACGAGGAATACTCTTGGCTTGCAGCGGTGAGTCTACAACAAAAAATAACTTATGTAGAAAGTCAAATAATTTATACATTACTGGACAACCCTGAAAAATAAGGGTTAAAAAAATGTCCTGAAGAATTCAGGCTGTTTTGGAAGCAAAGGAGGGTCCGACCCAGTACTATATGGGCGTACCTAATAAGCCCTCATTGGACACTATATATACAAAAGTATGTGGACAACCCTTCAAATTAGTGGATTCTGCTTTTTCAGCCACACCCGTTGCTGACACTCACTACCGAGTTCCAAACTTACTCTGGAAGCAACATCAACAGAGCTTCGTCGGGAGCTTCATGAAATGGGTTTCCATGGCCGAGGATCCGCACACAAGCCTAAGATCACCATGCACAATGCCAAGCGTCGGCTGGAGTGGTGTAAAGCTCGCCGCCATTGGACTCTTGAGCAGTTTAAACGTGTTCTCTGGAGTGATGAATCACACTTCACCATCTGGCAGTCCGACGGACAAATCTGGGTTTGGCGGATGCCAGGAGAACGCTACCTGCCCGAATGCATAGTGCCAACTGTAAAGTTTGGTGGAGGAATAATGGTAAGTGGTTCTTTTTCATGGTACGGGCTAGGCTCCTTAGTTCCAGTGAAGGGAAATCTTAATGCTACAGCATATAATGACATTCTAGACGATTCTGCACTCCCAACTTTGTGGCAACAATTTGGGGAAGGCCCTTTCCTGATTCAGCATGACAATGCCCCCGTGCAAAAAGTGAGATCCATACAAAAATGGTTTGTCAAGATCGGTGTGGGAGAACGTGGCTGGCCTGTACAGAGACATGACCTCAACCCCATCGAACACCTTTGGGGGGAATTAGAATGCCACCTGCGAGCCAGGCCTAATCGCCCAACATCAGAGCCCGACCTCACTAATGCTTTTGAGGCTGAATGGAAGCAAGTCCCCGCAGCAATGTTCCAACATCTAGTGGAATGCCTTTCCACAAGAGTGGAGGCTGTTATAGCAGCAAAGGGAGAGACCAACTCCATATTAATGCACATCATTTTGGAATAAGATGTTCGACGAGCACGTGTCCACATACTTTTGGTCATGTAGTGTCTGTTAAATACCCTTGAATGTGAATTGTGCATGCCAAACATAGGCCTGTGGCATTAATGCCCTTCCTCTGACTGGGCATGAATTTAACGCATACAGTGACAGGATTAGACAGGCCAGGCGAGACGAAAGCTTGTTGAGCCAAGAAAAGAGTCCTTGACTGACGCACAGCATAGGCCAACAGCAGGTTTTGAAATCGGTCCCGACAGTATTTCACACTGTGGGGGTCACCTGAGTTCATGTCCTAATCTCCTTTACACTGGTTTGTTTCAAACACACTGCTTTGGTGAATAAGATAATAAAAAAGGGAACATATGTTTTGGTCAGTCTTTTATGTGATGGGTACCGTAATGAAAGAACTGGCAGGACCATGGACAGCTACTGAACAAACAACTACAACACAGGCCGGTTTTAGTGTTGGTGCTACTGGCTAGTCTGCTAGAAAATGTACTCAACTAGTGTTTTTAAAGGTCCAATGCAGTTTTATCTCATTATCAAATACTTTTTGTCTGACAATTTAGTATCTTACTGTGATAAGACCATTTTAAATTAAAATGGTCAAAAAGAAACAAATTAGCCTCTTGGCAAAGAGCAATTCTTCAAGCAATAATTTTGCAAGGGATGCCTTGGAGTGGTCTGAGTGGGGAAGGAAAAACTGAAAACGAGCTGTTATTGGCATAGTTTGAAACTCTCTTATTGGTCTATTAACTAATTTGGTGATGTCACCAGGCAGGCCAAAACTCTATCCCACCTAAAACAGGCTGAAATTTCAGGCGGTCTTCTCAAACAGCTCTTATGCTAAAAGGGCATTATCATAATTTTCACAATTTAGGGGCCTCCTGAGTGATGCTGCAGCCTAAGGCACTGCTTTGCAGTCCTGAGGCGACACTACAGCCTCGGATTCGATCCCAGGCTGTGTCCCAGCCTTCTGTGACTGGGAGCCCCATAGAGCGGGGCACAATTAGAGGGTTTGGCGGGGTGATTTCCTTAGCTCATTGCGCTCTAGTGACTCCTTGTGGTGGGCTGAGTGCCTGCAAGCTGACCTCAGTCGTCAGTTGAACATTGTTTCCTCCAACACATTGGTGCGACTTGTTTCCGGGTTAAGCGTGCAGTGTTAAGAACGCATGACTCGACTTGACCTTCACCTCTCCCAAGCCCGTTGGCGAGTTGCAGTGATGAGACAAGACCGTAACTACCAATTGGGAGGAACAAGGGGGTTATAAACATAAATATTAATCATTTTCATAATTTCACAGTATTATTCCAACCTTATAGTGTGGAAATATTAATAAAACACAGGAAAATCACATTTTTGATCACGCTGGGCCTTTAAAGATGCTTTGCGCTACATTTCTTACTTCCTTCCTCAAAGAAAATTATATCTGTAGGATATCTTGTACAAACATATTGTCATTACCTAACAATTTTACAAATACATCCTCTCCTTTTACAACTTGTATGTCCTTTACATTAAAGTGTAACTTATCTGCCTCTCTCACTCTGTCATTTTCTCCCCCCAGTCCTGGTGCGTCTGCGTGGCTTCGACGACGTGAGTAAAGACATGAAGGAGATGAAGGAGGAGAGTTCCAAGATGGCCATGGAGAAGAAGGTGACCATCCCTGAGCTGTTCCGCACCGCAGCCTATCGGCAGCCGCTCCTCATCGCCGTCATGCTCCACCTCTCCCAGCAGCTCTCCGGAATCAATGCTGTGAGTGAACTATGACTCCTAGGAGGCCACAGTGCAAACACATTCTAAATAGTTGAAAGGTCACCAAAGATATCTCAGAGGACAGCTTAACAATACAGGGTCACATTCACTAGGCACGAAACTGAATAAAAAAGGCAGCGACGGGAAGGTACTATCTGACTTTATCCAATAATAAAAGATGTGCTACGGTCTGCCCTTATGAAGGCGACCCAGGCCTATGCAAAGTTGAATAGTTGAATAGCAGCTGCATTCAACATGCCTTATACTCTCATTGATTGCATATTTGGGAGATTTGTTTGGATTATTCGATGGATTAAACATGATTTAATGGACGTACGTTTTACAGTATGATAAAAAATACCACTTTGATAAGATGTGGCTTCCTATTCATAGATTGTGGCCTTGTTGCAGATTAAGAACCTAATCTTATTGTCGCCCTCCACCAACCCTGTTCAGGTGTTCTACTATTCAACTGGTATCTTTGAGTCAGCCGGTGTCACCCAACCCATTTACGCCACTATTGGAGCAGGAGCTGTTAACACTGTCTTTACTGTGGTATCTGTAAGTATAACATGCTGCATTTATTCGGGTTTTTGTGTTTCTGTTATGTATGTTTACGGTACGGTAACTCCTTTCTCTGTCTTTGTCAGCTCTTCCTGGTCGAGAGGGTGGGACGAAGGACTTTGCATCTCGTCGGATTGGCCGGAATGGCCGTCAGTGCCCTGCTCATGACTATTGCCCTCCTGTTGGTGGGTGTCAGTTTCTATTGGTTGTCACTCAACATAACAGATATGTCATTAATTACATTAATTCATTTTCATTGCTAGTAATGATGATTATCTCCATCTCCCTCCCTCCCTCCTTCCCTCCTTCCCTCCCTCTCTCCTTCCCTCTCTTCCCTCCATCTTTCTTTCTTTATTCCTTCCTTCCTTCCCTCTCTCTCTCTCTCCCTCTCTGTCTGAGTAGAAGGGCTACTCATCTCTGAGCTACCTCAGCATTGGGGCAGTGTTTCTGTTTGTGGCCATGTTTGAGATGGGGCCTGGTCCTATCCCATGGTTCATAGTGGCAGAGCTCTTCTCCCAGGGTCCGCGGCCTGCCGCCATAGCAGTGGCCGGCTGCTGCAACTGGACCGCCAACTTCCTGGTGGGAATCAGCTTCCCCAAACTGGAGGTGTGAGAGGTTTCTCTTGGTTTCCCATTAGGGACGAATCCTAACTTCCACTTAAGTCAAAAAGTTAATTAATCATACGCTGACTAATTAGGTTAATTACTGACTTCCACTGTTTTTCTCTCTCTTTGTTTGTAATTCTGTAGGAGCTGTGTGGACCTTACGTCTTTATCATCTTCATGATCTTACTCATCTTCTTCTTCATCTTCACCTTCATCAAAGTCCCAGAGACCAAGGGCAAGACCTTTGACGAGATCGCCCGTGAGTTTGGCGGGAACCCCCTGCCCCCTGCCACCTCTGTGGAAGCTCCTCACAGTAGTATCAGCGTAACACTTCCTGCCTCGCCCATCAAGGAGAAGGTTCCATTGGTGGAGGCGGCAGCAGCAGAGGATAAGTCCAACTCAACTGTACAGGAGAGCTTGTAGAATCCTGTGTTGGGTCAATGGTTAAAGGTCAAGGGTTGGGGGTCAGCTGGTTCAAAAACAGATCAAAGTTTCATTCTTTGGCAGTTCAGGTACATGGGGACAGGTGTTTGACGTGAAGGGAAATATACCATTCGTGTACATGGAAAGTCACAACACACATATTTCGGTGGATACAGTAGCTAGGATGAATTAGTGTTATTGTTTCACATTTCTTTCTGTGAATATATTTCTCAACCTATAGGTCAAAATGTGTATTTTAATTGTGTTGCCTTCTTTTACTGAGTGCATCATCATTTAAACAGCTTTTAGTAAAGCCAAAGTGGGTCTAGTCAAAACAAACAACCTCAACAGTGTTTCTGGTAAACAGTAGTTTTAACAGTGAAACAGTAGATTAGGGTCAATTACATTGGTTGGCTTTCATGGTTTAGGAATAGCTTTTTTAAATAACCCAATAATCCCAGAATGATCGTACTTGACATCTAATTTCAACAGTTGTTGTATTTGAGAACAAAATAATATGCTTATACATTACTCAACGTAAGAATCCACTGCTAAACATCACATTCAGGAGAGAGAGAGAGAGAGAGAGAGAGAGAGAGAGAGAGAGAGAGAGAGAGAGAGAGAGAGAGAGAGAGAGAGAGAGAGAGAGAGAGAGAGAGAGAGAGAGAGAGAGAGAGTACGTACTTATTTCACTTTAACTTGCTTTAGGTACACTTTATTACCCAAATAGAAATCAATTAAAATTCCACGATTGCTAATATACTCTTCAAAAAGCGATTTATGGCAAATTAATCAACATAGGGAATAATTAGAGAAATATTTACCTGAGGGAGTGCTTTTACAGCTAGCCTATAAAACAATACTTTAGGATAGCGTAGAATTGCATTAACTATATTGTCTAAGGGGACTGCAATAGAGGTTTCAAATTCAAAAGGGTTCAACTTTATTCGAAGGATGGGTAACTTTAATGCAGATAGTTATTTTGGATATTAGATTATAATAGATTGTGATATGAGTCGCGATGTTATGAACTTGGATTCGATAAGAATCAACCATAGAGAGCAAAGGACTCCATCGGTTTTCTCTGTGGTATTGAGTGCAATTTTGAATTGTTCTGCTGTGAGAGCATTCATTAAAAAATATTGAATATGATTATGATGCTTATCTATTCAGTCTGTATTTGGAATAACACAATGGGACTTTAGTTGTGACCAAATGTGAGGATTTGTGCAAAATGCTTTCTAATGACTCCATTTTAAGTCTATACTCTACTTTGTGACACTTTGTCTGAAGATTAACCTTGTGGAAAACGTTTAAAAATATAAATGTATTCAAAGATTTTATTGTATAGATATACTGTAGTATATATATATGTGTGTTACAAAAAAAAATATGTATTTTTTATTTGTGGTTGTGTAAATTAGACGTAGTAATTTTTCTCCAAGCACTTTCACAATTTATTTTGCCTAGAAAGATGACAGGGTCATGGCTTTGTTCTTTATTCATATAATATATTGTGGATATATGTATGTGTTGCACTGGGAAAATACATTCCTTTGATGGTAGTATTCAGTATTTGACCTCTCCTCCAAGGAAAAAACGTTCTTCAATGGCAGCCCTCCCTCACTACTGTTAACAAGACTGTGGTACTTTACTAACTGAACCATACTCAGTTACCTTATGCACATTCACTTATTGTACAAAGTTAGGAGAGTATTTATTTGTAAATATGTATTTTCAAAATGATATTTATATGTTGACTGCAGTGGTTGAATGTGGGCTTGTTCTGGCTTATGGGGTGCCCATCGTCCAATGAGTGAAAAAGAGAAGGAAAGAGAGAACAAGTATTGGATGGTTTCCTAGTAATACACTGAAGCATTGATATACATTGCTCTATTAACTTTGTGTTAAAGTATTATTTATGTCAAAATGGACACTGGATAATAAAAAACCCAGGACCCTTACCACTGCTCCACAACACTGCTTCCCTCACTCTCCCTCTCTCTTCCACTTTCCACATGCCTTCCACTTGTTCAGTATCCACCTTATGCTGTCCCCAGTGTGTGCCTAAAAAAGTGTATTTATTTTCAGTTGATGATCATTGTATCCTATATTGTCACAGAGACCTATTCCATTTCACATCAGAAAACCATGTTGTTTTGAAATGGATTTTTACCAATGCGGTTGGTATTGCTTTTATGATTGTTTTTCCTGGCCTGTGTTCCATGGCCTTCCGTTTACTTTGAGTGATTGTGTTTGTGAGTTCCTTGTTTCTGCTGCTTATTTGTGCCTCTCCTTCAGCTAATGTGTACTGTATGTGTGTGTGTGAACACGTTCTTCCTGCTTCCAAAGTCTTGTACTCGTCTTCTCCATGAGGCACCAAACAAAGGGCATTTAAGCAAGGTCTATAGCCCAGCCATAAACAATTCAAATGATTAAATAATCAATGTTGATATTGAATTGAAAAATATGGTCGAATTTATAAATATCGAGATCACGTGAAGTGCAGAAAAGCACACTATTGAATTAATTTTGTCATTTTCCTGTATTGAAAAAATGTATCACACAAACAGTATAAATCTGGCTTTGAAATACCCTATGAGACATAATGAAAAATTACAACAAACTAACAACAACCATACAGCCCCATATGTCACATGTATTTGTTTCACTTGTGTTTGTATATATGAATATACTGTCTTTAAATAAAATATGACACATTTAACAAACACACAACCTCTGATACCTTCTGTACAGATACTATCCTTGGCAAATACAAAGTCAGCATCTTGCTTGGTTTAATCAATCAATGTACTGTGTCTGTGTGTGAAAGTGTGATAAATGTTTTGTTAACCTAATTTTTGACATCCACCAGCTGGCATTCCTTACACCGCAATACCTCTTCGTTTGTTTGTGTGTTTCATTTGGAAATAGTATTTCAACATGACTCGGACTAGGTGATGCTGCGAGAGACCATTTTGAGTGACAAGTTTAGAGCTTGAAGCTTGGGAGGAAAGCGGCCAAAGTAAGTACATTTTTAAACATCGTTTTGAAATAAAAACGTAAGGGTAGCTTTACTTACAAACGCATCTTAGTTCATGGGAAGGTAAAACGGTTTCTTTCATTTTACACACATGAAACAATGATTTCTGGGAAATGTGTTTATGATCGCAAAATTGGGGTAATCAAGTTCATAGTAGCGGATGCACACGGCTGCAGGAGTATTTTCAAGATGCAGCTACAGTGTAACAGGGAGCATCACATACATTGTAGCAATTACTGACATATTAACCGTGTTGCTATTGCAGGTAGAGATTACATTGTAACTATGTTGTTGTTAAACATTTTGGCACGCATAGGTCATGTGTGCCGTCATTCCTTTGCGCCGGAAAGGGACAAACATCAAAAGGAGGCGTTGTCCTCCACACAATTTTATGCAAAATATCAACAACCTAATTGAATGTACTATAATATCGTCCTGCAAAAGGAATTGTTGCATACTGCGACGCATTGTAGTCGAGAGAGAAACAAAGGTGGCAATACACCGACGTCCACGGTGAGCAATGGATTTGCAGCATACGATGGGCACGGGTAGCTAACTAGTCACAGTAGCTAGCTTGTGTGCTAGCACTGGCTGCAACTAGGTACTGTAGCTAGCTAGCAAACTACTGTAATGGCTAGCAGCACTCAACTTGCTTCTAATTATAGTGCAACAAGTGAGCTGTATAGCATGTTGCTAGCTAGCTAATAATCATTTACCTTGCAAGCGACTAATGATGCATGTATTACTAGCTATTGAATTTATGTTGCATGACAATCAAATGTTTGCAAGTTTAGCCAGGAGAAGGAGTGAAAGGAGGCATGACATTCTTGATTGATGGATACAATATCGTGTCAACATGTAAATATAGATGTTAGCTTTCCAGGCATGACAGATATATTCCACATCTCCACAGAGCTGCAGTGTGAATAATCCTTTACCTTCCACCAGTGACTGATAGCCATGTCTTTTGACATTGTTTTCAAGTCAGCATTTGATTGAACGCTTCTCTTCTTTTCCTCAGTGATGGAGACAGATGGGGACCAAAACCAGGGCTCTACCAATGGAACCACTCCATCAGGGGTGAACTCCCGCCCCTCTCAAATGAACTCCATGTCCCTGTACGAGAGACAGGCTGTGCAGGTCAGTAACTGTGGGTGGGTGTGCATGCATATGAATGGGGATATTATGTATAGCCTAATGCCTTTTTCTGACATGGCAATCCTTTATTGTACTCAGTGTCACACCGGATCATCTGTAATCCTGCCTGTAGTGTAGTTATCTCATTATCACGGTATAAGCGCTCGTATATCAACCTGCAGGCTATTGACAGTGCAATGGCATTACTCCCTCTCCCTGTTTTCTATCTTGTGCAACTGAAGGCCCTTCAGGCGCTGCAGAGGCAGCCCAACGCAGCGCAGTACTTCCAGCAGCTGATGCTGCAGCAACAGATCAACAGTGCCCAGCTACAAAACCTGGCTGCAGTACAACAGGTAAAGAAGCATCTTTATGAACCACCCCTACTAATAATGCATGCTCAGAATAGAACAGCATGGGTGCTGTTTTGACATGGTCAGGTTGCGAATGTTTCGGCTATAGGATGACAGTACACTATGTTGAAACGTCATCATGAGGTTTGCTACATAGTCCGTTTTTACTGCTCTAAACTTGACTAGGATAGAGCTTCTGTCCATGCAGTATGGCTTTTGACATTAGTCCCTGTCGTCCCTGTTCTAGGCCACCCTTGCTGCCAGTCGTCAGTCCAGCCCTCCCGCCAACAGCACCTCTCAGACCACAAGCACAACAGTCACATCTGTACGTTTACACATCTATGACAACTAGTAGGCGTGCTACCCAAAATCACTGATAAGAATACAGCTTCAAAGAGGCCACTCCAGTAATATTTACTTAAAATCACAATTTGCTGTTTGAGAATGATAATGACATTCTATATATTTGAAATCACTGGCACCTGCATTGTTTGATTGTCTCCACAATAGTCAATAGAGTTAGCTTTGATTGTTCTCAAAGCCACTTTTTCTCCTTTCCTCTTCAGATGAATGTAACCACTTCTGGGGGCGGTGCCATAACCAGCACCCGCGCAATAGGCCCAGGCTCCTCCGCGACATCCACTATAAGCCAATCAGTGCTGCTGGGCGGAAACGCGGCAGGACAGGGACAGATGTATCTGAGAGTGAGAACCCATACACTATTGCTTGATTCACACTATAAGGCCGACCCGAACAAAACTTTGCTGGCTTAGTTCCAGCTCCATTATGGTGGATGCATAACCAGGTCAGCACAGTACTGCTTAGGGCTGTGACGGTCACGAAATCTAGTTAGCCGGTGATTGCAAATAACTGTCGATCTCACGGGAGTTAAATCCAGCATCTCCTGGCTTCCACACATAGCCTACAAGCCACTGAGGCAGACCTGTGGAACATCTACATTTTAAAAAGTCTAATAAATCAATGTAATATAGCTTACACCTTCACAATAAATCCATTATTTATTTTAGACTGGTCTAAAGAAACATGATATGAAGAAAATGTAGTCTTTCAGAAGAACAGAATAGCAAACTCTAGGGGCTCCTTAGTGGCGCAGCGGTCTAAGGTACTGCAGTGCTTGAGGTGTCACTACAGATCCGGGTTCAATCCCCCGACGCAATGCTCTCGACTTTCTCCTCTCCCGAGTCCGTACGGGAGTTGCAGCGATGGAACAAGACTGTAACTACCAATTGGATATCACGAAATTGGGGGTAAAACGTTTTTTTTTTTAATACTCTGAGTTGTCCTTATGTTAGGCCCTGATCTGGCTATGCCATATGGCTGTGGGCTACACTAGTTCAATTAGCAGACAAGATTTGTTTAGAATTCCATAGCATTATTTTATAGTATGAAGTATACAATTGAACAAAGCTGAATAAAATAGAAAGGATATTTTTGCCGAAGGATTTGCGCACATGCGACTATTCTTTGTTGAGCGGTTAACATAGAAATAGGTACTCCTATATGCTTAATTTAGAGTTATTAATGTATCTTTAATTGTTCTACCAACTAAATGTTTTGATGCGACTAATGATGATTTGAAAAAAGTCACTTGAAAGGCATGAGCTCTGCTTTGTTTTTTGGGCAGACTGTACACACGTCGTCAGTCTCTCGTTCACAATTTGAGAAACACTTTGTGTGGCCATAATGCACCCTAAAAAATCCATGCCTTTTGCACCTCTTCTCCCTGAGTGCTGCCTGTTCCGAAGCACTTCTCACTCACACCACTCTCCATCATGTGATCTGGTCTCTCACAGGCTACAAGTGAAGACAGACACATTGGCGTGCGTTTTGAAGATATTGGAAGAACTGTCCACATTAACTTTTCGTCAGCCAACAAGATGAGTAGGCCTAATGAACAGAAAAAGCACTAGCTTTTATCAATCTACTATTCCCCATAGTACAAAAGTTTACCTATTCTGTGCGAGAAATAAATATTCCAAACATAGTCTGGGGCAGTTGTGGGATGTGATAGATGCCAAATTAATTAACTGCTAGCATCAAAAAAAGTTTTATGCAATGTGGCTGATGCAACAGATCAGAACATTTAACCTAAAATGTTGATAAACTATTTGGCTATTTCTTCACATTATAGGCGCATCAATGCGCACACAGCAGTAAGCTATAAGTGTGAATGTTCCATTAGTGGGAAAACACCATTATTAAAAGTGCTTTTATTATAAAGGTGCATTTTTATGGTTATCTTCCCCAAACTTGAAACTCACACGCTGCTTATGTATGCCAGTTAAGCTCTATTTGGCCACGTTAGTTGTGATACAAACCTTATCAAAACATTTAGGCCTATGGGCTACATGAGGTGTGGACTATGATTCGAAGACAAAAAAGGGCATTGTTTCTTGTCTTAAGATGGGCATCAAGTGATAATATATCATTCACAAGTGATAAGCTAATATTTTCACCCATCAGACTTTTCTTTAATCTTGTCTTTACATATACTAAATAATATATGTGTGAAATCCGTTTTGATTTAGAATGGACCATTATCATGCGCATGTCTCGAAACAGAGGCAGGGGAAAAAAATACATGTCATCTCTGCACTTAAATAGCGAATGGAGGACACTCATCGCAGCCAGGTAGGCTATACTCCTGTTGTAAAGATAAGCAATTTGCTTAATATTAGGAAAGTTGAGAAATAAATATAGTAGGCCTAGCCTATGGAAAGCTGATGGGATCCTCCTCTTTTTAATAGAGGCCATCACTCTGTTTTCTCACGCAATTGCATAACCTATAGAAATGTTGCGCAACATGAGCTCATGCGCTCTCATTAAGTGTTTCATTAGATTTTCGATGACATTTACAGTGATGTCAGAGTGATTAGAGGGACAATAGAGTGCTGAGGACCAGGCAGTTAGCAAGTTTGGTGGGCTACTAATGCCCATCAGCAGCATCAGAGCTTGGAGAAGCCTAATTACCGTGACTAAACGGTCACATGGAATTTGACTGTCTTCATGACTGGTAACCGCCGGTGTGGCGGTAATACGTTCACCACAACAGCCCTAGTACAGCTTAGCTTGGTTTGGGCTTGGCTCAAGAGTGTGAGTATAGTATCAGCTTTTGTCATTTGCCTCCATGAAAGGACTCTTTGATTGACAGTCTCTTTTGTTATACTGTAGGTGAACCGGTCTCTGAGGTCTCCCCTCTCCTCCCAGCTCATCTTTATGCCTGGTAGCACAGCAACCACTGCCATGGCAACAGTCACGCAGCAGCCACAGACTCAGCAGCAGCAACAACGGGACGATACACCTACTTCCTCCAGCAACCAATCAGACAATGACCAGGTATGGATCAACTTTGTATTTGTGACTGAGAACATTGGAGTGAGTCCTGCTTTAGTGATGTAATCTAGAAAAGCTTGTTCCCAGTCCTGTTGGTGCTGTCTTGCCTGTACCTGTGGCCATTACAGCACAAACGGATCTGGGACCAGGCAAAATCTTGAATATTTGTGCAGTCAAACTACAGTATTGGGCTCTGAAATTGGTGAAACTCTTGCTTTTTCTTCTCTTGCATCCCTCTCTCTGGCCTCTTCTTTCCATCAATCGTCATACACTCATCTCCCCCTTTCTCTCTGGGCCAGGTACAGAACCTGGCTCTGCGATGTGTCGGCAGTCCCAAGGGGGTCGGGGTCAAGACTGAAAACCCAGAGAGGGGTGAAACAGGTGGGGAGTGAATTCGCAGCATACCTAGCCTTACTTACTTGGCATACCTCCTTACGTGTTAGTTGTTCATTTTCTTCCTCATTCTTTCCCAGCGACCTACTCCCTTATCCAGTCATCTCACCAGTTCAACCAGTCCACTCCACAGTCTACCACTAAACCAACCCAACAGCAACAGTCCCACATCAAGATCCCCACCTACATCCAGAGCTCCAACGCCAACCTGTCCTCTCTCAACCTCAAGACAGGCAACCACCACTCCATCGCCCCCTCCTCACCCTCCACCTCTCTCCCACTCTCACAGCTCCTCCTCTCCGGGCCAAACTTTGGCCGGGGCGGGGCTATCACCACGGTAACCTCCGCCGCCACAGCGACGCACATTCTGGTGCCCACCTCCAATGCGCCCACCCAGTCTCAAAGTTACCAGGTGGCTGCTGCCACCATCAAGCCCATTGTTAGTACTCAAACGCTGGTGGTTCAGCCTCTGCAGAAAAGCACTGTTAATGACAAAGGAGGGAACGGTCCCGTTCCAATCCAGCCGAAAACTCAACAGGGTCTCCGTATGCCCCTGCAACTGCCATCCCGCAACCCGCCTCCCATCCTCCCCGCACCCCCCGCCAACAATCAGACTAGTGCCGCCCAGCCTCCGCCGCACATCCCAGTCCAGATAGTAGGAGCCAGGCAGAGCTCCATAGGAAGCCCCCAGGCTTTGGCCTTGGTCCAGGCCCGGAACACCTGTTCACAGGATGGAGCTACTCTTCTGAGTAGTTCCAGCAGAGCCAGCATTCTCACCATGGTGGCCTCCATCACTTCCAGAGAGGGAGGGGTGATAAACCGACGGACGAATTTAAAGAGCCTTCAATCAGCCCAGGAAGCACTCCCATTGGCTCACATCTCTCACGTGCACGCGCAAGCCAATCAGAATCGTAGCCCTGGGCTGAAGGCAAATCCAAATTGCACCTTGGCCAGCAGCATCTCCTCTCAGTCCCAAGCAGCCATCTCTCATCCCACCCTCTCCCATTCCTCCCACACTTTACCCCTGCCTTTGGTTGAGGCGAGCAGCACCGTAGTGGCTGCCAATGGAGAGTCTATGTGTTCTCAGCCTCCCCAGGTGAGTTGTTCATTGCTAATAGCACTGATAACACTACAATTTACTGATGTTTCTAAACAACGTAGTGGTTGTCGATTCCATTTGTGAAGTAATGACATTCCTCTCAGGGTAAGTCGATGAAGAGGAAATCCGAGTCAGTCGCAGCCAATGACGAAGATGGTCCCCCTCCTCCGCACCTTGTTCCAATGAGTGAACACTCCCCTGCCCTCTCCTCCTCCGCAATGGAAGCAGGTAAGGAATCAGCTAATAAATGGGCCCACTTGTCTTCAATACTTTGCCTTTCTCATTCCTCTCATTTATGACCACTGAAAGGATAAGAGTGCAAGGAGACAATTTTCCACCTTGGCCCAGCCACCAAGCTGACAAATCCCCTTAGATAAATACCTATGCATGATTCCGAAAGCCTCACGTTTGCACAGATTTAGCCACTGTGGCCAGGCAGACTTGTTTAAAATTGTTCAAAAATAAATTGATAAAATCCTTTCTCTCCCCCCACCCTTCTTTTCTCAAGGCCCTGGTCCACTTTCTCCCTCTCCCTCTCTTTCCCCTGCTCTCTCGATGTCCCGTACGGGGGGTGGCCAGGGGGAGAGAGCCCCCCCTCAACAGGCTGTGGTCAAACCCCACGTCCTCACCCACCTCATAGAGGGCTTCGTCATCCAGGAGGGAGCTGAACCTTTCCCTGTACGTACAGTATTCACCTTGGGATTTGTCATTTTTGGAGAAGTTGTAGCTCTCATACACAACATTCATTCATTCATACCCTTTGGGGATATATACCACCTGATATAAATAATGACATGCACTGTAGACAATATTCTCAATTCCCTGTAATCAGTATTGTTGAACACAACACATTTTGTTCCTGTATTTTGATTGACAGGTGAGTGGGCCAGTGAAGGAGCCAGCTGGAGAAGATTTGGCCATGGACAATCTAGACGCTAGTCAGCCTGAGACTGTGAATACAGCTACAGGTTCGGCTCAGACCACAGTCCCAGGTCACGTTTCTATCAAAGCCTCTGGTTTGACCACAAACTGCAATTGGTATTGTTCTTTAAACCTTTTCCTTTTCTCTTCCCAGTGCTGAAATGTGAGTACTGCAAAAGCTTCGCCCCAGCCAGACAGTTTAGAGGGACCAAGCGCTTCTGCTCCTTGACCTGTTCCAAGAGGTACAGTCATAGTACAAATTCACTGCAGTATGTCTACTATATGTCAGTATACACTGAGTGTACAAAACATTAGGAACACCTTCCTAATATCGAGTTGCTCCCCCTTTGCCCTCAGAACAGCCTCAATTCACCGGGGCGTGGACTCTACAAGGTGTCGAAAGTGTTCCACTGGAGTGCTGACCCATGTTGACTCTGCTTCCCACAGTTGTGTCAAGTTGGCTGGATGTCCTTTGGGTGGTGGACAATTTTTGATACACGCTGGAAACTGTTGAGCGTGAAAAACCCAGCAGCGTTGCAGTTCTTGACACACTCAAACCGGTGCGCCTGGCACCTACTACCAAACCCTGTTCAAAGGCACTGAAATCTTTTGTCTTGCCCATTCACTTTCTGAATGGCACACATACACAAGCCATGTCTCAATTGTCTAAAGGGTTAAAAATCCTTGAACCTGTCTCCTCCCCTTCATCTACACTGATTGGAGTGAATTTAAGTGACATCAATAAGGGATCATAGCTTTCACCTGCATTCACCTGGTCAGTCTATGTCATCGAAGAGCAGGTGTGTTTAATGTTTTGTACACTCAGTGTATGCCTACTATATTCCTCCATGTTGCTCCAGGTATAATGTAAGCTGTAGCCAGCACTTCCGCCTGCGACAGGGGGGTCACCTCTCCCACTCTGACGAGGACGGGGTCCTGAGGAGGAGGGTTCCCCACAGGACCAGCTCCGAAATCGCCAGTGCCAAAATAGCCGGGAGACCCTTACCAGTTAAGGTAATGGTCAGTTGATCATTGATAGTTGTACACTTGTTTGTGAGCTGACATGGATGACTGAAGAGACTTCTGTCACGTGTATCGCTGTCTGTCCAAACTAGAAAGGGTGAAAAGTATGGTGCTCTCTATATGGGTTTAAATCACTAACCCTAATTTAAACGTTTACCTTTCAATCCTCAAAATCTGCTTGACGGTAATGCCATATTTGTCGTGTTCAAGTGTGGCCATGTTGTGACTACCCTGTTGCACACGTACCTCTCACACAGTACTGGTTCATTGTCTACAGTGCCGCTCAGAGTCCAGCCGATCGGAGGACATCTCCAGCTGCGGAGAGGAAGAGGACGACCTCATGTCCCTCTCCCCGGCCTCCTCTTCTTCCTGCCACCAGCCTCCGCCCACACTCCGATTGGAGGGCTCGGAGGCGCCCCACTTCCTGCCCGGCAGCCCCGCCCAGTGGAGTGTGGAGGAAGTGTCTCAGTTCATATCATCTCTGCAAGGTTGGTACCACAGAGATGAGCTCTATATTGTACTTCAGTTACTATAGACAACATTGGTTGATACCATCAGCTTAGAAGGACATGCGTTGTCATGCAACAACACCCAAATGCTACTCTGTGTTTCTGTTGCTTTTGAAATCTGGAATTACAGTTATCTTGTTTTTTTTTGTTGTGCTTTTTTAAATCTCTCTTTCTATGATGAGGTAGCAGCCCATTGCTATTAGATTTTCACCATTGTAAATGCTATTCATGTTATTTTCTTGTTTACCGTCTCCCCTTCCCTCTCTCTTACTCCCAACCTCCCTCTTTCTCTCCCTCTCTCCTCCTTTTCTCCTCTCCCAGGCTGTGAGGAGCTGGCGGACCATTTCCTGTCGCAGGAGATTGACGGACAGGCCCTGCTGCTACTCCGAGAGGAGCATCTCATGTCCACCATGAACATCAAGCTCGGTCCCGCCCTCAAGATCTGTGCCCACATCCACAACCTGAGAGACTGAGAGGAAGAATGAACGGAGGAAAGGAGAGGTACTCCCAAGAGAAGAAGATGTGATGGAGAGAGAAAGGAGGTGACAATATGGCTGTTGAAATACTTTTGAACCGTATTAAGTGGGATCCCTGTTGATTTTACTATGTTTTGTCAAAACAAACATAGAATGAAAAGTGGAAAAAATGAGCCTTCTATCCACAAAACGTGGACCTTAAATGTGGAGTATTATGTTATATTATGTGAGTGAGTGTGCAAACCCTTTATATGTGTGTAATATTTGCCTATATATTTAAATATACCTTTGTTGGCTGGACTGCCTTTGTTTACGCTGTAGAAAATCATTGTGGAAATTGTGGCCTTTGAGTAGTTTCGACGATCGAAAATTAGTACTAGAACGGAGTCGTCCGTAAAAGAAAAAAAACGTGTTTCATATCATTCCTTATTTTTCCGAGTCATTATGAATGGTAGGGTCATGTTAAGCAATAGACCATTGCCTTTGCCAACCATTACTGGGGAGTAGCAAATATATTGGCCTAAGAAACTTGATAAATAGAGGGAGACATTTTCTGTCTGTTGAAATGAGCAAGTAACTCACAATTTGTGCACAGGATTTATATTAAAAAACGTCCTTTATAAAATGTATGTGAAGTGGCAGCAATAATCTATGCGGATCTGAAGTACAGGGATACCCGATCCAAGTGATACCATCCCATAGGCTACTGCAGTTTTCCAAACATGTTTCAGATTATATGCCTTCCTGCCTATTTGAAATGTTAGTTTTTTTTTTTACCTCAACGGGATCGTTATCCCTTAACCGGGACGGTTGTTGCTAGATATGCGATAATGTGACTAGAAAACATTGTATACAACAGCCAACTATCCAGGACATAGACATGTCTTATATGGGCAGAAAGCTTAAGTTCTTGTTAATCAAACTGCAGTGTCCAATATACAGTAGCTATTAAAGGAAAAAAATACCATGCTATTGTTTGAGGATAGTGCACAACAAAAAAACACTTATCACGGCAACTGGTAAGATACATTCACCTCTGAAGGTAAATAATGTACTTACATTCAGTAATCTTGCTCTGATTTGTCATCCTGAGGGTCCCAGAGATAAAATGTAGTTTTGTTTGAAGAAATCAATTTTTATATTCAAATGTAGGAACTGGTTTCTACAGTTTGACCCCACTGCTGTCTCTAGCACCACAACCACCCCGCCTGGTCATCTAGATGTGTGAAGGTTAGGGTCTTGATACATCATGTATGACATTCCTGGGAGTGTGTAAACTTAAATGTTTTATTACCATAGCATTTTTCTATGTCCTCTATAGTTATGTACTTGAAAATGTATAAATTGACCTATTCGGCACATTTGGGAAAACTCCTGGCAGACTTGATGCAAAATATTTGTGTAGCGAGGTTATTCTTCACTGAACCAGTCGGAAACTTTGCATACACACTGTTGACATCTTGTGGACAAATCTAAATGACACCTAGGATCCTATCTTAATGTATGGCCTTTCTCTTGCATTTCAAAGATTAAGAAGAAGAGGAAAAAAATGAAATCGCATGTTTTTTTGGTTTGTATTATCTTTTACCAGATCTAATGTGTTATATTCTCCTACATTAATTTCACATTTCCACAAACTTCAGTGTTTCCTTTCAAATGGTATCAAGAATATGCATATCCTTACTTCAGGTCCTGAGCTACAGGCAGTTCGATTTGGGTATGTCATTTTAGGCGAAAATCGAGAAGAGGGAAAAAAAGGTTCGATCCTTAATCTTATGTAAGGTCTTTTCAGTGTTACTCACAGGAAGAGCTATTTACAGTAGTGGACAGAAAATGTCACCAAGGTCGTGCTCATTAAGGCATCAAACGGAAGGAAACAGAGGGACTACCTGGACTTATCCAATAAGAATCAGTCATTTTCATGCCGCGTGCCGCGTGTAATGAACATGACCCTGGATTGTGGTATTCCTCATAGCTTTCCTCATAACTTGCACCTGTCCAGGGCTCTTGTTACAGTAGCAATGACTGTGGCTATTATGAATAATCAATAATCTTATGATTAGGTGCTCTGCTAATTGTGTGTTTTAAATTTAAAGCTTGGAGAAGGCTAGGTCAATATCGTGCAAAGAAAATAAACGAACTACTAGGACAACACGCAGAAGTGGTAGTGCTTTTATTTTGCAACTGAAGTGATGAGTGTTGTGTAGACTGAACTTATGTGTAATCGCTAGTAGTGCTCTTTACGTGACAGTCCTATGGCTGGTTAAGACTTCTGAGTTTGTTAAGGCATATTTGTTAGGCAGGGATCCCAGCTCAACTAAGAAAATAAAGGATCACTTTGCTTTGTGGTACGACATACCTTAAAGGGAAAATCAAGTGATATACATGTACGATACATCATCATGAGGATGTGGCTGGTGACACTTTAATATCTTCGAAACTGCTGACATGCAAAACATATTGGGACTGTATTAAATGTGGACTAATGGGGGAGGGGAAAATACCAAAAGATTGTTTTGGTGGATTTTTCCCTTTAACTAACCTTCCCTGCTGGGCTAGATTTTATGATGAGAAATTTATATTTGATTAAATGGCAGACTGATGGCACAGTGGTTGTTTAAACGGATAAAGTGTGAGTGGCCACAGTTTACAAGTAGAATTATATATCTGCTAGTGTGGGATAGAGACCCAAGTAGGGCTTTGGAAGACACCGGCATTGTAGCCTGCAGGGAAGGTTCATTTGGTTTTCTGTTGGAGCCACATAGATATTCAGTATATAGACAGTGGATAAATATATATACATACATACACTGAATATACCAAACATTAGGAACACCTTCCTAATATTGAGTTGCACCCACACCTTTTTCCCTCAGAACAGCCTCAATTCGTCGGGTCATTAACTCTACAAAGTTCCGAAAGCGTTCCACAAGGATGTTGACCCCAAGCTTCCCACAGTTGTGTCAAGTTGGCTGGATGTCCTTTGGGGGGTTGACCATTATTGATACACAAAGGGAAACTGTTGAGCATGAAAAACCCAGCAGCTTTGTCGTTCTTTTATTTTTTTGTAATCTTAAAAAAATCTTTTACCCCTTTTTTGTGGTATCCAATTGGTAGTTACAGTCTTGTCTCATCACGGCAACTTCCTTACCGTGCGTCCACCAAAACACAACCCAACCAAGCCACACTGCTTCTTGACACAATGCTCACTTAACCCGGAAGCCAGCCGCACCAATGTGTCAGAGGAAAAACCGTGCACCTGGCATCCGTGTCAGCATGCACTGCGCCTGGCCCACCACAGGAGTTGCTAGTGTGCAATGGGACAAGGACATCCCTGCCGGCCAAACCCTCCCCTAACCCGGACGACGCTGGGCCAATTGTGCACCGCCCCATGGGTCTCCCGGTCGCGGCCGGCTGCGACAGAGCCTGGACTTGAACCAGGAGCTCTAGTGGCACAGCTAACACTGCAGTGCCTTAGACCACTGCGCCACTCTGGAGGCCCAGCATTGCCATTCTTGACACAAACCAGTGCGTCTAGCACCTACTACGATACCCCATTCAAAGGCACTTACATTTTGTGTCTTGCCTATTCACCCTCTGAATGACACTCATACACAATCGATATCTAAATTGTCTCAAGGCTTAAACATCCTTCTTTAACCTTCTTTGACTTGTCTCCCCCATCATCTACACTGATTGAAGTGGATTTAACAATTGACATCAAAGATCATAGCGTTCACCTGGATTCACCTGGTCAGTCTGTCATGGAAAAAGCAGGTTGTTTTGTATATACACTGAACAAAAATATACATTTGTTTACATCCCTGTTAGTGAGCATTTCTCATTTTCCAAGATAATCCATCCACCTGACAGATGTGGCATATCAAGAAGCTGATTAAACATTATGATCATTACACAGGTGCACCTTGTGACGGGGACAATAAAATGGCACTATAAATGTGCAGTTTTGTCACAACACAGATGTCTCAAGTTCTAAGGGCACGTGCAATTGGCATGCTGACTGCAGGAATGTCCACCAGAGCTGTTGTCAGATCATTTAATGTTAATTTCTCTACCATAAACCACCTCCAATGTAGTTTTAGAGAATTTGGCAGTAAGTCCAAACGGCCTCACAACTGCAGGCCACGTGTACCCACGCCAGCCCAGGACCTCCACATCTGGCCTGTTCACCTGCGGGATCATCTGAGACCAGACAGCTGATGAAACTGAGGATTATTTCTGTCTGTAATAAAGCCCTTCTATGGGGAAAAACTCATTATGATTGGCTGGGCCTGGCTCCCTAGTGGGTGGTCCTATGCCCTCCCAGGCCCATCCATGGCTGTGCCCCTTGCCAAGTGATGTGAAATCCATAGATTAGGGCCTAATTAATTAATTTCAATAGACTGATTTCCTTATATGAACTGTAACTCAGTAAAATGGTTGAAATTGTAGCATGTTGCGTTTATATATTTTTTTCAGTATAGTTATGTTCTGATACCTGAGTGTTTCTTCAGTCTCTCACATTGTGTTGAGGATAGTATGGCACCTAAAGAAAAACCAGATCTGGTATTTTGACATTTGAAACGCTCTTCCAGCAGTCTTCACGATAATGTGAAAAAGCGACACTGAATTTAAGACCTTGATTTAAACAAGAAGCCCAGGAGCCAATCAGAGAACAGTGTAATTGTGGGCCTCTCCATATCCCGCCTCATGCAGGTACTTCTCAATGTCCAGTGGCCCAGGCACTCGAAGAACTGGCCTATTGTTGGCACTCTTCTCTCCTGATTGAAGCTTCCGGATCACCTCAGCCAATGCAGGGCGCTCGTGTGGAGCGAACTGGCCACAGGACTTGATTATGGAATACCTGAAAAGGGTACAGTAGCTTTTGTAACTAATTTTAACTGGTTTTGTGGGGATCATTGTGGCCACTTCTACCAATGTCTAAGAACTAGTACTGTTATATGTTTTCTGTGGTATACTAGGTCCTTATTAACGGATTATTACTTAATGTGGTCGCTTACAGTGAGTTAGAACAATTAGCTGGTCTCTTCTGGGTCTTTCCTCTCTGGAGGTATTGGAGAAGATCACCGGCCATGACTTTAGGGAATGGTGGGTCACCTACAAAGTGGAGGAATAAATTAGATTATTAGGGTGCGTATACATGATTAACATGATATCCGTGGGATAAAAGTTTGTGATGGTTGTAACAGTTCAACAGACCAGTAATGATAGATTATTTATTTAGAAAAGCATTTACCGAGTGTCACCATTTCATGGAGCAGGATACCAAAAGACCAGCTGCAAAAAAGGATGTTTGGAGAGATCACTGTCAAAGTTCAAAGTCTCATGACTTTTTCATACTATATGTCCAATCAGATTGGCGACTTACACGTCACTGCTTTGACTGACAAGTCTCCTGGCCAATACTTCTGGAGCCTGCCACTTCCTCGTCTCAGTGTTCTCCAGCTCTCCTGGAGTTCCTGCTTGTGTTTTCCTGCGGTATGCTGGACCCAATCCCCACAGTTTAGCCGTCAGGTCTCTGCCAACCAACACGCTCCGAGCTCCGACGTTGCCATGGATACAGCTCTGACCATGCAGGTATTCCTGAATGCACAAATAGAGAGGATGCTGTGTTTTACAATGGCTATGGAACATTCAAGCATGTAAAAGCCATTCATACAGACGAATCAAGTAGGTAAGGCCAGGAGTTTTTCCTAAACACACAACTTGATGAGGTAAATCTATTGGCCCTACTTATAAATTAAAATGATATGCATGCATTAACCCTTTTACATCAGCAGTTGTCACTAAGTGCTTACACAGTTCTGAATAAGAATGATGGAATCGTCAGATCGACATTTTCATGACATATGCACACAACTTGAACTATCATTTTCAATTGTAGACATACGGACAGAGATGGATGGAAAGGAGAGCGAGATAGAGAGAGACCAACCAGAGCAGAAGCCACTTGTCCTCCCATGGTGAAGATACGCTTCTCTGTGATGTCGCATGGGGACTCCCCACCTGTGTCCTGCCAAGAAACAGCACTGTGAGTCTCCATTCACACTATCACTCATGGTCATGTCCATATTCACTGTAGTCTATATGATTACAGAGTGTTTGCTCAACCTCTTGAGATCCACGTACAACTCGAATGTTCAGGCATACCTGGCGACAATTCACGATTTAAGTAAAAGTTGTGCAAGGCAGATCTCTGGCTATGACCCGTCCCTAACACATCATCATGTTCAGTATACTCCAGTCTGTAGGAAAACGTTTTGGTGAAACAATCTTTCTTCGGACAAGTTCAAGTAGGCTACCTCTTCGTTTCACTCTTGTTTTATACAGTGTTCTCCCTGTTGAACATCCCCAGCTATTTGGCAATGTAGGAGTACCCATAGAGATGTATATAAGCCATTTTAGCATGGACATTGCCATTGAGGGCTTCCACCATGCTTCACCCATTTTAAAGTAGTCAACTGGGTGGGGATTCCTATGGGTCGTAGCCTCAATGGCGCTGCCCATGTGGTCATAAATATAAAGTCCTCTATCCATCTCTATGGGAGTACCATACCTGCCGACACCTCCATAGGAACCCCAGCAGGTCCCTGTGCTCCAGTTCCTCCATCACGGTGATGTGGGGGGTACGTAGGGAGAGCACGCCTATCAGACAAGGCAGGAAGGAGTGGGTCCCCAGCTCAGACAGGAAGGAGGCAAAGCCCAGGAAGGACTGGCGCTCGCTGGCATCAGCTGTCTCTGGGGGAGAAAAGGTGCATGTTGAGATTTACTACAGTGCAGTTGGACTGCGTAGAATCACTGATCTACAAATTACCTAACATCCCTCATAACTACTCAATATGTTATCAAGATTAGTGATTTTGTGCCTCGCTTTGCTTAAACTGATCCCCTCAAACACACCGAATGTGTCTGGCAGTAGGCCTTCTACATCTGGCAGTAGGCTACTGAAGGGAAATGTAGTCATTTTTCTTATGGGTTGGCCTAGGTCTGTTGATTTGAATATCGAATCAAGATGTCATAGTGACACCAAGACCAGGTAACATCCCCAAAATGTCAGGTTTTATTCTCATAAGCCTGAAGGTCTTACAATACACTGACTGTCAGTCTCTGGATGGGAGCGTCTACTTTATAACTCCAATGTATATCAAAGAATGTTACCTTTAAGTGTCCGTAGAATCACATCTCTGTTGTCCATCCTTGCCCGGTAGAGGGTGACAGAGTCGTTCGGTTTGACAAAGAAGGACAGGGGCAGCGGAGTGACTAGGTTGAAAGAGCCATGCTGCCCCTCTCTGGGCATCTCCGGTACTGCAGAAAAGGTGTCTGGGGCGTCACGCCGGGTCGGAGTGCTCATCGGTAACACCTCATGCTCCAGTGGGTTCAGCTCAGGAGGAGCTGCAGGTAAACAGATGGGTATTACGCATATATCAAATGATATATATGAAATTCCTCAGACCAAGAGATGCAACTCATGCATTATAAAACAAAAATCAGTCTATGCCAATGTAAGCTTTTTAAAGTAGAAAATAACTTTGACTCTTGGTTGAGGTGGAGAGGTGAAGCCAAATCACTAGCACAAAAGACACAATACATCTCCTTCAAATGTTGATATTTGATACACAATTAAATTTTCACAATACAGTAAATAGCCTATTAAATAGTCGACAAGTTAACAAATAATGTTACGATCTCTTAATGCTCGGCTATGAAAAGCCAAATGACATTTACACCTGAGGTGCTGACCTGTTGCACCCTCTACGACCATGTACGGCCACGTACGCATATAATCTCTACCCGACACAGCCAGAGAAGTCTGGCCACCCCTCAGATATTGGTTCCTCTCTAGGTTTCTTCCTAGGTTTCTGCCTTTCTAAGGAGTTTTTCCCTAGCCACCGTGCTTCTACATCTGCATTGCTTGCTGTTTGGGGTTTTAGGCTGGGTTTCTGTATAAGCACTTTGTGACATCTGCTGATGTAAAAAGGGCTTTAGAAATACATTTGATTGATTGAAATGTTGGATTCACATCTCTAACTAAAGCAAAAATAAAAAAGTTCAAGAATAGGATTAAACCAGTGGCTCAGATGAAACTATGCAAGCTTTAGAAATCCTTTAAAATGTTGATATTTGGCTGCATTGTCAACCAAACACAACTCAATATTACTTTTGTAATACACGATCTGACAACGTAATGTAACAGTATTTATTCAACCTTAAAATGAGTAACACATCCATGGCCACATTTTGAAGTTAGCCTATAAATGTCTTCTAATGAAAGGATAGAAAGTGTGCATGTTCAAGATAGCATGCCAAACTCGCAGGTCTGTGGAGATCTATAATAATCTGTGAAGAATCTTGCGCAGCATTGATCACTTGCACTATTGTATTTGAATGTAATCTTAACTGCAATCCAGGTCATTTGGTTGTGCCATTAGATGAAGCACAGTGAAAAGACATTAAGTTGTTGTATAAATGCAAAATATCTGACATTGTATTCCCATTTGAACTTTGTTCTGTTTTTAAATGGTTGAAAGTGCAGGGATTTAGACACATTTAGATGACAACTAAACCAAATAAATCTGACATTGTTTTTCCATTGGAATTTGGCCATACCTTTTTAGATGGTTGAAAGCATAGTGATAACACATTGGGGATTCAACAAACTTCTTTGTCTTTTTGATTGGGTGAATAAAGATGAATCTCATTGATCAACGTCTCAACCAAATATTACCCACATTTCCATGTTGAAATGAGGCAACAAGGACACAAGATCTTGGCAGGATGTTGGCTTCTCTATGACATTTCGATGACACGCATCCCATTTCTGACTCATCCTCTCTGTCCCGACTGACAACACAACTTGTGAAGACGTATTGAGCTGGAGCGTCAATACATTGCCGGAAGCAACCCATCTGTCTAGAAAGACTTGTACAGAGTGGGAAGATAAAAGTATGCTGACTCATCAGTCAAGCTCATTGGCATTACATCAATGTGCACACCAACTTACCCTCAATGCCCTGTAGGTTCTGTCTGGCACTTTGCCTCTGTGTGTGTCTGCTCAACCTTCTGGTACTGTGTGGTCGGGCTACGATTACGCTGGGTCGTCCGCGGATTCCCTTTCCAGGGCAGCACCTCATCAGGAGAACGATTAGCAGAGTGACCAGGAAGCTCGCAAGGAGCAGGATGGGCACGATGATGACTTCCTGTTTGTACACTGTGATCTCTGAGAGACAGAGAGCGAGAGAGATCAATATCAGAGTTAGAGTATTACTACCGTTGGGCACTTTGACAAGGCACTTAACGACTAACCTGTTACAGATGACCCTGTGCTGCAAATGGTCAACATTTCAGAATCACATTGGGCAACAATAGAGTGAATAAGAACCAAAGAAGTATAGAATGGAAATGGTTGAGGATGACTATGAAGAAGCTTATTTTTCAATACTATTCTTTATGTCTGTCTCCCTGAAATGGTGATCTTTGTGTTCTGTAATGTCTCTGTCAACACTATCGTACATGCCATTTAAAAGCAAGCAGGTGTGGTCTGGCATTTGTTTTGATAGTCAGAAACATGAGTAGGATACACTTGAAGTAGCAAGAACAGTACATGCCAATAGGAAATAAGATGATATGAATGAGGGGCACGAAATCACCCCTGACAAACAGTAATTACGTGTCTGAAATACAGTACCAGTCAAAAGTTTGGCCACACCTACTCATTCAAGGGTTTCGAAGAATCTCAAATATAAAATAGATTTTGATTTCTTTAACACTTTTTTGGTTACTACATGATTCTATATGTGTTATTTAATAGTTTTGATGTCTTCACTATTATTCTACAGTGTAGAAAATAGTAAAAATAAAGAACACCCCTGGAATGAGTAGGTGTGTCCAAACTTTTGACTGGTACTGTATTTCAGACACGTAATTACTGTTTGTCAGGGGTGATTTCGTGCTCCTCATTCATATCATCTTATTTTGTAAGCTACTTACAATATGTACACTGCCTTCATTTAAAGGTCCAAATGCAGTGGGTTTTATATCAAATCGTTTCTGGGTAACAATTAAGTAACTTACTATGATTGTTTTCAATTAAAAATGGTCAAAAAGCAACAAAAATACCTTTTTAGTAAAGAGCAATTTCTCAAGCAAGAATTTTGCTTGGACTGTCTGGGAATGGTCTGAGTGGAGAGGGAAGAGAGGTTTGGCAGAGAGGTTTGGAACTCTTATTGGTCAATTAAATAATTTACCACCTGGTGAAGTGACCAGGCAGGCCAAAACTCCATCCCACCAAAACAGGCTGAAATTTCAGGCAGTCTTTTCAAACAGCTCTTACACTAAAAGGGCATTATCATCATTTTCACAATATTATTCTAACCTCGTAGTGTGCAAATATATTTTTAAAGCACTGGAAAATCTAGTTTGACTGCACTGGGCCTTTAAGTGCAATGGAAATAGCATACTGAAAAAAGTGTAGATTGTGGTACAACATGTTTGCGCCACACCTTGATTGTTTGGCTAAGTCTACCTACAGTGCGCCAGCCAAAGTAACTGGAATGCTTAAAGCCAATTGTTAAGCTAACAGTCTGGTTTTTATTCATTCTTCTTGTTGCTTAAAATCTTCTGGAGAGTCTGAACCATCTTTCCCCTAACCTGTGTTGCTCTGTAGATTGACAATGTACCGGACAACGCGGCAAACCCTGTGCTGTTCCCAGCCTGTCTTATGGGCATGCTGGATATGAGTACTGTGACAGCAAATGCAACACATTTCTGTTATCTCTGTATAACGGATCAAAAAATATTGTATAGTGTTTTATTAGGGCACACAGTGGAAAATTTGTGTTTCTTATTGGACAAATCTAAGTTGTTTTCTTTTTGTTTTATATTCGTTTGGTACCTAATAAATCCCAGTGCCTCTAATCCATATTTCACAGGTCTGATGCTATCTATGTAGTGTTTTATGTATCCAAAATGTTTTCTAGACTGTTGGAAGTGGCTTCATCGTGTTGGTTGCAGCTCCTTTGCTACATCTCTGTTTGGTAAAGGCTGGGAAAGGGAACAAGTCTCCAGATTGCCATATTTATTCAATTTGACAAATTATCTTTACATAGCATACCCCTTGAAATGTATGTTTGGTTAAAACACAAAGATCTTGTGTAAAAAAAAAATGACTGTGATGTCGATCACATGTCAGCACAAATAGAATCTCAGTAAATAGACAACCAGTTTGTGACAGAATGTTAAAGCCCACTTTTTACACTGGTGGGAAGATCAGCAAAACGGCCCAGGAATATATCAGTGGACAGCTAAATGAACCTGGTTAAACATTTCCTTATTATTTCCATTTCATTGTCTATCGCAGTGTTTCCCAACCCTGGTCCTCGAGTATCCACATCACTACACATTTTTGTTGTAACCCTGGACAAACACCTTATTGAGGGCTTGATGATTAGTTGACACGTTGAATCAGGTGTGCTTGTCCAGGGTCACAATACAAATGTGTACTGTTGAGGATACTGGAAGACCAGGGTGGGGAAACACTGCTCTATCGAATCTAAAGAGTCCATGGAGTTCATGGAGTGTTTCTAGTCAATACCTTTGGCTTGGAGACCCAACAGCTAGTGGGTGTAAGTTGTAGAAGGTGCAAGACAAGGCGACACAGGAGAAGTAGAGAAAAGGGATCATGAGAGAGGAGCACTTACCACAGATGGTGTCCCCCGGTTGACACTGATTATCAGCATCAGAGTAGGACGACATCCTGAGGAGTGGGAGCGAGCAAACACACAGATATCATCATTAGATTACCACCGTTCAGCAGCCTCATAAAGCCCTCGGCTGTAGCGACACAGCATGGAGTATTCAACACCTTCGACTGTCACACAAGACACATAAAGACATCTGGAGTCCATTTTCTCCGTCTCAAAGTTGATTCCACTGCATTTTTTCATTCTTTCCCTCTAATCAGGGACTGATTTAGACCTGGGACACCAGGGGTATGCAATTGATTATCAGGTAGAACAGAAAACCAGCAGGCTCCGGACCTCGTAGGGTAAGAGTTTAGTACCCCTGATATAGGTTAGTCAATGTCTACTTTAGGAAAAGGAAAAAGACTGTACACTTGTACTAGTGTCATACAATTCTCATGTCTTGCACTTTTTCCCCCAATCGATAATGATGACCATGTGATTATTGTGAACCCTGGTACATGTTTTTGTTATTCTGTGTACATATGTTTTGACTGTGCTAGTATAATTGATGTAATCTCAGAGAGATGGCTTTCTGAATGAATAACCTAGATTAACTCTAGATATTGGAATCCCAAGTAACTATGGTATCTGGGTAGATCTGATGCTGAGGCAATTTAAGATGCAGTAGTGTGACTATGGCTATAGTATAATCACACTGACTGCAGGAGGCGCACAATATGGCAAGGTTAGTGTTATACCACGCTTGGCATTTGGGATGTGTCCTAATCACGTAAAACCCTGAATGGGTTGGGCATGCTGGGTGATGTAAAAAATCTTCCCAGCGTGGAATAGTTCTGATTGTGACATCATGCTGTAAAAAATCTTCCCAGCGTGGAATAGTTCTGATTGTGACGTCATGCTGTAAAAAATCTTCCCAGTGTGGAATAGTTCTGATTGTGACGTCATGCTGTAAAAAATCTTCCCAGCGTGGAATAGTTCTGATTGTGACGTCATGCTGTAAAAAAATCTTCCCAGCGTGGAATAGTTCTGATTGTGACATCATGCTGTAAAAAAATCTTCCCAGTGTGGAATAGTTCTGATTGTGACATCATGCTGTAAAAAAATCTTCCCAGCGTGGAATAGTTCTGATTGTGACGTCATGCTGTAAAAAAATCTTCCCAGTGTGGAATAGTTCTGATTGTGACATCATGCTGTAAAAAAATCTTCCCAGTGTGGAATAGTTCTGATTGTGACATCATGCTGTAAAAAAATCTTCCCAGCGTGGAATAGTTCTGATTGTGACATCATGCTGTAAAAAAATCTTCCCAGTGTGGAATAGTTCTGATTGTGACATCATGCTGTAAAAAAATCTTCCCAGCGTGGAATAGTTCTGATTGTGACATCATGCTGTAAAAAAATCTTCCCAGTGTGGAATAGTTCTGATTGTGACATCATGCTGTAAAAAAATCTTCCCAGCGTGGAATAGTTCTGATTGTGACATCATGCTGTAAAAAATCTTCCCAGCGTGAAATAGTTCTGAAATTGAACAGCATGACGTCACAATCAGCACACGATCAGAACAATTGGAAACTATTTCACGCTGGGAAGATTTTTTTACATGACACCGGGGCATTGGTGCTGCATCATTGGTGGTATTTAGGCTTGGGTACAGTACAGTATGTTACATTCAACTACACCATTTTTAAGTCTCATCACACAGTCTGACTTTAATTGGTCACTATTCATTCTCTGATGACACTGCTGTTTGAAGTTATTTCCATATGATTTGGGCATGACATTTGAAAAATGCTATCGTTGATAACCTCTTCCTAATTTAGTAGGCAGGTTCAGGGCAGGTCAATGTGACAAGTAATTATTAGGGGCTATAGTAGGAAGAGACTGTGTGTCTTGGCACTATATGCCCTATATAGTGCACTACTTTTGACCAGAGCCCTATGGGCCCCACTACATAGTGAATAGGGTGACATTTCAGATGCATCCCCTGTTTTCGTTTGTCACCACAGAGATAAAACAACAGCCGGTTGTATGGAACAAGTAGAGGTCCCATTGACAGTTCCCTGGACATTTGTTTCTTAGATGGAACTACAATTTGAATCAACTTGAGACAACAGAGATTGGGCCAATTCTCTTTCCTCTTGCTTGAGGATAGATTTACTGCTGTGCAAATGTAAAATGTAAATGTTCAAAATGGCAAAATTGATCAAATACACTGTCACCTTAAGAACCAGTTGTGTTGTTTATGCAGCCATATTTAGGATTATAATACTATAATAACATCCTTTACTTACAACATGGCTGCCTAGCTTGGGGGACCTGTATTTACTCAACAATGTTATCATTGTCTTGCCAAATTATCATACAAGACGACAAGTTGACAATGGTAGAAACAAATTGGTTAGGCATGCTATGTCCTTCTCACCTTACTTTATTTCAGGTCACAACCTGTCTAGATGAAGGATAAATCCAAGGAAAAGTGAAGTCAACACTTGAAAGTCACCTGACTCTAGTACTGTCTACCTGGATGTGGTTATAGCAAGTTATATATAGGCTTAGGGTGTGTTTTGTCACCTGTTTCTGTCACTGTCCTCAGGTAACTATAACGAGTCGCGGTCACAGTACACTCCTCCACATAGTGTTGTTAGGAAGCACATTCGGACAGCATTTCTCCGTTTTCCCCTCCCTCACCTCTTTACAAGTATGTGTGTCACTCAACCAGCCTGGCTGCATTTCTCTTTGACATGCATTTCTCGCACACAACCCCCACACACACACACACACACACACACACATACACAGCACATAATACAAAACATGAAACTTTTCGGTTTCAATATATTGGACCTTGTATTTTAGCCGACAATGTATTTTACCCTTTATTTTAACCGTAAATGTACATTTCGTCACACATTTTATTGTGGCAACCTACGTGGCATGCTCCCCGTGTAAGGCTGATTCTCATTTATTGTGTAATGGTATTATGTCCTCAGCATCCAAAGCTCCTCATAGGAAGCAGTAGTATTATCACGTTTTGATATGAGCTCCTCATAAGAAGCAGTAGTATACTCATGTTTGATATTTGCTCCTCATAAGAAGCAGTAGTATACTCACGTTTGGTATTAGCTCCTCATAAGAAGCAGTAGTATACTCATGTTTGATATTTGCTCCTCATAAGAAGCAGTAGTATACTCACGTTTGATATTAGCTCCTCATAAGAAGCAGTAGTATACTCACGTTTGATATTAGCTCCTCCATAAGAAGCAGTAGTATACTCACGTTTGGTATTAGCTCCTCATAAGAAGCAGTAGTATACTCACGTTTGATATTAACTCCTCATAAGAAGCAGTAGTATACTCACGTTTGATATTAGCTCCTCATAAGAAGCAGTAGTATAATCACGTTTGATATTAGCTCCTCATAAGAAGCAGTAGTATACTCACGTTTGATATTAGCTCCTCATAAGAAGCAGTAGTATAATCACGTTTGATATTAGCTCCTCATAAGAAGCAGTAGTATACTCACGTTTGATATTAGCTCCTCATAAGAAGCAGTAGTATACTCACGTTTGATTTTAACTCCTCATAAGAAGCAGTAGTATAATCACGTTTGATGTTAACAATCGTCTATTATAATCCCCATGTGATAAATCCAGTTTGTGATATTTGCCATCTCCCACTTTCCCAGCCTCTCTGTCAATCTCTCTCTTCTGTTGTTGTGTGTTTCTTTCCTCATGTTTCTCTGCTTTGTAACTCTCACAGGTTAGCCCTGCCCTTTGCTGCACCTTTTCCTCCTCAACCTTATCACCTCTTCACGGTGAGTTCTGTTTTTAGACTTTCGGTGTGTGTGTCCTTTATTGTGCAAAGTGCTACGGTGTGTGGGTTTGCAATGCCCTCACAACTATTTTAGTCTCCTCCTAATCACCGGTGTCCATCAAAGGTCAAAGGTGTTGTCGATTCACAGTGCCTCCAAGTGGCCAGTCAACACCTGGGATTTTCCATTACTTTTCTCAAAGTGAAACTGCTCTATCCACCCCTATTAACAATCAAAGGCACTGAGGGTGTTGGGAAAGTAACTTAGGTACTATTAGGCTTTTGGTGCACTGTCACTGTAGCTCATGAATGAGGCAAGGGAAGTTTGCCCTGCCTTACAGTGGTATGGTACTGTATACAGGGTGAGTGGCTTTGCAATGGCATGTTGGGGTTTCTTTTGTGTTTTGTAATCACTCACCAGTTTTCCAACACCATCGGAAAAACACCCATGGAAACTGCTTGCTGTCCATCTGTTAACTGTTAAAGTAACTGTCCAGTGTTTGCATATTTCTATGAAATATGACTACTAATTACTTAAAATATCAGTGAAATAGTTTTCTTTCCAAAACATGTTAATTAAGTTTGTTAAAAAGCAGCTTTTCTGTGTTAATGGTGTCGGCGTATTCGTCATAAAAAAATAGTAATGCATGTTGACCGCTGGTTGGCCAACTCAGGTGTATGACATCATACACCTTTCCTCAAACATGTTTGAAGTGTGTTTAAAAAAAACACACTGCTCAAAAAAATAAAGGGAACACTTAAACAACACAATGTAACTTCAAGTCAATCACACTTCTGTGAAATCAAACTGTCCACTTAGGAAGTAACACTGATTGACAATACATTTCACATGCTGTTGTGCAAAGGGAATAGACAACAGGTGGAAATTATAGGCAATTCGCAAGACACCCCCAATAGAAGAGTGGTTCTGCAGGTGGTGACCACAGATCACTTCTCAGTTCCTATGCTTCCTGGCTGATGTTTTGGTCACTTTTGAATGCTGGCGGTGCTTTCACTCTAGTGGTAGCATGAGACGGAGTCTACAACCCACACAAGTGGCTCAGGTAGTGCAGCTCATCCAGGATGGCACATCAATGCGAGCTGTGGCAAGAAGGTTTGCTGTGTCTGTCAGCGTAGTGTCCAGAGCATGGAGGCGCTACCAGGAGACAGGCCAGTACATCAGGAGACGTGGAGGAGGCCGTAGGAGGGCAACAACCCAGCAGCAGAACCGCTACCTCCGCCTTTGTGCAAGGAGGAGCACTGCCAGAGCCCTGCAAAATGACCTCCAGCAGGCCACAAATGTGCATGTGTCTGCTCAAACGGTCAGAAACAGACTCCATGAGGGTGGTATGAGGGCCCGACGTCCACAGGTGGGGGTTGTGCTTACAGCCCAACACCGTGCAGGACGTTTGGCATTTGCCAGAGAACACCAAGATTGGCAAATTCGCCACAGGCGCCCTGTGCTCTTCACAGATGAAAGCAGGTTCACACTGAGCACATGTGACAGACGTGACAGAGTCTGGAGACCCGTGGAGAACATTCTGCTGCCTGCAACATCCTCCAGCATGACCGGTTTGGCGATGGGTCAGTCATGGTGTGAGGTGGCATTTCTTTGGGGGGCCGCACAGCCCTCCATGTGCTCGCCAGAGTTAGCCTGACTCCCATTAGGTACCGAGATGAGATCCTCAGACCCCTTGTGAGACCATATGCTGGTGCGGTTGGCCCTGGGTTCCTCCTAATGCAAGACAATGCTAGACCTCATGTGGCTGGAGTGTGTCAGCAGTTCCTGCAAGAGGAAGGCATTGATGCTATGGACTGGCCCGCCCGTTCCCCAGACCTGAATCCAATTGAGCACATCTGGGACATCATGTCTCGCTCCATCCACCAACTCCACGTTGCACCACAGACTGTCCAGGAGTTGGCGGATGCTTTAGTCCAGGTCTGGGAGGAGATCCCTCAGGAGACCATCCGCCACCTCATCAGGCGCATGCCCAGGCGTTGTAGGGAGGTCATACAGGCACGTGGAGGCCACACACACTACTGAGCCTCATTTTGACTTGTTTTAAGGACGTTACATCAAAGTTGGATCAGCCTGTAGTGTGGTTTTCCACTTTAATTTTGAGTGTGACTCCAAATCCAGACCTCCACGGGTTGATAAATTTGATTTCCATTGATCATTTTTGTGTGATTTTGTTGTCAGCACATTCAACTATGTAAAGAAAAAAGTATTTAATAAGAATATTTCATTCATTCAGATCTAGGATGTGTTATTTTAGTGTTCCCTTTATTTTTTTGAGCAGTGTATATAAAAAATCTCCAACTTATGCTTTGGCTACGAATACGAGTGTAGAATGAGTCAACAACATTATTTGGCTATGAGTTATGAACAGAATATGAACTTTTAAAAGTGAGATTTTCACTTAACAGTTACTTTAAACACCCAAAACATCAGCGCTGAAGGGGCTGTTTTAAAATGCTCTGAAAACATCTTGTGATGTGAAAACCCCTGTTCTTTCCCTACCTCTACCATAGTATGTAATTGTCCCCTTTCTGGGCATTTAAATGTAATTTCAAATGCCAAGATAATCAAGTTTTTAATGAAGTTCAGTATTGCCTTAAAGTTGCACTATTCAAAAATCTCATTTCCTGGTTTGTAATGGCCATCTTGTGGTGAAGGAGCGGACCAAGGCGCAGCTGGTGATGAATACATAAAGATTTATTTAAAGACGAACACGAAAAACACTTTGAAAATTACAAAACAAGAAAACGACGTAGACAGACCTGAACATGTGAACTTACATAATAACACGAAGAACGCACGAACAGGAACAGACTACATACACGAACGAAAACGAAACAGCCCCGTGTGGTGCGACATACACAGACACGGAAGACAATCACCCACAAACAAACAGTGAGAACAGCCTAACTTAATATGGTTCTCAATCAGAGGAAACGTCAAACACCTGCCTCTAATTGAGAACCATATCAGGCAACACATTTAACCCAACATAGAAACACATAACATAGAATGCCCACCCCAACTCACGCCCTGACCAACTAAACACATACAAAAACAACAGAAAACAAGTCAGGAACGTGACATGGTTGCTAAAACTCTAATTTCAGTTTGACAAAACAAGATGGTACAATGATTCTCTACTGTACACTATCTAAACCGCTCAGAAATATACTTTCCATAACCAAAAATAGTGTTGTTTCAGCTGTTTGAAGCTGGTGTACAAAACCGCCAGAAAAAGACTCAAAAACAAAACTTAAGAACGGGAAGCATAGAAATAGCACACATAGAACATATCTACTGCTTCTTAGACTTGCTTTCAAGTAGAATGATGGATCTATAACTCACATTTCTCTGTGAATTTGGATCGGGTCGCCCAAAAAGTTACATATTGCCACGTTAAACTTCTTGGAGATATATTTTTCAGAGTTACGGATGTTTTTCTATTTGACAGGCACTGCATATCAACATCTGTTTTCTCAATTCTCATCTGCTCTCTATATAGTGTACTGTTCAATACTGTACAGTAGAGTTGCTGGCCCAGACAGTAGCAGTTGCTGAACCTTGCTGAACCCTCCAAACCCACGAAGCCAAAAGAACAGTCTGTGCCATAGCTATGGCCTCATCATATTGCAGTGCCAACTCCAATGAGGAACATCGCTCACAACAATGAACCTCTCTCTTTCCCCTTCTGTCTTTCCCATTTTACCTGCTGTACCTCTATTCTAATTAACAGGTGCTCAAAGTCTTAGGGGGTTGCCCCAGGCAACAGGGTGGGTACGCCATTAGCCTAGATCTAATGATAGAGGGAGAGAGCGGGATAGAGAGAGGGGAGGTTAGGGATGTGTGAGGTATCTGTTAGTTTACACGCACTGCTTACCGGGACAGAGGTGGGCAATCCGAGTGGTGGGGAGATCTGCTGCAAGGGCTCGCTTACACTGTGTGAGAGCGTGAGAGTTTTTCTCTGTGTGTGTGTGTCTCTGGTGTGTGTGTGCCTGCGCACACTCGCGGGCGCAGAGCTGGAAATGCTGAGACAGACAGCTGGTTTATTTTTGGGTCAGTGACAGTGTGTCAATGGCCGCAGATGCGTCGGAAAGGAAGGCTCTGAGATACCAACAGACCCTGGTCAGTTCTTTCTCCCACGCTCTCTTCCGCTCTCTTTCTGTCTCTCTCTCTCACTACCTATCTCCTCTTATCTTTTTCCATTTGCTCTCATATTGCGTTACGCAGCAGCAGGCTGTCTCTATCTCTGACATTAATCTTGCACAATCTCTTGCATGACATAACGGGTCGTCTCTGCTCTTTACGGTCTGTGCACAGGGAGCATGGGGGCACACACACTGTCTGGTAACAGTGGTCCCGGAGACCTCTTAGCAGGTCCGTGACTGTGGCAACAGGTGTCTGTGTGTCTGAGGACCCCACACCTTCAGTCTCCGTCAGGGTCTTAACTCTGTCTGGCTCTTTCGCTCTCTCGCTTTCTCAGCCACCTGTTCATTATCCTCTCCACCTTTTAATTCCTTTCATTTATTACCAACAAACATAATGCATTTTTACGTAGAAATAGATGGCTGTTCAACGACCTCCTTGGTATTGTACGGTGGTAAGTGCCTCTCCATGCTCTCAGATAGACCTGGGAGGAATGTGTTTGCATGTAAGTGGGATTTCATCCATGGAGATAAATCTAGGTTTACAGCAGTGTGGTGTGGGAAGGGGGTAACCCGATCGTGCATGTGGAATATATTTGTTAATCTCCGCTCGTCACGTAGTCTAAGATGACCCCGGGGTCCAGAGTGTTCCAAAACATCTGGAGGGACTTAAACCATTAGACTTTCAGTATGTATATATTTTTTTTTGATTCGTAAGAAACACCGGCTGGAAATTGGTGTGGCGTATTGTATTTAACAGGGTAGTTCTATACCGTGGGCCTTTGGCTAAGGTCATAGGCTGTTAGCCTGTGTGTTCACATGCTGGTGGTTGTGTGTGTCTGTGTGCGCACCAGTGTACGCATGTACTGTATGACCTGTGTGTGTTAGTACAGGCCATGTGGACTGTGATAACCGTGTGTTTACACTGTCGCCCGGGGAGCAGGGCTATATTGAGAAGTGTCACTTTTTTTGAGCGGGAGTTTGTTTCTGTTCTCCTTGTCATTGTGCTGTGGAGGATCAAGAAGTGAGATCACAAGGGGGCCTCCCATTCCAATTGAACTAGATGCCATTGCCAGGCACAATAGAGAGTTATGTGGAGAGTTGTTGACAGACATGCGGAGAATGTATGTGGTTAATACTCCGTAAGACTGGATGATATTTTCGAAGACCTTCGTGTGTATTACATTTGACTTTAACTGACATAAGAGCGGTGACACACAACACTGTCCAACCTTCCCCGTCATGTGACCTATTGCTGTAGATGTCATGTGTCTGTAGGACAACTGGACTAGCAGATGGACGGACCTGCATATAGGCAGACGAAAGCAGACTGGTAGGCAGGCAGGCAGACAGCGCAGATTAGCAAAGTAGATGGGTAGATTCGTATTTGTTACTAATACTATTGCTACTACAATTGCTTCTTATATTTGTCTCTTCTGGTGCCATTAGGCTGTCACTTGAGGACATGCAAAATTGTGAATACAGTTAAGGGTATTGTCAGGCCCGACGTGCAGTGGAGGGCCCTGCAACCGCTAACAGTGATTAATCTTAACAGGACCGTTATGTATTTGATCTATCGAAACTATCAGTAACAGCCTGACGCTGTTACAAAAAAACTCACTCATGAAGTCTTCATCTATTCTCATGTTGTTATCTCTGATTTTCATCCACCCTACCTATCTCACAGGTGTGTCCAGGTACTTGTTTTCATTGTGAGAAGTACAAAAAGAGCCGGTATGAGGATTACGAGCAGATACGTTCCTTGAGATTAAATCTGTTTTGCAGTGAGTTGATCAAATCTGACACTGGCGTTTTTGTTGATTTCTCTCTATATACTTTTATAATAAACGCGCTCGCTTTCCACTTGACGAACATGCTCAGGTGTCGCGGTCCGTCCACACGAACCAAACTCCCCTTACAGAAGTCCTTAAGGGTCAGCGGGACGGACAGACAGACAGATAGTGAGAGATCGAGAGAGTAAGAGGTGTGCAGCGGTGAACGTTGGGTCCCACCGGTGCTAAATATAACTCCCAGAGTAGAGTTACACGCGGTGAGAAAGGGGGAGAGAGGGAAAGTGTGTACGAGGTGCATGATGTGTAGAGGCAGAAGAGAGCGAGAGGGGCTTGGAGAGGGGAGGAGAAATCTGGAGAAAGAGGGGGATTACACAGACGGTCAGAGGTAGGGAAAGGCAGAGGATGACTGAAATAGACTAATGGAGGGCAGCAACGTGATGGTATGTGATAAAACGGGTAGATCAGGCGCACGGGTATCGTTTCAAATTTGAATGGGTTGACTGCTCAAAAATGTTGAACGTTTAAATCAACCAGCCCTTTGATAAGGTGTTGATACAGGCACTTTACAAGACTAATCTGACACAATGTATAGGCAAGCAAATTGATGGTGAGGTTAACCATTTTGTAATAATATTACAATGGTTACAAAACCTTTAGCATATAAGCTGTGTAGTATATTAGCGGTAAAATAAGTAAGTAGTATAGTATACTGTGTAGAATAGCCATATGATAGGCATGCATTACATCCATTGACCTGTTAGTTGATATCATGACTGTCCTGAGTGAGATCCAGTTAGATGCTAGTTAAGTAAATGCCTGGTAAATGTTTGAATATTTCTGTGTGTTACTAGACATATATTTGGTGAAGTCTTTAAGATTCCAATTTACATCAGAGATTTGCCTTCCTGTCCCAGTGGTTTGCCAAGATGTTGTGTTGCCAGAGTATATCCTGCATGTGAGAGACAGCCTTGAGTTTGTACAGAAACCACAAGGCAAAAGAGAAAGGAGCGGGTCTTGCAGTACGCCTCTCCTCATCACGAATCTGTAGGGGGAGAATTTCCTCAAATTCCCCCCCAGATAAAAAAAAAAAATCAAACATACTGTCACGTTCCTGACCTGTTTTCTCTTGTTTTGTATGTGTTTAGTTGGTCAGGGCGTGAGTTGGGGTGGGCATTCTATGTTATGTGTTTCTATGTTTAGGTTCATTGTCAGTTAGCCTGATATGGTTCTCAATCAGTGACAGGTGTTTTACGTTTCCTCTGATTGAGAACCATATTTAGGTAGGTTGTTCACACTGTTTGTTTGTGGGTGGTTGTCTTCCGTGTTTGTGTCTGTGCACCACACGGGACTGTTTCGTTTGTTCGTTCGTTTGTGTAGTCTGTACCTGTTCATGCGTTCTTCGTGTTTATGTAAGTTCTCTAGCTCAGGTCTGTCTACATCGTTTATTTGTTTTGTAGTTTGTTGAAGTATCTTCGTGTTTCGTTTTTACTTTAATAAATATCATTATGTCATATAACAACGCTACGCTTTGGTCCAATCCCTACTCCTCCTCTTCGGACGAAGAGGAGGAGGACAACTGTTACACATACAGTATGGAATTCCTTAGAATAAAAACAAATGTTTATATAAAACATTATTAGACATCATTTTTTTCCTCTCCAGTATTAACATGATTATCTTTTGAGTATGGTGTGTCAAGGATTTCCCTCTCAATTGCAGGCTGGTGTTTCAGCTAACGCCACCTTGCACTAGTTGCCAGGGGCGAGTTGGAGGGAGGTTTCTTCTTCCTTGGTATATTAGAACTAGTTACATAACAAGCCTTTACTGCTGCACTACAGGGGACTGAAAGTATTTCTGACTATTTCCTTTTGTCTATTCCATTTGCACAACAGCATGTGAAATTTATTGTCAATCAGTGTTGCTTCCTAAGTGGACAGTTTGATTTCACAGAAGTGTGATTGACTTGGAGTTACATTGTGTTGTTTAAGTGTTCCCTTTATTTTTTTTGAGCAGTGTACATACCTACCTACATGTTATGGAAAATTTGTTATTTTGGTATTTCTCCAGTAGATTTCCTGAAGGAGACTCTACTTCTATGTCAAAAATAATAAAAAAACACTATAGTAATGTCTGCAAAATCACTACAGTAAATACTACAGTAACAAAAACACTACAATAAATACTGCAGTATAGTATTGCCAGCAAAAACACTACAGTAAATACTACAGTAAATATTACCGTTCTTTTACTACAGTATTAATACTAAAGTTAACTGTAAATACGACAGTAAAGTCAGCAAAAACACTACAGTAAATATGAGTGTTTTTACCATATTATAAACTGGGTGATTCGAGCCCTGAATGCTGATTGGCTGAAAGCCGGGATATATCAGACTGTATACCACAGTAATGAAAAAACATTATTTTTTACTGTTCTAATTACATTGGTAACCAGTTTTTAACAGCAATAAGGCACCTCGGGGGTTTGTGGTATATTGGCCATATACCACACCCCTTTGTGCCGTATTGCTTCAGTATACTATAGTATTTTTTTATGTGGGTGTTGATTAAAGAAAATCCCCACATATTCTGTCTGGCTCAATGTACACTGAATAAAAATATAAACGTCTTGGTTTCATAAGCTGAAATACAAGATTCCCCAAATTTTCCATTGACACTAAAAGCTTATCGCTCTTCAATTTGGTGCACAAATTTAATTACATCTCTTAGTCAGCATTTCTTCTTTACCCCTTTGCCAAGATAATCCATCCACCTGACAGGTGTGGCATATCAAGAAGCTGATTTAAAAAGCATGATCATTACCACAGGTGCAACTTGTGTTGGGGACAATAAAGGCCACCCTAAAATGTGCAGTTTTGTCAGACAACACAATGCTACAGATGTCTCAAGTTCTGAGCGAGCGTGCAATTGGCATGCTGACTGCAGGAATGTTCACCAGAGCTGTTGTCAGAAAATGTAATGTTAATTTCTCTACCATAAGCAGCCTGGTTTGCTGATGTCAACCTTGTGAACAGAATGCCCCATGGTGGCTGTGGGGTTATGGTATGGGCAGGCATAAGCTACAGACAACAAATACATTTGCATTTTATCTATGGCAATTTGAATGCACAGAGATACCGTGACAAGATCCTGAGTCCCATTTTCGGGCCTTTCATTTTTATTTATTTTTTAAGTATTTGTGACCAACAGATGCATATCTGTATTCCAAGTCATGTGAAATCCATAGATTAGGGCCTAATAAATGTATTTCAGTTGACTGATTTCCTTATATGAACTGTAACTCAGTAAAATCTTTAAAATTGTTGATTGTTGCATTTATATTTTTGTTCAGTGTATATAATAGTGCCTATTTTCCTCAACATGTTGGTAACCATTAAGAGGTTTGTTGGACACTGAGAGCTGATACAGGTATGATACTTATTGTCAATGTATCCCATGGTAAGCCGAGCTGTGACATGTCTGGTCCAATGGAAGTCATGGCGTGTGTGCAGCTCATGTATATGTTGGTGATTTTACTCTGTATACATATCAATGTGTATGACTGACGTACAGTACTCTTTCTAGGACCCACAAAGACAGACTTGTACATGCACACTAAATTACGAGGTGTTGAAAGGTTATTGAAAGGCAGCCCAAAGTGTAAATGGGGCGCCAGGTAGCCTCGTGGTTAGGTTGCTGGATCGAATCCCCGAGCTGACAAAGTAAAAATCTGTCGTTCTGCCCCTGAGTTAACCCACTGTTCCCCGGGCGCCTGAAGAGGTAGATGTCGATTTAAGGCAGCCCCCCGCACCTCTCATTCAGAGGGGTTGGGTTAAATGCGGAAGACACATTTCCGTTGAAGGTATTCAGTTGTACAACTGACGAGGTATCCCCCTTTCCCTAAATGCTAGGCCTGAATGATTCCTAGTGTGGTATTGTTGACTAGAGGTTAACTGCACTGTGCAGATGTTGTTTGTATCTGAGCACTTGTACTATACAGTATACTTCCGACTTCAACTGTATATCAGAAGGTTTTCAGACTTCCCTCAACAGGTTGTTGGTTTCCCACAAAAGCTTTTGTTTCACAAATTCAATTATGTCTGGTGTATGACGTCAGTATCTAAATTATGTGATAAAGATCCGTTTACCACTTGATCAAAATTTTCATTAAACAATAAAGGTACAGTGTCCGTATATACAGTTGAAGGCGGAAGTTTACATACACCTTAGCCAACTACATTTAAACTCAGTTTTTCACAATTCCTGACATTTAATCCGAGTAAAAATTCCCTGTCTTAGGTCAGTTAGGATCACCACTTTCTTTTAAGAATGTGAAATGTCAGAATAGTAGAGAGAATGATTTATTTCAGCATTTCTTTCTTTCATCACATTCCCAGTGGGTCAGAAGTTTACATACACTCAATTAGTATATGGTAGCATTGCCTTTAAATTGTTTAACTTGGGTCAAACGTTTCGGGTAGCATTCCAAAAGCTTCCCACAATAAGTTGGGTAAATTATGGCGCATTCCTCCTGACAGAGCTGGTGTAACTGAGTCAGGTTAGTAGGCCTCCTTGCTCGCACAGGCTTTTTCAGTTCTGCCCACAAATTTTCTATGGGTTTGAGGTCAGGGCTTTGTGATGGCCACTCCAATACCTTGACTTTGTTGTCCTTAAGCCATTTTGCCACAACTTTGGGAGTATGCTTGGTGTCATTGTCCATTTTGAAGACCCATTTGCAACCAAGCTTTAACTTCCTGATTGATGTCTTGAGATGTTGCTTCAATATATCCACATAATTTTACTTCCTCATGATTCCATCTATTTTGTGAAGTGCACCAGTCCCTCCTGCAGCAATGCACCCCCACAACATGATACTGCCACCCCCACGCTTCACGGTTGGGATGGTGTTCTTCGGCTTGCAAGCTTCCCCCTTTTTCCTCCAAACATGATGATGGTCATTATGGCCTAACAGTTCTGTTTTTGTTTCATCAGACCAGAGGACATTTCTCCAAAAAGTACAATCTTTGTCCCCATGTGCAGTTGCAAACCGTAGTCTGGCTTTTTTATGGCGGTTTTGGAGCAGTGGCTTCTTCCTTGCTGAGTGGCCTTTCAGGTTATGTCGATATAGGACTCGTTTTACTGTGGATATAGATACTTCGTACATGTTTCCTGCAACATGGTCACAAGGTCCTTTGCTGTTCTTCATGGATTGATTTGCAATTTTCGCACCAAAGTACGTTCCTCTAGGAGACGGAGCGCGTCTCCTTCCTGAGCGGTATGACGGCTGCGTAGTCCCATGGTGTTTATACTTGCGTACTATTGTTTGTACAGATGAACGTGGTACCTTCAGGCGTTTGGAAATTGCTCCCAAGGATGAACCAGACTTGTGGAGGTCCACAATTTCTTTTCTGAGGCTGATATCTTTGTATTTTTCCATGATGTCAAGCAAAGAGGCGCTGAGTTTGAAGGTAGGCCTTGAAATACATCCACAGGTACAGCTCCAATTGACTCAAATGATGTCAATTAGCCTAATTTTCTGGAATTTTCCAAGCTGTTTAAAGGCACAGTCAACTTAGTGTATGTAAACTTCTGACCCACTGCAATTGTGATATAGTGAATTATAAGTGAAATAAACAACTGTTTGCAAACAATTGTTGGAAAAATGACTTGTCATGCACAAAGTAGATGTCCTAACCGACTTGACAAAACTATAGTTTGTTAACAAGAAATTTGTGGAGTGGTTGAAAAACGAGTTTTAATGACTCCAACCTAAGTGTATGTAAACTTCAGACTTCAACTGTATATGAATGTATGGGTTCTACTCCATATTGCATATTGTCCCAAGCAGCCCATTGACATTGATGTGCGTTTGATTTCAGGAGGATGTTTTGTGTTCATATGCCCATCTACTGTGTAATAGGCCTTTTCTAAATTGGCCAAAAGTCCATCCTCCACCCTCTCTCTGTCCTCACTCCTCCGTGACCCAGAAACCTAGTGGTCAGGTGGTCGAGAAGATGTCAATTTGTTAGTAGGCAAACAGAAGAGTGTCCTCCCCTCCGCGACAGCCACCTTAATCGAGGATAGTCGTGTTTCCTACCGGAGTCCTTGAAAGAGTTTTGTAATCTGCCACACGTCGTTTTATCTATAAAATGTCTTGGACAACTAACTTAATTTGTTTTTATCACTTTAAACATTTATTTTGGGATCCACCCCTGTAAATGTAATTTGCTTGGCAGCGCGAACGGAGAAGGAGAGTCTCATTTCATACAAGCGCATTTTCGTCCACGTTCCCTCTCCTCGATTAGTTTTGACCTTTTATCAAATAGAGGAGAGAAAGGATGGAGGAGAGAGGACGCAGAGGTTGAGCAAATCCAATTGAGAAAAGGCCATAGTATGGAGTTGCAATGTAGGCCTTCACTTTGCGTGCAGCAGGTATAAGAATAGATAAAATAAAATAATTAGTGTTTTTTACATGGAAGCCCACATTAACTATACAGTATTATGACATTATTCACGTGTCAAACTTCATTAAGTTATTCCATCATTATGTACATAGACAAAGGTTCATCTATTTAAATGGGTTTGAAGACCATTGAACTGTTCATGTGGAAAAGATTGGAGTGGAGAACATATTCCTTACAAGATGGTCTGCCATTTTGATTGTGTTTTTATCATAGTAATTAGTAGACTTAATTGACCGTTTATGCAAGTAATTTGAATATGTCGTCTTCCATTTAGAATTGGAATGGAATATTTGCCACCTCTCCAGTTTGATAGTGAAATGTGTCGATCATGATTTACAAAGCGTGTGAAATACTTACCCACAACCAACTGCTGGTCTTGTCTGATAGAGGATCACATACCTTGGGTCTTGGCTTGATCTTTGGTTGGTATAGTAGCTTACCTGCCCCCCCCCCCCCACCCTCATAAGAAATGCATGTAATAGAATGTATCTTTGAGTGATAGCTATGTATTGTAACTACAAAATGATAAAAGCCAAGTAATGTAGTATTAGATTTACTAGATAACAGGAAATGATTTTAGTGTGTGTTTCTGAAAGTATGTCTGTGTTTCTATGCGTGTGTCTGCATGTCTGTGTGGGAGAGCTGCTGGCTGGAGTTATCTCTTTACCATATGTCTGGATGCTGTCCAGCTGTAATTCATCCAAATGTAGACACATGCTTCCGCTCAGTGAGATTTTAAGGTCAACATGTTGAGGAGTTTTGTCTTTCTGTATGCCCCCCCCCCCCCCCCCCGTCTGCCGTAATACAATGAGCTCAAAAAGTATTGGGACAGTGACACACGTTTGTTGGTTCTGTACTCCAGCACTTTGGATTAATGTGGATGCTACCATTGTGTTGTGCTTAGTAGAACATTTATGGTAATTAATGCATAGTGTCATTTTGGAGTCACTTTTATTGTAAATAAGAATAAAATATGTTTCTAAACACTTCTACTGTAATGTGGATGCATGATTACGGATAATTCTGAATAAATCGCATTATTTACCATTAATTTCTACTGGGCAAAAATGATCTGAAACACAACCAAAACAAACAGCAAATGCATCCAAGTTTGTAGAGTCACAAGCTTGATGTAATCATTGTGTGCTAGGAATATGGGACCAAATACTAAACTTTTGAATACTGTAATATACACTGAGTATACCAAACATTAGGAACACCTTCCTAAAATTGAGTTGCACCCCTCCCGCCCGAGCACTTTAACCAAAGTTCTGGAGTACAGAGCCAAAACAATAAAACATTTGTCACTGTAGTTTTGGAGCTTACTGTACATTATGACAATTCTCCCACAATCTGGAACAATCAATATACACTACCGTTCAAAAGCTTGGGGTCACTTAGAAATGTCCTTGTTTTTGAAAGAAAAGCACTTTTTTGTCCAATGAAATAACATCAAATTGGTCAGAAATACAGTGTAGACATTGCTAATGTTGTAAATGACTATTGTAGCTGGAAATGGCAGATTTTTTATGGAATATCTACATAGGCGTACAGAGCCCCATTATCAGCAACCATCACTCCTGTGTTCCAATGGCACGTTGTGTTAGCTAATCCAAGTTTATCATTTTAAAAGGCTAATTGATCATTAGAAAACCCTTTTGCAATTATGGTAGCACAGCTGAAAACTGTTGTCCTGATTTAAAGAAGCAATTAAACTGGCCTTCTTTAGACTAGTTGAGTATCTGGAGCATCAGCATTTGTGGGTTTGATTACAGGCTCAAAATAGCCAGAAACAAAGACCTTTCTTCTGAAACTCGTCAGTCTATTCTTGTTCTGAGAAATTAATGTCACAGCTTTGGTCGTAATGGACCAAAGCGCAGCGTGGTAAGTGTTCATGATTTTTATTAGATCACAAAACACTCGAACAAAATAAACGAGGGAAAACCGAAACAGTTCTGTAAGGAGCATAAACTATACAGAAAACAACTACCCACAACTAAGGTGGCAAAACAGGCTGCCTAAGTATGATTCCCAATCAGAGACAACGATAGACAGCTGTCCCTGATTGAGAACCATACCCGGCCAAAACATAGAAACAGAAAACATAGAAATAAAGAAACTAGAATGCCCAGCCTAGTCACACCCTGGCCAGACCAAAATAGAGAATAAAAGCCTCTCTATGACCAAGGCGTGACAATTAAGGCTATTCCATGTGAGAAATTGCCAAGAAACTGAAGATCTCGTACAACGCTATGTACTACTCCCATTACAGAACAGCGCAAACTGGCCCTAACCAGAATAGAAAGAGGAGTGGGTGGCCCCGGTACATAACTGAGCAAGAGGACAAGCACATTAGAGTGTCTAGTTTGAGAAACAGATGCCTCACAAGTCCTCAACTGGCAGCTTCTGTAACGGTCCTGACCTGTTTTATGTTGTTTTTTTGTATGTGTTTAGGTCAGGGCATGTGTTTTGGGTGGGCAGTCTATGTTATCTGTTTCTATGTTGGTTTTGGTTGCCTGGTATGGCTCTTAATTAGCGGCAGGTGTTTTGCGTTCTCCTCTAATTAAGAGTCATATTTAGGTAGGGTGTTCTCACTGTTTGTTTGTGGGTGATTGTCTCCTGTGTCGTCGTATGTATGTACCATACGGGACTGTTTGGCTGTTCGTTTATTTTGATGTCGTCTGTTTCCTGTCCGTGAGTTTACGTTTAGTTATGTAAGTTTATGTTCAGGTTTCGTCAACGTCGTTTTCTTGTTTTGTATTTTTGAAAGTGTTTTGTTTTTTCGTGTTGCCATCATAGTTTTTTTCAAATAAAGAGATGGCCTATTTCCCTACTGCTGCATTTTGGTCTGATGATCCTTCTCTCCTCTCCTCGTCCGAGGATGAGGAGAGAGACAGCCCTTACAGAATCACCCACCAAATTAGGACCAAGCGGCAAGGGAAAGCTCGACAGGGCAACAAGGACTCCTGGACTTGGGACGAAATATTGGACGGGAGAGGTCCATGGGCACAGCCGGGAGAATATCGCTGTCCGAAAGCTGAGCTGGAGGCACTGAGGAGAGTAGAGGCTACCGGAGAGAGGAACCGGAGTTATGAGGGAACGCGTCTGGCACGGAAGCCCAAAAAGCCCGTAAGTAACACCCAAAAATTTCTTGGGGGGGGGGGGGCTAAGAGGTGGTGGGCCAAGGGCAGGTAGGAGACCTGCGCCCACTTCCCAGGCTTACCGTGGAGAGCGGGAGTACGGGCAGGCGCCGTGTTACGCAGTAGAGCGCACGGTGTCTCCTGTACGAGTGCATAGCCCAGTGCGGGTTATTCCACCTCCCCGCACTGGCAGGGCTAGATGGGGTATTGAGCCAGGTGTCATGAGGCCGGCTCAACGCGTCTGGTCTCCAGTGCGTCTCCTCGGGCCGGCATACATGGCACCTGCCTTACGCATGGTTTCCCCGGTTCGCCTACATAGGCCGGTGCGGGTTATTCCACCTCCCCGCACTGGTCGGGTGACCGGGAGCATTCAACCAGGTAGGGTTGGGCAGGCTCAATGCTCAAGAGTGCCAGTACGCCTCCACGGTCCGGTATTTCCGGCGCCACCTCCCCGCCCCAGCCTAGTACCTACAGTGCCTATACTACGCACTAGGCTACCAGTGCGTCTCCTGAGCCCAGTTCCTCCTCCACGCACTCTCTCTGTAGTGCGTGTATCCAGTTCGGTGCCTCCAGTTCCGGCACCACGCACAAAGCCTCCTGTGCGGCTCCAGAGCCCTGTACACACTGTATCTTCTCCCCCTACTAATCCTGATGTGCTTGTCCTCAGCCCGGTGTCACCAGTGCCGGTACCTCGCATCAGTTATAGAGTGGGCTTTGAGAGTACAGTGTGCCCTGTCCCTGCTCTCCGCACTAGTAGGAAGGTGCTTATCCTTAGCCCGGTGCCTCCAGTTCCGGCACCACGCACCAGGTCTACAGTGCGCCGTATCCGGCCAGAGCCATCCGTCTCCCCAGCGCCATCTGAGCCATCCGTCTCCCCAGCGCCATCTGAGCCATCCGTCTGCAATGAGCCTGCAAAGCCGCCCGTCTGCCATGAGCCTGCTAAGCCGCCCGTCTGCCATGAGCCTACAGAGCCGTCCGCCAGACTAGAGCCGCACGCCAGACAGGAGCCGCTAGAGCCGCCCGCCAGACAGGATCTGCCAGAGCCGCCAACCAGACAGGATCTGCCAGAGCCGCCAACCAGACAGGATCTGCCAGAGCCGCCAACCAGACAGGATCTGCCAGAGCCGCCAACCAGACAGGATCTGCCAGAGCCGCCAACCAGACAGGATCTGCCAGAGCCGCCAACCAGACAGGATCTGCCAGAGCCGCCAACCAGACAGGATCTGCCAGAGCCGCCAGCGAGCCATGAGCAGCCAGAGCCGTCAGCCAGCCATGAGCGTCGAGAGCCGTCAGCCAGCCATGAGCGTCGAGAGCCGTCAGCCAGCCATGAGCGTCGAGAGCCGTCAGCCAGCCATGAGCGTCGAGAGCCGTCAGCCAGCCATGAGCGTCGAGAGCCGTCAGCCAGCCATGAGCGTCGAGAGCCGTCAGCCAGCCATGAGCGTCGAGAGCCGTCAGCCAGCCATGAGCGTCGAGAGCCGTCAGCCAGCCATGAGCGTCGAGAGCCGTCAGCCAGCCATGAGCGTCGAGAGCCGTCAGCCAGCCATGAGCGTCGAGAGCCGTCAGCCAGCCATGAGCGTCGAGAGCCGTCAGCCAGCCATGAGCGTCGAGAGCCGTCAGCCAGCCATGAGCGTCGAGAGCCGTCAGCCAGCCATGAGCGTCGAGAGCCGTCAGCCAGCCATGAGCGTCGAGAGCCGTCAGCCAGCCATGAGCGTCGAGAGCCGTCAGCCAGCCATGAGCGTCGAGAGCCGTCAGCCAGCCATGAGCGTCGAGAGCCGTCAGCCAGCCATGAGCGTCGAGAGCCGTCAGCCAGCCATGAGCGTCGAGAGCCGTCAGCCAGCCATGAGCGTCGAGAGCCGTCAGCCAGCCATGAGCGTCGAGAGCCGTCAGCCAGCCATGAGCGTCGAGAGCCGTCAGCCAGCCATGAGCGTCGAGAGCCGTCAGCCAGCCATGAGCGTCGAGAGCCGTCAGCCAGCCATGAGCGTCGAGAGCCGTCAGCCTGCCATGAGCGTCGAGAGCCGTCAGCCAGCCATGAGCGTCGAGAGCCGTTCAGTCAGGATCTGCCTGAGTATATCAGCCGGGACCTGCCCCTTGTCCCGGTGTTGCCCCTTGTCCCGGTGCTGCCCCTTGTCCCGGTGCTGCCCCTTATCCCGGTGCTGCCCCTTGTCCCGGTGCTGCCCCTTGTCCCGGTGCTGCCCCTTGTCCCGGTGCTGCCCCTTGTCCCGGTGCTGCCCCTTGTCCCGGTGCTGCCCCTTGTTCCGGTGCTGCCCCTTGTTCCGGTGCTGCCCCTTGTTCCGGTGCTGCCCCTTGTCCCGGTGCTGCCCCTTGTCCCGGTGCCTTGTCCCGGTGCTGCCCCTTGTCCCGGTGCTGCCCCTTGTCCCGGTGCTGCCCCTTGTCCCGGTGCTGCCCCTTGTCCCGGTGCTGCCCCTTGTCCCGGTGCTGCCCCTTGTCCCGGTGCTGCCCCTTGTCCCGGTGCTGCCCCTTGTCCCGGTGCTGCCCCTTGTCCCGGTGCTGCCCCTTGTCCCGGTGCTGCCCCTTGTCCCGGTGCTGCCCCTTGTCCCGGTGCTGCCCCTTGTCCCGGTGCTGCCCCTTGTCCCGGTGCTGCCCCTTGTCCCGGTGCTGCCCCTTGTCCTGGTGCTGCCCCTTGTCCCGGTGCTGCCCCTTGTCCCGGTGCTGCCCCTTGTCCCGGTGCTGCCCCTTCTCCCGGTGCTGGCCATTCATTTAGGGGATGTTAGTTTTAGGGTGGTCATTGGGAGGGGAAGACAGAAGCGGGGAGTGACTGTGGTGGTGTGGGGACAGCGTCCAGAGCCGGAGCCACCACCGTGGTCAACTGCCCACCCAGACCCTCCCCTGGACTTTGTGCTGGTGCGCCCGGTGTTCGCACCTTGAGGGGGGGGTTCTGTAACGGTCCTGACCTGTTTTATGTTGTTTTTTGTATGTGTTTAGGTCAGGGCATGTGTTTTGGGTGGGCAGTCTATGTTATCTGTTTCTATGTTGGTTTTGGTTGCCTGGTATGGCTCTTAATTAGAGGCAGGTGTTTTGCGTTCTCCTCTAATTAAGAGTCATATTTAGGTAGGGTGTTCTCACTGTTTGTTTGTGGGTGATTGTCTCCTGTGTCGTCGTATGTATGTACCATACGGGACTGTTTGGCTGTTCGTTTATTTTGATGTCGTCTGTTTCCTGTCCGTGAGTTTACGTTTAGTTATGTAAGTTTATGTTCAGGTTTCGTCAACGTCGTTTTCTTGTTTTGTATTTTTGAAAGTGTTTTGTTTTTTCGTGTTGCCATCATAGGCCATCTCTTTATTTGAAAAAAACTATTTCCCTACTGCTGCATTTTGGTCTGATGATCCTTCTCTCCTCTCCTCGTCCGAGGATGAGGAGAGAGACAGCCCTTACAGCTTCATTAAATAGTACCCGCAAAACACCAGTCTCAACGTCAACTGTGAAGAAACGCCTCCGGGATGCTGGCCTTCTAGGAAGAGTTGCAAAGAAAAAGCCATATCTCAGACTGGCCAATAAAAATAAAATAATAAGATGGGCAAAAGAACAGACACTGGACAGAGGAACTCTGCCTTGAAGGCCCTGTATCCTGGAGTCGCCTCTTCACTGTTGATGTTGAGACTGGTGTATTGCAGGTAATATTTAATGAAGCTGCCAGTTGAGGATTTGAGGCGTCTGTTTCTCAAGCTAGACACACTAATGTACTTGTCCTCTTAACTAAACTTGGATTAGTTTACACAACGTGCCATTGGAACACAAGAGTGATGGTTGCTGATAATGGGCCTCTGGACGCCTATGTAGATATACCATTAAAAATCTGCCGTTTCCAGCTACCCTAGTCATTTACAACATTAATAATGTCTACACTGTATTTTTGATCAATTTGATATTTTAATGGACAAAAAAAATAGCTTTTCTTTCAAAAACTTTTGAACGGTAGTGTCTGTATATTGCTTTTACATTCTTCTATGATAGATGAATGTTCCCTTAACGTAAGTTTCTTATTTTTATATGTAAACATATATGAACTGTTACGTGCAGATATACTGTATGTATAATAATAGTATATACTACATGATGTATTTTCTTTAAAATATACACATTCGGTGTGAAATTAAAATATCTTAAACTATTCTTATTTTCCTAAAATTACATTTTTGCCCCTCTAACCTTACCTGAACTACATTTTCAGCGGGTCTTCATTGTCCTTTGCTCATGAACATATGGGTAATGTAGTCTCTCTTCCTCCTGTCACTTTCAGCTGTATGGGGAATACAGCGAGCACCCGAGTGGGTCTGGCCGCCGGAGAGAGGCCACCCGACTGCTAACAGAGAGACAATGGAAGAAACACGACCACCATCAACATGGTCACCATCTGCAGCATCGCCATGGCCACCATCACCACAGCCACCACCATGGCCACCCCCACAGTCACACACATGGACACGGGCACCACAGCAGGCACAGGGGTCGGCATCACTCGGATGAGGCAGGACCTGCACATATGGCTACAGAGCAAGGCAACCCTTTGTCTATAAAGAAACGCCGCTCCTACTCAAAGTGCAGAGGTGAGGAGTCCATGCTCCGTAAAGTCTGTGGTGGTTAATTTCTTTACTATCAAATGAGGAGAGACAAACTTATCACACAAGTCAGTCATACTTGAACTAAATCTTTATTCACTTATTAATAAGGGAACAGGTCAATACAACACACACACATAAAGTGAATCGATTGAGTGCTGTACGATAATGATGTCTGGTCGACGAATCACCCTCAGATGATTAGTTGAGAGCCCCGAGACAAAGGTAAAAAGGTATTTTATAGCCAAGATACACCCCTTTCAGTCTACATCACAAACAACAGATGTATGGAATGGGTCACAAGGTTAAGATTTGTATGAAAGATACTTATAATTCACTGCAGACATTATCTGCTGTAAAAACAGTTATATTTGTGTAGAGTCTGGCCCTGGGGTCATCTCTCCCTGGTATCCATTAGAACAGAAACATTAACTCGTGCTCTGGAATGCGGTATCACCCAAAGGCATCGTAAATCATCCAGAGGCCCATCCTCAGTAGAACACACACAGATGAGCGTTCTAACAACCTCTTATTCTGTTGCATAAAACAACCGTTTGATGCAATAAACGTATTATAACATAATCTTGCAATTTTGCTTTCACAAGTTGCTGGTGATAAATGAACTCGAACAGTGTTAAAGTGAATCATGTCTGTCATGTTGTTTGCTCAGACTGTGTAGCGCGGATACAGAGGTTCCTGGTCACCAAGCTGGGAGAGGACTGGATCTTCCTGGTGCTGCTGGGTGTCTCAATGGCGCTGGTCAGCTGGACCATGGACTACACCAGCGCCAAGAGTCTACAATGTACTACAATACCCACAATGCAACAAATATGCAATACATACTAAACTATCTTGTTTTATGATGACGCAATATGTTTTTATAATACTTGCATTTGAGCCACTGAACCGGCAGATCATACAGTTGCAAGAATGTTTTTACACCATAAATAATGATCTAGACTAGATACCTGGTTGCTTATTGTCGGAGGGTTAGGGTGAGTGGTTATCGAAGTGTTGCAAAATGGTTCCGTGGTAACCTGATATGCAAAAATCATCTTGCAAAACAAACATTACAAAACGCTTGAAATTATGGTTACAGTCCTTACCCATATTAGGGAGTTTAGTGAAGTTGTATGATGGAGTCTCTCCAGGCTCTGTTCTTGCACCGCTACTGAGTCAATTTTCAATGATATCTGGACAACACATCTGTACACTGTAAAAAAAAATATTTGTTGATTCAACTTACAAATGTTTGTCACCAGGCTACTTTAAAATTGCATGTCAAGTCCAGTCCAGATTTTGTGTGGAGTTAAAGTTTTTCTTCAACCTAGTAAAGTTAGTGGAACTGACAAATGTGGATTTAATAGCTTGTTGAATGAACTTCATACTTTTAGTCTTCATACCTTTTTTTTTAGTTGTGCTAACAAAGCTACTAAAGTTGTTTTGACAAATTCCCTAAATCTAGAGGACAAGTATTTGCTAGTCAGAAAAGCTAAACTAATTGTTTTTAACTTACCAAAGTTTGTTACCCGGCTGCCTTAAAATCTTAAATTGTGTTAACTTCCAGTTGAAACAACTACTTTGAAAATTACCCATTTCAGAACTGACTAAGTCTTTGAAATGATATAATATATTTCAGTGGGGAACATTATGCTCCCATCTGTCTCTTGCTCATGTGTGAGCTTTTTCGAAACTGACAGTACACTCAACCAACCAACAGATCACTTTACCTACAAAAGCATTCTCAGTAACAGTAGGCAGGTTTCCATTGACCCAGGTTTATTCGACAAAAGCAATGTCGCAAAAAAAATCGTTGCAACATGTGTAATGGAAACGGCAGATGTAGGAGAAACTTTATTTTTTCGAACTGACAAATGATGATGGAAACTGTGTTTTCTGATTAAATGATGATAAACTAATATTTTTTAAGGTACGTGGGGCACGTGATGTCACCACATAACTATAAAGCGCCACATCACAGTTAATTCTAAATACCTACTGATTGCAAAATCTAATTTTTTCAACTATAAAAATAATGTTTGCAGGACAAGGATTGTCCTGACTTTCATTTGTATAAACCTTGCTGTCTGTCTCTCTTACATTTGCATCGTTGTTTTAATATTCAAATTAAATCTCCAGCTGTCCCATAGTAATGACCGTGTCGGGAGTCGGGACGATACAGAAAGACAGGCAGGTAACGTTTCTCAGCCAGTCGAAAATCATGAATCAGCTTGCGTAATTTTTATGGATATTATACAAAGAAATGTAAATTGAAAAAATATCGAACAAAACGAAGTGCAGGTAGTTTGCAGTCTTTCCAGCTTCAGCTTGAAGTGATTGTGTTAGCTGTGCTGTTTCCTCTGTTGGCTGTAAGTTACTGTCTGACATGACTGTATGTTAGCCTTAGTTCACATGGCTAGCTAGCAAGCTATTTTCTTTCTAAATGTCGACAAAAAAGTCACTGGGCAAGTTAATGGAAACAAAGCTACTGACAGAAACGTTTTTCTTGTTTTCTTTTTACATGAGGTTCTTTATCTACCTACGTTGAATGCACTAACTGATAAATGCGTCCGCTAAATGTCCAAATGTAAATATACAACGCACGGATGCAAAGCGTGCTGGGTATTATTCTAATGAGCCACCCCAAAATAAATATAAGTCATCTGAACTTGACATGTTCAGTCAACACTACTGTTATGTTGCTTCTGTTGATTTGACTTCATGGTTGTGAATTTCTAAGTTGAGTAAAAATACTGTTTTTTGCCAACTCAATTTGATTTAATACGTTTTGAAATGTAAGACATTTTTTGGTCAACCCAACACATTATATAAATGTAGTTTTCTTGGCTAGACAAAACGAGTCATTTTGACTGAATCTCAATATCTTTTTTTTACGGTGTACATTTCAATGAAACATGGTGACGCTCAACAAGTCAGTGCCCCTCTTATAGAATACCACTAATGCCAAGAGAAACGTCTACAAGTGGAAACAGACATGTGTCAGTCCAGATGGATTGACAGTTAATCCTAGAAAACCCCATCTTAAAGTGTATTTTCTTTGTAACTGTCTGTGTCAGTGTCTGCCCTGTCATAACCAACTTCCGTTTCTTCTCTCTTCTCACCTACATTACCTTATCCTCCACCCTCTTCCCTGATCTTCACCCCGTGTTCTGTCTCCCCCCTCATTTCCTCCTCCCTCTTGCTCTTCTCCCCCCCCCCTCTGTTTTTCTCATTTTCTCCAATACCTTCCTGCTTTTTCTCACATTCCTTCTCATGCCTCACTGTCACCCGTCTTCTCAATCCTCCTCTCCCATCCTCCTCTGTCCCTCCCTCTGTCCCCATGTCAGTGTACAAGTGGATTCACTGGGAGCTGAGGGGTAATGTCCTGCTCCAGTACCTGGCTTGGGTCAGCTATCCTATGGTGCTCATCATGTTCGCCTCCTCCTTCTGCCACCTGGTTGCCCCACAAGCCATCGGTGTGTACACGCTCAATGCTTACTGCTTACTTTCCCCATCACCCGCCACCCCTAATGACCTGTTACCCGCAATCTGTTACCCATTGATTTTTCTCCCCTCTCTGCTTGTGTACCTACCTAGCCCTGGCCTGACACACTGATGTCCTCACTATCTATCTAGAGTTATGACCCTTTTATTGTTGTTGAGTCAAATTTTTTAAAAATCCTGTAAAACAGCAATTTTGTCATTCTTTCTCTTCCCTGACCTCTTTTCATCTCACCACCTTGTTTGTTTTTCTGTTTCTCTCTGTGTCTCACGCTCTCTCTGTCTGTGTGTCTTTCTCTTTCAGGCTCTGGTATTCCTGAGCTGAAGACCATTCTCAGAGGCGTAGTGCTGAAGGAGTATCTGACTCTCAAGGCTTTTATTGCCAAGGTCATTGGTCTGACTGCAGGTCTGGGCAGTGGGATGCCAGTGGGGAAAGAGGTGGGTTACACACACTCACCTCTGATTCCCTGATTACAGCTGCCTAAAAAGCCACTACAAGTTTCCTTGTTTCTGACCCCTTTCTATTTGTCCTTCATATTGCTTCCCAAGGGCCCATTTGTTCATATAGCCAGCATCTGTGCTGCCGTGCTGAGCAAGTGTATGATGTTCTTCTCAGGAGTCAATCAGGTAAGCAGTTACTTGACCAGCATTGAGAATAATGAGGACATTACAGTTTTGTCGGATCACTTCGCATTATACTTTTAGGCGTTTTTCATTGACTTTCTCTTTTCCTCCATCTGTACCTTACTGGTATGGGATCCTCTTATCCCTTTCCCTCAATCTGTCTGTCCCTTCCTCTCGCTCTTGGCCTCTCCCCTTCCTCACTCTACCTTACCTCTCTGTCACCCCCCCCCCCCCCCCCCCCCCCTCTCTCTGTGTGTGTCAGTAGAGCCCATACTGCTACACAGACATCCTCACAGTTGGCTGTGCAGTTGGGGTGGGCTGCTGTTTCGGTACCCCTCTTGGAGGTACAACACTACATTCCTTTTCTTTCTCTCAATTCACCTTCCATCCATCTAGTATAAAGCAAGCTACGAAGTCAGCTGAAACAATTGTCACGTTTCTGACAATCAATATAGGCATGGTGCTGAAATAGCCTAAACAAAAATATGGATTTGTGACGGTCATAGCAAGCCTTCAGTGTATAGTAAATATGCAATCTTGACTTTGACTGCATGCCACATTTTGTAATATCATATCTGAATGATATTTTACCAGTCTTTCTTTGATCCTGTTGTTCCACCAGGGGTGCTGTTCAGTATAGAGGTGACGTCCACTTACTTTGCTGTGAGGAACTACTGGAGAGGTTATTTTGCCGCCACCTTCAGTGCCTTCATATTCAGAGTGCTCTCTGTGTTCAACAAAGATGCAGGTGGGTCAATGTACTATGACATCAGTATGGGATGCAAGCTTTTTGGTAAACACATAACACTTTGTGGCGGCTGTCTACAAACATGTTTGGCTCGAGGGAACCCTTTCCCATAGTACCGTATCTGTGAAATGATTTAGGCCTATTCCGGTATGATAATGAAAACAGAAATTCTGCTAGGTGTTGCCTTCTGGTTTCTTCTATGTTGTATAGTAGGCATGTATACATTCTAACACTCTCTCTATCTCCCTCTTCCCCTGTCTTTTTGTCCACCACAGTCACCATCACTGCTCTCTTCCGCACCAAGTTCCGCATGGATTTCCCCTTTGACCTCCAGGAGCTGCCAGCGTTTGCCATCATCGGGTGAGAGAAAGGGTCGAGAGGGGGCCCCAGGAGCGTGGTGAGGGCACGGTGACCACACTGTGTGTAGTTCTTTGTCACAACCCAACATGAATGCATAATCTCAGTCTATGTGCCATGAATCTCTTATGTTGGTAGTTATTACAAGAACGGAGATGCTGTGAATGGTTTTGCTTGCTGGTGTGCTTGCTTCAGCTTCCTAGACTACAGAGCTAGAAATAGATATACTATAGGCTAGATCAACACTAACTAAATTAATAGCTGAAGCAAGCACATATACACTGAGTGTACAAAACATTATGAACACCTGCTCATTCCATGACATAGACTGACCAGGTGAATCCAGGTGAACGCTATGATCCCTTATTGATGTCACCTGTTAAGTTCACTTCAATCAGTGTTGATAAAGGGGAGGAGACAGGTTAAAGAAGGATTTTTAAGCCTTGAGACAATTGAGACATGGATTGTGTATGAGTGTCATTCAGAGGGTAAATGGGCAAGACAAAAGATTGAAGTGCCTTTGAACGGGGTGTGGTAGTAGGTGCCAGGCGCACCGGTTTATGTCAAGAACCGCAACTCTGCTGGGTTTTTCACACTCAACAGTTTACCATGTGTATCAAGAATGGTCCACCACCGAAAGGACATCCAGCCAACTTGACACAACTGTGGGAAGCATGGGCCAGCATCACTGTGGAACGCTTTTGACACCTTGTAGAGTCCATTCCCCAATGAATTTAGGCTGTTCTGAGGGCAAAAAGGGTGAGGGGTGTTCAATTAAATATCAGAAAGATGCTCTTAATGTTTTGTACACTCGGTGTATATTCTTCAGAAAATGTACCTTTTTTGTTCTTATTTGGACCTTGAGAGTGAGTGAGGTAAAGGTCCTGGTGGTTGTCTCTTCAGGATCTCCTGTGGGTTCCTGGGGGCCTTCTTCGTCTGGCTGAACCGCCAGGTGGTGCTGTTCATGAGGAAACCCAATGCCATGACACGCTTCCTCACCAGACAGTGAGTTACAGGGATTGGGGAGGTATTTTGATGAGACACTTGAGAAAAATGCACACCTGAATTGGAGAGGATCAGAGGGACTTAGATGGGAATAGAAATAGAATAGAATCATTCATTGTCCTCCTCCAAATAAATGATTGTTGCTGACTGGTAGATTTTACAAAAACCAACAGAAAATCAAACCATCACCCAGACATTGATTGATCCATCTATAAGCAATCTGTGGTCCCTGAGAAATAAATTAGTTACACACACTCGCTCTAATACAAATTAATGTTTTAGCAGCAACCAGTGCAGCTGCTTTTGTCAGAGCTGCACATATTTACACTGTAGATTATGGACGGGAACACTGGAATTAGACCAGCAGAGAGCAGGACGGGGTAATTATATTGTCAGCTTTGAAAGTGTTCAATTGGTGCTTGTTCTTAGGCCTGTCCTACAGGGAGACAGAGGGGGGTTATCTTGTAGGAGGAGAAGCAGGGCGTTTTTGAGGGTATTGTGGCATAGAGTGCAGTTATATTGAAAAGGTTATACTGTGCATTCAGAAAGTATTCACACTGACTTTTTCCACATTTTGTTGTGTTACAAAGTGGGCTAAAAATCGATTTGTCATTTTTTTGTCAACGATCTACACAAAATACTCTGTCAAATTGGAAGTTTTTTTTTTTTTTGTGGGGGGGGGGGATAAAACACTAATATATTTTGATTAGATAAGTATACAACCCCCTGGTGTAATATGTGAGAATCACCTTTGGCAGCGATTACAGCTCTTTGTCTCTTTCTGGGTAAGTCTGTAAGAGCTTTGCGCACCTGGATTGTACAATATTTGCCCATTATTCTTCAAGCTCTGTCAAGTTGTTTGTTAATTATTGCTTGACAGACATTTTCAAGTCTTGCCATAGATTTTCAAAGCGATTTAAGTCTAAACTGTGAATAGGCTACTTAGGAACATTCAATGTCGTCTTGGTAAGTATTTGTCCTGCTCTGTGTTCAGACTGGAATGCAGTCTGAACCAGGTTTTCCTCTAGGACTTTGCCTGTGCTTAGCTCTAGTCCTTTTCTTTTTATCCTAAAAAACTCTGTTGCCGATGACAAGCATACCCATAACTTGATGCAGCCAACACCATGCTTGAAAATATGAAGAGTGGTGTTGTGTTGGATTTGCCCCAAACATAATGCTTTGTATTCAGAACAAAAAGTTAATTTCTTTACCACATTTTTTGCAGTATTACTTTAGTGCCTTATTGCAAACAGGATGTACTGTATGTTCTGGAATATTTTTAATTCTGTACAGGCTTCCTTATTTTCACTTTGTCATTTAGGTTAGTATTGTGGAGTAACTACAATGCTGTTGATCCATCCTCAGTTTTCTCCAATCACAACCATCTAACTCTGTAACTGGTTTAAAATCACCATTGGCCTCATGGGGAAATCCCTGAACTGTTTCCTTCCTACCCGTCAACTGAGTTAGGGAGGACGGCTGTATCTTTGTAGTGATTCCAAAGTGAGATGAATAACTTCACCATGCTCAAAGGGATATTCAATATCTGACTTGTTAAAAACATTTTTACTCCTGAAGTTATTTAGGCTTCTGTAACAAAGGGGATGAATACTTATTGACTCAAGACATTTCAGCTTTTTATTTTGTATTAATTTGTAAACATTTCTCAAAACATAATTTGTAGATCAGTGACAATCTAAATGTAATACATTTTAAATTCAGGCTGTAACACAATGAAATGTGGAAAAAGTCAAGCAGACAATTTTATCCAAACCGATTTACAGTCACGCGTGCATACATTTTAGGTACGGGTGGTCCCGGAAATCAAACCCACTATCCTGGCGTTGCAGGCGCCCTCTACCAACTGAGCTACTAAGAACCACAGGGATATAGGGTTGTAACGTAGAGTTGAAAGTAGAAAGAGAATGGCTGTTTTTAATCCTTATTCTTTCACCAGCCGACTGATTTTCCCCGGTGTTGTGACCTTAGTGATAGCCACCTTGACCTTTCCCCCTGGATTTGGACAGTTCATGGCTGGAGAGGTCAGATTTCAAAACCCATTTTGTTTGCCCATTTTGTTGTTGTTGTTTGTCACTATGTTAAAATGACTATACTCTGTAGAAGACCCGGTTTATCGGGACCTGAAAACACGTCGGTAGCACTTTATACCACTTTCATGAATAAGCATACATTATTATAAAGTGTTACAAATATTGTTATGCTTGGCTAAAATGCGACTTATCTACTATTCTCAATCGTGAAACAGGTAACTGGAGAGACACACTCACAGGATCGTCTAAAGAGTACAACTATTTACCAAAATGTGTGAATTGTTAGCTCTCCACGTAATTTCAACCCAAAACTTCTAAGTGGTAACGTTGAATCAACGTTAAACTCATTGGATTTGAATACAGTCATCAACGTTTTTAGTTTACGTTTTTAGTTTACATTTTTTTAGCCAAAATCCAATCACATGGTGTCATTTTCTTTTCTCACGTTGAATTCAAGTTAGTTGACAACTCAACCAGATGTAAATCGAAGCTAGACGTTGCCCTGACATCTGTGCCTAGTGGGCTGGCTGCCAGTACCAGTATGTTTCTGCGCTCATGAGAATTCCACAAGGAGTTGGCACCCAGGCTAACCCTGGACTGGGTAGAATCTAAATGTTTAATATTAGCTAGATATTAATTGAAGAAGCCTCTTTGCCCAGCTATGTAGAAATAGCCCCAGGTTAATCATGTGTTTTGAGACCCCTTTAAAATAGCCTCCTTAGTTAGTGCGAATGAGGTGTGTTTTTAAATCACCTGTTGTGTGGTGACATCTTCACCCTCAAGCTACAATGTTTAGCACCTTTTTAAGATCTGACTCGTGCCCCGTTTCTACGGTGCTAAAATGCAGAGGTATTTCTGAAACCAACCATTCTGCTCACAGTACAGTATTGGCATTTATTTCAAAAACCTCTCTTTTAGCAATATCTTGAATAGGCCTATGGGTTGACATATGTGATGCACACAAAACAATCTTCATCTGCAGTATTTTGAACAAGTTCTGACTACAGTACAGTTGGGTTTTGTAAAAATATCACTCTATATATTTTAAACTATTCATTACACGTTTTAAAACAATTTATCCCAAACTCTTTTAACACTAACACTTTTTAACAAAATGTTTCATTAAAACGTTTTAACAGTACTTGCCATTACTTTTCCCTCGTCCTTTCCCTTCTTTCATGCCACATGCAGCTGATGCCCAGAGAATGCATCAACTCACTGTTCGACAACTTCACCTGGACTCAAATCTGGCGCTCCCCCCCTCCCCCCGGCCTGGGGCGCTCCTCTGCCTGGCTGCACCCCGACGTCAGCGTCTTCGTCATCCTCCTCCTCTTCTTCGTCATGAAGGTACCCCTCCTCATTCCCCTGCTCTGTTTTTTTTCCCTTCTCCACCCCGTAGTGTTTCTCAGTATAGTCACACATTGCACATAGCGTCACTCAATGACAATGACAGACTCCTGGTTGAGTCCCTCATCTCAGTAGAATAAGAATCTCCTACAGAGAAGAACCCTGTAGTGGAGATTTAGTCCTCAACAGATACATTAGTATCACACTTGACATAGTTGCCTAGAGATTTCCACTGTGTGTACTGGAGGATAAGAGTGCAATACTGTGAGTGTTAGCATCAGTATGTTTAGCGTTTCCCATTGAGAATAAATAGATTTGTATCTTGTCGCAATGGTATTGTTGGATTGGAGAACTGTCATTGAATAGAGCGGTCGGGAATGTAGTCTATCATGTGAAAAATACCTTTCAAGTCAAATCATTCGTCTACACTATGGTGGAAATACTAAGATGCATTAATTCTGCTCAGTTAGTCATTTAATTCCACCCATGTCTCAGTTTTGGATGTCTGCTGTTTCGACGACGATGCCCATCCCTTCTGGAGCCTTCATGCCTGTCTTCATACTCGGTAAACAGAAGCGCAACATTATATGTCATTAGTCTAAATATGAACACCGATTACATATCAGTTTGTATTTTGTCTCATGGAAATTGACATTATCGTTCGGTGGTGAAATAATCTGATGTAGGCCTACAGTACATGACTATGGTATAAAGCATCATGGATAATCATGAAGTAGAGCATTCTGGGTACTTTTTAAATAAGTGTACCTTCAAGGATGAGATGTCATATATAAAGAGTGTGAAATTAGTGAGCCACAGAGATAGATGGGTGCTTAGAAGAAGGTCAAATTAACATTGAGTGGTTGCAGGAGGGGGGATAAATGTCTGATAGCCAACATAATAGCAACGTAAACATGACATTCCACCTCTCATATCCACCATCATCACTTTCTCCCCAGGAGCCTCTTTCGGCCGACTGGTAGGGGAGATCATGGCTGCCCTCTTCCCCCACGGGATTCTGTTTGATGGAATCTTGTACCGCATCATCCCAGGAGGGTACGCTGTCATTGGTCAGTCTCCCTTTCCACCTCCTCCTCTCCCTCTCTCTGTCAGTGCCTGCCCGTCATCTGCCTTTGGTGTGATAGTGAAATGTCACTGTCTGTTCTCTCTCTCCTGTCCTCCGCTGTCTCGGTGACCCATAAACGTATACGGTACCATTAATCTCCTTCATCCTCCCTCTCTCGCTCCCTACACATCTCCCTCCTCCCCTCTTTACCGCCGCTCCTTTCATTCCATCTCCTTTTCCCTTTCTTCCTTCACTATTCCCACGTGCCGTTCTGTACATCAGTCATCCCCCTGCTTTTCAGCCCCGAGTCCCTGATGTTTCTCCTCCTCATCCCTTGTTCTTTACCCCATGCCTCATCTTTTCTTTCCCTCCTGTACTTGTCCCTCGACTGTCAGTACTGTGTTGCCTCTTCCCATTAATCACTCCCATCGTTTTCCCATCCACCCATCACCCCCCCCCTCTTTTCATTTCTCCCTCTCCTGTGGATCATCCAGCTACACATCCCTTCCACCTGAAAATGATTTATTTCTCCCCTTTTTCTCTTTCTCTCCCCCTTCCTCTGTCTTCCATTTCTCCCTGCCTCCCCCCTTTCCTTGCTCTTCTCCCTCCTCTCTCCCAGGAGCGGCTGCACTGACCGGGGCGGTGACCCACACGGTGTCCACGGCGGTGATCTGCTTCGAGCTGACGGGCCAGATCTCCCACATCCTGCCCATGATGGTGGCGGTGATCCTGGCCAACATGGTGGCCCAGGGCCTGCAGCCCTCGCTCTACGACTCCATCATCCAGATCAAGAAACTGCCTTACCTCCCTGAGCTGGGCTTTGGACACATCAGGTGTGCAGAGAGAAGCTGCAACCGAGGTGACATGTTGGCTCTGAGGGACCCAGTTGCATTGAGGGTCCCATGCGAAAACAATGAGTTGTTTGTGTCAATATGGCCTCCTCAGCATGCTTGATTCTTCAACATAGACACACCAGAAGTACACAAGTGTTGAGCATGAATGAATGATTGGCATTTCCTTCTGACTTACAGCCAGTACAACATCTTTGTGGAGGACATCATGGTTAGGAAAGTGAAGTTTCTCTCGTTACAGTCCACCTACAGGGAGTTGATATATCTCCTGGACTCCATTTCTCTCAAAACAATACCACTAGTGGATTCAACAGGTAAAATTAATGCGTTTTTCATGAACGTGAGGATACATTTCAGTGTCTTCGAATCATTTCTTGAGTGGTTCGTCATGTGACTCTCTCTTCCCCGTAGATTCTATGATCTTATTGGGCTCCATCGACCGCTCAGAGCTCCACGCTCTCTGTGATTGGTGGCTCTCTGCAGAGAGGCGTATCTTCAGGCAGGAACACTGTTTACAGGAACAGAACCAGTATGCCAAAGACAGCTGGGAATCCTTTGCCTTTGTGGATGAAGACGATGAGGAGAGTGGAGATAAGGTTTGTCAGACCGAGAGGATTTGCAGATGTTATCGCAGGTGCAGCAAAATAGGGTTCTGAAAGGGTTCTAGGTTCTACATGGGTCTACATGCAACCTCTTTCATCCAAGAAGGTTATTCGAAGGATTCTAAAATGATTCTTTGTTTGGTGACAAAGTTCTACCTGGAACCAGAAAGTGTTCTTCTGTAGGGGCAAGCTGGAAAACCCTTACTGAAGCGTCATGTGGCAAGGAACTTATTGTATTATGTCATTATTCAAGCTGTGAATGTGATGAATTACTGTTTTGTTAAATTTCCCAGAGCACCCCAGTTCAGGAAGAACGAAATGGCCCCCTGCCGTCCCCTAAACCGCAGGAGCCCTCGTCCAATCACACAGCTCCTGGTGAGTTGAACCATCTCTCTGGAACAATATTTCTATGGGTGCCTGGCAACAGTCCCCTATTATTATTCAGCGTATTGCATATTCATATTATTATACAGCTTTGAATTATTAGGTTATCAATCTCAACATCAAGATACCTTTGTAGAAGACTTTGACCCTCGTCCATCAAATCTTTTATCATCTGTCCTTTTCAGACAAGGGCCCTCTTCAGTCCGTTAGGAGAAGTCTGTGGAATATATTCTCCTCCCAAGACAAACAGGCAGAGGTACAGTCACAGGTAGTCTATAACTGTGTGTGTACAGAATTTCTGTGTCTGTTTCTGTACCTGTGCGTGACTGTACGCTGGTGCTGAGCCAATAACCACAATGTTGGTTGTTTTTCGGTAATTGACCAACTTCAGTTAAACTATAATAATTTCATTTTGTTCAGGTTGTTTTCTGTGAGTTCAATGCACATTTTCTCTAGAGATAAATCAGATCAAGCCCGAACTGTGCGACGTAGTGGGGAGTTTTAGTTTCCAACATGCCAATAATCTACTGAGTTAAGCGCAAGAAAACATGGTAGTTAACTACAATTACCATAATCCATTGCGTGCCTACTTGTCCGCTCCATGTGGTAGAGATGAGATGACTTGGAATTATATAATAAAGTCAACAACAACAAAAAATAATGTAATATACACTGAGTATACAAAACATTAGGAACACCTGTTCATGACATGACATGACCAGGTGAATCCAGGTGAAAGCTATGATCCCTTATTGATGTCACCTTTTAAATCTACTTCAATCAGTGTAGATGAAGGGGAGGAGACAGGTAAAGAAGGATTTTTAAGCATTGAGACATGGATTGTGTATGTGTGCCATTGAGAGTGAATTGGCAAGACAAAATATGTAAATGCCTTTAAACGGGGTATGGTAGTAGGTGCCAGGTGCACCGGTTTGAGTGTGTTACAACCTCTACATGATTGGTGTCGTCGCCCCCCCCCCCACAGGACGGTTAATCTAACATAGGCTAATGTGATTAGCATGAGGTTGTAAGTAACATGAACATTTCCCAGGACATAGACATATCTGATATTGGCAGAAAGCTTAAATTCTTGTCAATCTAACTGCACTGTCCAATTTACAGTAGCTATTACAGTGAAATACCATTATATTATATTGTTTGAGGAGAGTGCACAATTATGAACTTGAAAATGTATTATTATTATTATTAATAAACCAATTAGGCACATTTGGGCAGTCTTGATACGACATTTTGAACAGATATGCAATGGTTCATTGGATCAGCCTAAAACTTTGCAAATACACTGCTGTCATCTAGTGGCCAAAATCTAAATTGCGACTGGGCTGGAATAATACATTGTGGCCTTTTTTCTTGCATTTCAAAGATGATGGTACAAAAAATATATAATTATAGGTTTTATCTTTTGCCAGATCTAATGTGTTATATTCTCCTACATTTAATTTCACATTTCCACAAACTTCAATGTGTTTCATTTCAAATGGTTTCAAGAATATGCATATACTTGCTTCAGGTCCTGAGCTACAGGCAGTTAGATTTGGGTATGTCATTTTAGGCGAAAATTGAAAATGGGGCGGATCCTTATTAAGAGGTTTTATGAACATCAAAGCTGCTGGGTTTTTCGCACTCAAGTCTCCCATGTGTATCAATAATGGTCCACCACCCAAAGAACCTCCAGCCAACTTGACTCAACCTTGTAGAGTCCATGCCCCAACAAATTGAGGCTGTTCTGAGGGCAAAAGGGGGTGCAACTCAATATTAGGAAGATGTTCCTAATGTTTTGTACACTCAGTGAAATGGGCATCACTGTCATCATGGGACTTTTATTAATTGTTTTAGTCTGTGTTGTTACAGCATTCAACCCACATAATGCATTTAATGTGAAATATTATAATAATCGAAAACCTCAATTAATTTTTTCATAATTGAATCAAAACCGAACCAACCTCAAAAAGCACTAATCGCTCAGCACTACTGTATGCACACCAAGGTCTTCCTAATGATCACTAAAGTATTTATGGAGTCGAGAATTTGAACAGCAAATGAATTAGAGGTAATGAGCCGTTGAGATGTAGATGGCGTCTCTCCTTGGCGGTTCCATTGAAAACCATATTTCAAGGAAATATGAATATTTATCCATTATATTTGTGTGGGATGAATCTTATTACTGGGCTCTGTTCTTTATGTAATCACACTTCTTTATCTAATTGAGTGTGACAAATGAATTCACAGGACTTGCAAATGGAGATTGTTCAGAGAGGCTCCCTAGTCAAACATATTTCCTCTAAGTTCTCTCATATGGAAATCAGCATTTGAAATATGGTTATTATTTGCCTGGTATGGCTGGTTGACTTTTCATATTACCAATTTATACTGCAAATATGAATAACAATGTATGTTAATGATACTATTCAATCTCCCTATTCAATGGTGATCATAATATTTTGCCACTGATTGTATATTTTACAGTTTTCTACTGGATAGGCCAGCCTTTGGTACACCGCAAACTTGTGACTATTTCATCATTGTGAAAAGCCAAATCCATGACTATTTTATACTCAAGGATGTACTTGTAAGGATGGGAATTGAATTGGATTCATACTTTTCCTGCTGCACAAATTACTGTCCCATCTCTCTTTTCAATATTGATTTGTCAATTTTCCCACACAAACCCATCGTTGTTGTAGTCTTCCACTGGCTAGCACAGCCTTGGGGTTGAATTGTGCACCCTAAACTCATGGCCATCTGAAAAGTTATGTTTCACACACACAACCAGGCTTAAAAAACCAAAAAGAGTATATCCATGAACATGCAGCCCACACAAAACATGTTGTTCTTGACACTGTACTCAACCAAATACGGTACATAACTCAACATGTTTAGAAGAGACAAATATGAGTGATTGGACAGTGATTGGAACCGCGACAATCAGCTAGGTTATGGGGCGCAGAAAATGGGGAGGCAACTAAAATGTGTGCATGACGTAAGTCAGGAAATGTCTTATCTTACACCCACCCCCCCCTCCCCGCTATTTTCTCTCTCTCAACAGGAGCCTCGCGCCAACCCTCTCCTGTCCGATACGATGACACCAGAAGAGGTAACTGATCTCATTCAGGCCCACTTGTGAGGTCCCAAGAAGTTTACATCCCCTGATGCAATACCAAATGATTAGAGCAGGCTGCCTTGTACATTTTCAAACACTTTTGTCTGGCCTAATATGTTGAAACCCATAAGAAGGTTAAAAGGTGTCAACAACCCTAAATCTCTTATGGAGGCAGTTGACGTTGAAGGTTGCGCTTTAGAGTGTATATAGCCAATTACAGTGTTGTGTTTCTTCACCTTGTGTCTTATTGGCTGGTGCAGATCAAAGAATGGGAGGAGGCTGAGATGGACAAGCCAATGGAAATTGATCAGATCCGAATAGATCCTTCCCCTTTTCAGCTGGTGGAGAGGACCTCACTGCACAAGGTTGGTTTCAAGTGCTGCCAACTCATACCAATTTGGAGATGCAGTATCTGACATCATGTCTAGACACAACTGAAATACAACCGATAGTAGATTTGCTCAGAACAGAAGCCATAGCAGAATGCTGAACCTAAAGCAGTTAGGAGTGGGGTCTAATTCTACGTCTGACCTTTTATGCCTGTCCCAGACACACACACTCTTCTCATTACTGGGCCTGAGTCATGCCTATGTCACCAGTATCGGAAAACTGGTGGGTGTTGTGGCACTTAAAGAGGTAAGGAAATGTCATCTTCTAATTTTCACTTTCTTGTATCGCTCTTTCTTTCTATTTTACTGTTTTTACATTCTCTTTTGCTTGTGACTGAACCTTGCAATTTAGTAAGGGTTGAGTCGTTATTGCCTTTTGAGTCTTACTTATCATGCTATTTTTATGTAATTCAATGTTGTGTTCTTGTGTGTTCCCTCTCTTTCCCTATCCCCACTACCCTATTCTCCCCCAGCTCCAGAAGGCCATAGAAGCCTCTACGCATAGCGGGGTCCGGCTACGCACCCCCCTGGCCAGCTTCCGCAACATCAGACAGAAGTCATCCAAGCCCCAGACAACCTCAGCCCCCACCGCACCCTCCTCCCCTCTCTCCCCCGCTCCCGTCGTCCCCCACGCCCCTGCACCGCCACCTCCCCCGACACAGGAGGAGGAAGAGATGGCGGTGTGGATCGAGGGCACGAGGCGGGAGGTAGCAGAGGTGAACAGCAGTAGTAGCAGCAGCAGCAGCGGAACAGGGAGCAGCAGTAGCAACGGTAGCCCTTCGCTACCCCACTCGTTGCCCCTCCCCCTCACTGTCGCCCTCTCCATCCCGCTTGCTGCCTCCTCCACCCCCCTCCCCGCCCTCCGGGCTGCCACAGAGCAGCAAGTGGAGGAGGAGGAGAGTGATGATGAGGAGCCCATCTAGCCTTTTAGATCAGTGCTGGTTTTTTATAACGTTTTTTTTTTAATATGGTGTGAATTTCTCTTTTAGTCTTTCTCTATCCCTTTATTTTCTCTCTCTCACTATCGAGCCTTCCCTCCGTCTTTCCTCTCTCGGTGAATGATGTCTGAATCCACGAGGAGAAATAATCTGGGCTCCATAGTAGTACTTGACTTTTTAAAGATCATTGGTTGAATTTTTTTTTTTTAAATGTAACCTTTATTTAACCTACCTTTATTTAAACAGGAGACAGTGGCTACCGGTGGTGTTTCAATAGCTAAAAATTCAACAAGGCCCACCTTGTGAGGGAGTTCTATGATCACCATACTGGGTTGATAGATGACAGTGTTAAATCAGACTGACGACAGCCAACTCAGATGTATTGATGCTAGAGATTTTTTACTTACTAATGCTATGGCTACAAACGGACAGCCACCATCCATCCCCCTTTGTAATTTAGATGAATCGCTCACTTGATGATAACACAAAACAAACACATGCTGAATGATTTTATGATGGTGATTTTTCCTACCCCCCCCCAACAAAAACTGGGGAGTGTTCTTTAGGCACTAGATGGAGGAAAATGGACTGAAACAGGAGGGACTACCTCAGCAAATAAGAAATGCTGATATTTGTTTTACGTTGCGAAACATCGTAAAATGTTACTCTTTGCATGCCCTAATGAACAAAACCCGATGTTCTTGTGACACCACTGAGCACAGAAGAAAAAAGACACGGTTATGATACAGGGTTTTATGTGAAAAGTAGTTGAATTATGAATGAACCTCTTTCTCTCTGGCTCTTTCTCTCTGGCTCTTTCTCGCTCTACTTCAAACAGTTTCTCAGGTTGCTCCCTATGTCTTTAAACCTGCAGATTTTGGACAGAGGAATCTTTGCTGTCTGTTAAATGAAAAGGATTGCTATTATATTTTGTCAATCTGTTTTTTAATGTCTGAATGTACAGTATGTATGTTTATCTGTCTTTAGTCGTGTATTTATTTATCTTTTGTAGAGACGATTTTTCTCTGAATGTATAAAACGATGACTAATGTAGTTAATAAAAGGTTAGAAACTTATCTGCCAAATGATTTATTGTTGTGATTATTCAATGCATATGGATTTAGAACAAACCAACTAATACAACTATTATAACAAAAGTTAATGCTACTTACATTAAATGAACATAGGCTTTTTGAATAAACTAAGCAACATGCCTGTTAACTTAAAGCAATAGAGGCATCTTTGTCATTTTGATGAATTGATGAACAAATTAGTGGTTCCCAGCTCCACTCCCACACTTTCTGTCTCTCCCTTCTATTGTAATCAACGTTACAGGCAGTAAAACAATGTCCTCCAACAGAACAATTAGTCAGTTATAAAGAAACAGACAGAGGGTAGTGAAGCCTACAGTAAGACGCCAGTAACGAAACCAGAAAAGCCATATTGTTTACAGGACTGTAATGCTCCAGATTTCATAGCATTGTGGGCGAAACTAATGGATTCCAAAATTCTATGAATAAATGTTGTTCCCTTTTTAATACTTTTCAGCTATGTCAGAATTAATGGGATATTTGAGTTGTCCTTAATCCATGGTGGATGTGAGTGACCCAGTATACTCTAAATCCTAACCCAGCTGACAAGCATACAGCATTGAATTGAGAATGTCTAATAAATTACAATTAAATTATTGAATTTGAAGTAGTAAACAGGATACAGAATTGCAATTAAAAAAGTAATTCAAGGAAATATAATTGAATTCAGTGAAATTCAAATGTCTCTTCTATATTTGGTGTAGTCTATACAAAAATACATTGTGTACATAACATCAATCATGAAAATAGATTTGGTTATTCTAAGCACTAAGGTTAAAAGAGTATTTTTATTTAACATTTCTTTAACTAGGCAAGTCAGTTAAACAATGACGGCCAAACCCTAACGACGCTGGGCCAATTGTGCGCCGCCCTATGGGACTCCCAATCACGGCAGGTTGTGATACAGCCTGGAATCGAACCAGGGTCTGTAGGGACCCTCTAGCACTGAGATGCAGTGCTGCACCACACTTTTCCAGAGAAAGTGATATATTCTTTGGTATCTGTAAGTGTGACCTGTCAGACTCAATGAAACTCATGTTTATGATTGAGTGGAATTTATTTGAATTACACTGAATGAAATTCTACCTCCTGTCACTCAAACTCAAGTTCAAATTCTACATCCTGTGGGATGTGGCCAATTCAAATAGAATTTAAACTCATGAGTTGAATGGGAGTCAAAATTGAGCCCAACCCTGGCATGCAGTGGCCAAAAAGCATCCCACCAGAGCTTTAAATGGTATATGTGACCAACCACCTCGATTCGGTCTAATGTAGCAACATTTGAAATTGTGTTTTTTACATTGGATAAAAGTAGAGACTCAGAGCTACAAAATGGTATATCATATGCTCATATGCTGTTGAGGAACAATGGGGAAATAATTCTGCTTTGAAAGTTGATAAACTTGTAACCCCACTTTTGAGAAAATGGACCTTGAATGTCTGGTACACCTACTGGAGAGCTATTCTTTATCTACAACTATTCAGCATCATTCACACCATCTTAAGCCTTAGTCCCACCCATCTCTTTAAGGATTCATATGTGAGGCACGTAGCTAACTTGATGGGTCATGTAATCATCTGGCGAATTGGAGTCTTGTTTAGACATGTAGCTAGCTAGCTAAACAATAAAAACAGATTGTCATAGCTAGCTACCATGCATGAAATGCTGTAGTATGAATCTGTAGGTAGCTAAATGTCACGACTTCCGCCGAAGTCGGCTCCTCTCCTTGTTCAGGCGGCGTTCGGAGGTCGACATTTGGAACGTTTGGGGGTCTCGATCAGCCTTACTTCGGGTTTCCACCCCGAGAGTAATGGGCAGGTGGAGAGAGTAAACTAAGATGTGGGCAGGTTTCTGCGATCCTATTGCCAGGACCGGCCGGGGGAGTGGGCGGCGTTCATGTCCTGGGCAGAGATGGCGCAGAACTCGCTCCGCCACTCCTCCACTAACCTCTTCCCCTTTCAGTGTGTATTGGGGTACCAGCCGGTTCTGGCACGGTGGCATCGGAGTCAGACTGAGGCTCCTGCGGTGGACGAGTGGTTCAGACGCGCGGAGGAGACCCGCTCAAAAGACCAGCGCGGACCGTCACCGCAGTGAGGCCCCGGTGTTCGCACCAGGGGACAGGGTCTGGCTCTCAACCCGAAACCTGCCCCTCCGCCTGCCCTGCCGGAAGCTGGGCCCGCGGTTTGTGGGGCCATTCAAAGTCCTGAAGAGAGTGAACGAGGTATGTTACAGGTTACAGCTTCACCTCGATTACCGTATTAACCCCTCGTCCCATGTGTCCCTCCTCAGGCCGGTGGTGGCTGGTCCGCTCCAGAAGTCTGAGGTACGGGAGGTCCCTCCGCCCCCTCTGGACATCGAGGGGGCCCCGGCGTACTCCGTCCGTTCCATCCTGGATTCAAGGCGTCGGGCGGGGGGCCTTCAGTACCTCGTGGAGTGAGAGGGGTATGGTCCGGAGGAGAGGTGCTGTGTTCCGGTGGCTGATGTATTAGACCCTGAACTACTGCGTGAGTTCCGCCGTCGCCGGCCGGATCGCCCTGCGCCTCGCCCTCCGGGTCATCCTCGAGGCTGGTATCGACGCACCGCTAGAGCCACGCGTCGGAGGGGAGGGGTACTGTCACGACTTCCGCTGAAGTCGGCTCCTCTCCTTGTTCGTTCGGCGGTCGGCGTCACCGGCTTTCTAGCCAACGCTGCTCCATTTTTCATGTATCCATTTGTTTTGTCTTGTTCCCTGCACACCTGGTTTTCATTCCCCAATCAATTCATATGTATTTATTCTTCTGTTCCTCATCATGTCTTTGTGTAGGATTGTTTTGTGTTACGTGTATTTTTATATTGTGGATATTGTTACGTGCATTATTTTTTGTCTATGTTCCGTGTTTTGGGCACATTTTATATTACTTTGTGCTGTCATTTTGACCGGAATAAAAAGTGCGCCTGTTCACTACACTCTGCTCTCCTGCACCTGACTTCGCCTCCAATACACAATCCTAACACTAAAGTTAACCAACTAAGTTCAATGTCAGCAAGCTAGCTAACATTAGGCTATAACTAGCAATACAAATGACTTTCTGAGATACTAATAATATTACTACACAGATCATACAAGTAACGTTAGCTAGTGAGCCAGCAAGCTAATGTTCGCTAGCTAGCTAACCATACACTTAACTTGCAATGAAAACAACTTTGACTAAATTTGAAACTTATAATATCAGAAAATGTAGCTTAATATCTGAAAATGTAACTAGACTCTTAACCCTTTACATGGATGAAAGCTTCATGGCAGACTGGAACCCCTTTAACTAAGTAAGAAATCCTGTGTCGTTTCCGTTTTGTTTGTACAGCTTGTTTGGCCCGTTGTGTCAAGTCAGTCCGGTTCACACTGACCGTGTGCAGAAAGTAGTCCATCACAACTTTTTCCCACTGATCTTTGTCGATAGCGCCTGCTAAATTCAGGTCAGCAATGTTGTTGAGAGCAGTAGCAACAGTTTTGCAGTTCTCCATGGCTAACATATCTTTCAAAAAAGTTGTGGTAGCAAGGACTATCTACACATACTAAGCAGCTCATGTTATAAACAGAAGCGTGCTACATGACAGACCAATCCGAACTCATCTCTCGGCATGTCCAGCCTATTCATTATCTTAGCCAATCAAGGCTAGCGGGAAGGTTCTTGCCTTTTTCTGTTAATTAACCAACTAGACTTGTAATTTCACAATTAAATTCATATTTACAGATGGTATAACAAGTTTGTTATTAAAGCACATGAAAGTTCACATGTTCCAGAAGGCATTTCTGCCCAAAAACGCATTTTGATGAACAAAAAAATATATGTTAAAATCCCTCTCTTGTGAAGTAGTGATGTGCGACATACGCCCAGCTTCCTGAAACAGTCACAAATTATCCATCATTTTTGTGCGAGTGTGTAATCTCGGAAACCAATAAGTAAAATCTTGTGTAAGATACTCAATGAAGTTCTGGGGGGGAAATATACTACAACAAGGGGAGGAAGCTCCACCCCCCTCTCTCTGCAAGTTTCAGACAAGTCTATGGGCCAAATATCCCCTCCCCTTCTGAAATATATATCACATTTTTGGGGGAGGGTCATTTAGCAGACACTCTTATCCAGAGCAGCTTACAGTGGTGACTGCATACACTTGAGTAGTTTTCCATACTCGTCCTCTGTGGGAATCAAACCCACAACCCTGGTGTTGCAAGAGCCATGCGTTACTGAGTCACACAGGAGCTTTGTCCAAAATGATCAGTGACAGAAATCTGGACAAAGCTGCTTGTTGGTCACATCCCACAGTCTGTTGAAAGACGTTACGGTACCATTTATGTTACGTGCGTCTGAGATTAGTTTGTGTGTAAAACTATTGAACACCACACACAATACCACTGCTGACAAGAATATGTTTTTCGAGAATATATATATATTTTTGCATACATACATAAATACATACAAACTGTACATACATACATTCATACATTTGAACACTCTCACATACACATACATGCAAGCACACGCACACACACAGATACACACACTGATAAATATTACTTTATTTCTTTTTTTGTTTTTATAAAAAATCATAATTACACTACCAGTCAAAAGTTTTAGAACACCTACTCATTCAAGGGTTTTTGTTTATTTGCACTGTCTTCTACATTGTAGAATAATAATGAACACATCAAAACTACGAAATAACACATGGAATCATGTAGGTACCACCAAAGAGTTAAACAAATCAAATATATTTTATATTTGAGATTCTTCAAAGTAGCCACCCTTTGCCTTGATGACAGCTTTGCTCACTCTTGGCATTCTCTCAACTAGCTTCACCTGGAATGCTTTTCCAACAGTCTTGAAGGAGTTCCCACATTTAATGAGCACTTATTGGCTGCTTTTCCTTCACTCTGCGGTCCAACTCATCCCAAACCATCTCAAGTTGCTTGAGGTCGGGATTGTGGATGCCAGGTCATCTGATGCAGCACTCCATCACTCTCCTTCTTGGACAAATAGCCCTTACACAGCCTGGAGGTGTGTTCGGTCATAGTCTTGTTGAAAACCAAATGATAGTCCCACTAAGCCCAAACAGATGGGATGGCGTATCACTGCAGAATGCTGTGGTAGCCATGCTGGTTAAGTGTGCCTTGAATTCTAAATAAATCACAGACAGTGTCACCAGCAAAGCACCCCCACACCATAACACCTCCTCCTCATGCTTTACGGTGGGAAATACGCATGTGGAGATCATCCGTTCATCCACACCGTGTCTCACAAATACGCGCCGGTTGGAACCAGAAATCGAAAACTTGGACTCCAGACAAAGGAAAGATTTCCACCGGTCTAATGTCCTTTGCTTGTGTTTCTTGGCCCAGGTCTCTTCTTCTTATTGGTGTCCTTTAATAGTGGTTTCTTTGCAGCAATTCGACCACAAAGGCCAGATTCACACAGTCTCCTCTGAACAGTTGATGTTGAGATTTGTCAGTTTCTTGAACTCTGTGAAGCATTTATTTGGGCAGCAATTTCTGAGGCTGGTAACTTTAATGAACTTATCCTGTGCAGCAGAGGTAACTCTGGGTCTTCCATTCCTGTGATGGTCCTCATGACAGCCAGTTTCATCATAGCGCTTGATTGTTTTTGCGACTGCACTTGAATAAACTTTCAAAGTTCTTGAAATGTTCCGTATTGCCTGACCTTCCTGTCTTAATGACGGACTGTCGTTTCTCTTTGCTTATTTGAGCGGCTCTTGCCATAATATGGACTTGGTATTTTACCAAATAGGGCTGTCTTCTGTATACCCCCCGTAACTTGTCACAACACAACTGATTGGCTCAAACGCATTAAGAAGGAAAAAAATTCCACAAATGTACTTTTAAGAAGGCCCACCTGTTAATTGAAATGCATTCCAGGTGACTACCTCATGAAGCTCGTTGAGAGACTGCCAAGAGTGTTCAAAGCTGTCATCAAGGCAAAGGGTGGCTACTTTGAAGAATCTCAAATATAAAATATATTTTGATTTGTTTAACACTTGTTTGGTTACTAAATGATTCCATACGTGTTATTTCATAGTTTTGATGTCTTCACTATTATTCTACAATGTAGAAAATAGTCAATATAAAGAAAAACCCTTGAATGAGTAGGTGTTCTAAAACTTTTGACCGGTAGTGTATATATTATTACTTTGTATACGGTTTACTATTAATGTTAAATTACTTTCAAAAGCATGCACTTTCTTTTGGTTGTCTTGTGATTCTCTGTAATGTCCTTTATCTTTCTCTATACTCCATTCTTTCAATTCTAATTAATTAGTTCAATATTACTGCAAAACAAGACCTCACGTTTCTGCAAAATGACAGATTTGTCTTGAAAGTTCCCTTTTTTATCATTGTCGTATCCAATACTTTCTCCTCCAGGAAAAGTCGTTGTGTTTTTTCTCAGTCCCAGAGTGGGTAAATAGCTGGAAGTGGGGTAGGATAGCTTGATTGGTGGATTATGGATAAGTATATCCTGTTTGTCACTCTTTCGGACTATCCCCCTTAATTGGTCGCCACGGCAACAATAGACCCCTTGGCCACCTCTTCGTCCTTCTCCTCCAACGATTGGACAATGCAGGGTGTGACCACAAAGGGTATGCGTTCTGCCGTTGGTTCTGGGCGTGCTAGTTGTGGACTGGTGCCTCCAATCGGGGTGGCGTCTTCTCTAAGCGGGGACGGGGTCAAAGTTGGTTCTAAGGTTAACGTAACCTCATCGTCCTATGAAAACAGTAAATGGAGGGTTTACTGACTATACTGTACTTACCAAACTGTGAGGATCAGTCAAGAGGAACTACCTGTGGGTACATCATAAATCCATAACTCATGTATTACCCTTGAACGACATCTTGTGGCTGGAGGACTTTGAAGTAAAACACTTGTAGTAGCCAGGACAAATATAAAATCATTCAATAGTTTTATCTGATAAAGTAGAATCCTGTTCAAATCTAATGTTAAATGTACCATTTATATTGCTAAAATATATATTTTTAAATACTATTGCTGCTTCCTGTTGGCATGGCTTTTTGATATATGGCCGAGTGTCAAAATACTAAATTCACCAAACTGAGGTAAAAAGGATGTGTATTTCCTGGAATTCTTGTGTGGTTAAAACGTTAGTCTTTGTAATGTAGCAACACGTTCTGTCCACCATAGGGAACTTAGCGTAATACAGTGGCTTGCAAAAGTATTCACCCCCTTGGCAGTTTTCCTATTTTGTTGCATTCCAACCTGGAATTAAAATTGATTTTGGGGGGGTTTGTATAATTTGATTTACACAACATGCCTACCACTTTGAAGATGCAAAATATTTTTTATTGTGAAACAAACAAGAAATAGGACAAAAAAAGAAAACTTGAGCGCGCATAACTATTCACCCCACCCCACCTTTTGCAGCAATTACAGCTGCAAGTCTCTTGGGATATGTCTCTGTAAGCTTGGCACATCTGGCCACTTGGATTTTTGCCCATTCTTCAAGGCAAAACTGCTCCAGCTCCTTCAAATTGGATGGGTTCCTGCTGGTGTACAGCAATCTTTAAGTCATACCACAGATTCTCAATTGGATTGAGGTCTGGGCTTTGACTAGGCCATTCCAGCACATTTAAATGTTTCCACTTAAACCACTTGAGTGTTGCTTTAGCAGTATGCCATTGTGCTGCTGGAAGGTGAACCGCAGTCCCAGTCTCAAATCTCTGGAAGACTGAAACAGGTTTCCCTCAAGAATCTCCCTGTATTTAGCGCCATCCATCATTTCTTCAATTCTGACCAGTTTCCCAGTCACTGCCAATGAAAAACATCCCCACAGCATGATGCTGCAACCACCATGCTTCACTGTGGGGATGGGGTTCTCGGGGTGATGCGAGGTGTTGGGTTTGCGCCAGACATAGCATTTTCCTTGATGGCCAAAAAGCTAAATCTTTGTCTCACCTTCTTCCATATGTTTGGGGAGTCTCCCACATGCCTTTTGGCAAACACCAAACGTGTTTGCTTCTTTTTTTCTTTAAGCAATGGCTTTTTTTCTGGACACTCGTTCGTAAAGCCCAGCTCTGTGGACTGTAAGGGCTTCAAGTGTTTCTATGGACAGATACTCCAATCTCCGCTGTGGAGCTTTGCAGCTCCTTCAGGGTTATCTTTGGTCTCTTTGTTGCCTCTCTGGTCTGTGAGTTTTTGTGGGCTGCCCTCTCTTCGCAGGTTTGCTGTGGTGCCATATTCTTATTTTTTTTTATAATGGATTTAATGGTGCTCCGTGGGATCTTCAAAGTTTCAGATATTTTTTATAACCCAACCCTGATCTGTACTTCTCCACAACTTTGTCCCTGACCTGTTTGGAGAGCTCCTTCGTCTTCACGGTGCCACTTGCTTGGTGGTGTTGCAGACTCTGGGGCCTTTCAGAACATGTGTATATATACTGAGATCATGTGACAGATCATGCAACACTTTGATTGCACACAACTGAACTTTATTTAACTAATTATGTCACTTCTGAAGGTAATTGGTTGCACCAGATCTTATTTAGTGGCTTCATAGCAAAGGGGGTGAATACATATGCACACACCACTTTTCAGTTTTTTCATTTGTAGATTTTTCTTTTTTACATGTTACTTTTTTCATTTCACTTCACCAATTTGGACTATTTTGTGCATGTCCATTACATAAAATACAAATACAAATCTATTTAAATTACAGGTTGTAATGCAACAAAATAGTAAAAACGCCAAGGGGGATGAATACTTTTGCAAGGCACTGTATAACATCATTACATATGTCAAAGTAATTCAATATTTTAATACATTATGATAATAAATGTACCACACTCACACCTTTTTACAACAATGACATCTATTTCTTCCTACTTTAACCATGCATACTTGTAAGGCCTGCTGTTAATATTGACTATGCTTAGTACCATTAGGCATCAATGCGTATGATAATATTGATGATATCTAAAACATTACAAAAACCATTAGTCTTAAAATCAACATATTTTCTTCAACCACATGGCTCACCTTAGTCTCCTCCTCTTCCTGTTGCTCTGGAATGCATTCGCTCTCCTCCTCTGGCTCCTCCCCCAAGGTCTCGACCACACCAACAACCATGTCAGCCATTGGCCCGCTCATGTGTCCGACAATCTCCACCTGCGCAGAGCCCCATAGGTCAGCCAGGCGAGGGTGAGTGGGCAGGCCTAGACTGTGGATGGTGCTGTTGGGTGTGGCTTGGAGGGAGTGGTTTGCACTGTGTAGTCTGTGTTCCATTGCCTGTAGATAGGGAACACAGTTCATTCACATTTTTTTCATGACACAAAAAATAACATAATCAAGAAACCTCCCCATGACCCGATAGTACGATTCCATCTTAGTCCTGTATTGACGCTTTGCCTGTTTGATGGTTCAGATTTGCCAAACTGAGGGCGAAGGCGAGCTTTGTATGCGTCTATGTGTGTGAAGTAAAGGTGGTCCAGGGTATTTTTTCCCTCTGGTTGCACATTTAACATGCTGATAGAAATGTACTACCCTTTACACCGCTGCTACTCTCTGTTGTTATCATCTATGCATAGTCACTTTAATAACTCTACCTACATGACATATTATCTCAATTACCTCAGCTAACCGATGCCCCTGCACATTGACTCTCTACCGGTACACCCCTGTATATAGTCTCGCTATTGTTATTTTACTGCTGCTCTTTAATTACTTGTTACTTTTATTTCTTGTTCTTATTCGTATTTTCATTTTTCATTTTTTAAACTGCATTGTTGGTTAGGGGCACGTAAGTAAGAATTTCACTGTAAGGATCACCTGTTGTATTTGCCGCATGTGACTAATAACATTTTATTTTATTTTATTTGACCTTGTTTTGTTCAGTTTCCAGTTGTCTTGAAAGCACAATAAATCCAGAGAATGCCAGACTTTCTAAACAAAGTTTGATGACAAAATTTGGCCACGAAAGACTGCTGCACCACGTTCCTGTTCAAGTGAGCACAGCACAACAAGGTGAGTCCAAAAATGTATTGTATGCTGCTGCATAAATTATGTAATATGCCAGGGAGATATGTATACTATAGCTAAGAAAGTAATACTAAGTGTATGTTGTGTGGTAAGCTTTTTAGTAGCCCACGTGCCTCACCCTAATAACTTGATCCGTTTTCCCCTCATAACGTAGCCTATTGTTCTGACTTGGTGGTGCACATGTAGCCTATAGCCTCTTTTAGAGAAATGTCATCATCAAATATTGTAAGAGCTTTCATTGTCTGCTTATATGCCCCCTTTATTTATTCTACGGTTCTGACTTGGTGTACAGGGAGAATACTGTAAGAACGGCTCATGTTCTGAATTCTGTCACTGTACATTTCAAAATTGCTGAACAAATAGTTATATTGACTACGTCCGTCGTGGCTCGCTCATTAATGTCTTAGTCGAAATTACGGATTGCCTCTTATCCGCTCGTCATCCCCTTATGCCATCGTTTGTACGTCTCAATTGTCAGTAGAAACCACATTTGTTTAAGCTATGTTTTTTTTAGAGGCCGTAAATGAGGCTGAATGAACTGTTTCGCTACGAGACAAGGCTCCGCTGAAAGCCAGGTGTAGCAGTTGTAAGGTGTTGGGACTCTGCTGTTGGGACAGCTTTGTGTAGGCCATAATAGTTTATGGGCACCGTTTGTCACCATTATAGTCCAATTAATGTATTGTTCAGTGTTGTGTAGTGGCTTTGCTGGCATGCATCTAATTATATTTATTTGAGTTTGCCCCACCAAGATTTACATGTTAAAATCACAACTGATAATAACACTAGTGTCTCAGCAAACTGCTAACATACTACTGTCTTACAATGGTTGTCAGTTAGACAGTTCCATGCTGTACTGTATTTGTATTTCATTAGGATCCCCATTAGCTGTTGCAAAAGCAGCAGCTACTCTTCCTGGGGTCCACACAAAACATGAAACATAATACAGAATGACATAATACAGAACATCAATAGACAAGAACAGCTCAAGGACACTGAAACACTAAGTCCACCAGGTGACAGTGATCTATGAGGCAGTCCAGTCCAGTCTGTCTCACCTGTTGCTGTTGATAGAGCATTAGCTGCTGGTGCTGGTACAGCTGGATCTGCTGCAACTGCTGGAGCTGCAGCTGGCTCTGCTGCTGCAGGGTGAGCTGTTGGGGCTGCTGCTGCTGGATGCAGCCCCCCACATTGTCCACCTCACCGTAGCCCTCACCGGGCGTCCCTCCTCCACCACCTGCCATGACGTAGGCGGCCGGCGAGGCCACGCCCGAGGGATCGTTGCTAATTGGCTCCCAGGCGTCGGAGGAGGAAAGGCAGTAGAGGCCCTGGGCTACGTAGGTGTTGGGCCATACGTCGGCTGAGGAGTGATGCATCGCCTGGTCTGTTGTGTTAGGAAGGGATGAAGGGAGAAGTATATGTTTACATTTTGGATTACATAAAAGATATACACTGAGTGTACAAAACGTTAAGGACATCTGCTCTTTCCATGACATAGACTGACCATGTGAATCCAGGTGAAAGCTATGATCCCTTTTTGATGTCAGTTGTTATATCCGCTTCAATCAGTGTAGATGAAGGGGAGGAGACAGGTTAAAGAAGAATTTTTAAGCCTTAAAACAATTGAGACATGGATTGTGTATGTGTTCCATTCAGAGGCTGAATGGGCAAGACGAAAGATTTAATTGCTTTGGAACGAGGGCATTTTAGTAGGTGCCAGGTGCACCGGTTCGAGTATGTCAAGAACTGCAACGCTGCTGGGTTTTTCACACTCAACAGTTTCCGTGTGTATCAAGAATGGTCCACCACCCAAAGGCCATCCAGTCAGCTTAACACAACTGTGGGACACATTGGAGGCAACATTGGCCAGAATCCATGTTGACACCTTGTAGAGTCCATGCCCTGATGAATTGAGGCTGTTCTGAGGGCAAGAGGGGAGCAACTCAATATTAGGAAGGTGTTTTGTCTTGTATACTCAGTGTGTACTGTAATCTCAGAGCACAAAGCAAAGATCTTTGATGCATCACAGAGTTCATTTTTATTTTATTTAACCCTTATTTTACCTTTACAGCAAAGGCCCTTGAAGCAGCAGTATCACCAGGTATCAGAAGATATTTACAGCAGTATCACCATTTCAACAAGAAATACACTGGCAACTTACCTAAAGCTCAACATATCTAAAGGTGAAAATTAAAGCTCGCTTGACGATGAGCAAACCGTGCCTTAGTTATTACAATGTCTATACCAAGCAGATTTTATTTGGTCTCTGACTTGATAATAGCAGAGAATAGGCCCGTATGGTGCTGTTAATGAGAGCAAGGCTAAGTCCTTGTGTTAACCTACAAGCTCCCGTGGGGGTTTTCTGTTACAACACAACACCACCCAACCAAACACCCAGGGCCACAGCGGCCATTTTGAGTTTCTCCGCAACATTTCTTCATACAGCCCTGATGCACCTCTAGCCGGCCTGTCAAACGAAGTGGAAAGGACATCAATCAAACCGGAGTAAATAAGCTCAATCAAAGTGGCTGGAAGCCTTCGACAGTGAAATATGGAGCAGCGCAGTCCAGTACAGAGTGGATGTGGAGCTCACAAGTCAATTACGACCCCTCTTCCCCTCTTCAACTAAATAAGAGCTAAGTTATGTGGTTTTGCATTTGGAACTAAAATTGTTGTTTGAAAGTATATGCTTAATTTAGTATACATTTGTGTTTTTATCCATTCATTAAAGCTGGAATCCATAGCGGTGAAACGGCTATGTCAAATTTTGCAATATTACAACAACAAATGTGCTACTTCAAACAATGAACACTGTCTCTTCCCCTCGGACATCGTTGCACACCATTGCACGCACGATAGAACAACAATGTATGTGGTACGATTTTTTTTTACCACGATGCTGGATGCTCATTACCTCAACAACAACAAAAAACATGAACAAATGCTCCTGGGCACGGCCAGTGTCGCTGTTGCAGATCTCAGCTTTAAATGCTATATGCTATCAAATGTTGCCTTTTCATCCTTCTCAATTTCACAATAAAGCACAATGGCATTGGATGAACAGATTCAGTGAGTGCTGTTCGTTGAGATTTAGTTTGCACTTTAAAAACAAAAAGGTCTAATAAAATGGCTGCCCTATTTGTTTGTAGTGTGTTGTGTTTGTAGTCCTGTACCTCTGCTGGTGATGCTCTCCTGGTTGGTCTCACTGAGGTGGGCCACACTGCCTTGTTTGGAGCCAGCACAAAGGCCATCTTCCTCCATAGATCTCCAGCCCAGCAAAGTAGCCTCCGATAAGGCAAATTGTGCCATTAATCCTGGGAGAAGCAAGGGAAGAGACTTTGTAAACAACGTAGAATACATGGTTCCAAATCTCATTTATTGACGTGTTGATTTGTTGAATTTTAATTGGTTCTTCTGTTCACTCTTACCTGCAGTGAAGCGGGCCTCCTTTTCTCCTTCACTGAGTTCACTGTACATTTCGCTCTCCATCCGCCTCTCCTTCTCACGTTGCGAGGTTGGGATTTTGGTGACCACAGCCCCTTCAGTCCCAATGGATGGTGTGTTCCAGCTCTGCCATTCGATCATGTGAGCCACTTTGCCCGAGGCCATGGCAGTGGGCTTAGTTACTTTATCCTTCATGGAACGGGACACGCCTAAATAAAGAATAGATGGGGGGAGAACACTGTTTCACAACACATTCAATTTGTGAATATGGCACCTCCCACAATGGATTTGGGCTCAGGAAGTGAAATGGGCTGGGAACTGTGGAAAATGCTTAATGGCTTGTGTGTTCTTTCTGGGAGGCAATGGTACAGTAGCCGAATATGAATTCGGTACAAAATGGCTTCTTCCTCTTTCATGCATGTCTCAGGAGCTATGGATGGTTGGAGATTGAAGGGGGTGTAGATGGGGCTTACAGCATTATTAGAAGCTGTCTATTTATTCGTCAAGGCTTGTTGACTTGGTCAATCTTTCAGTCGTCTGTGGTGAGCAACAAGGGTGAAATACAGAACTTATTGTGCCACATTAATATTCTGAGTCTTTACTCATCAAATTAATCAAGAAGATGGGATTCATTAGACTTTAAGCATTTCTTTGTAATTCAAATGTGAAAAAAGTTATCTTTGCTTTAAACATAATTCTCAAAAGGCCCCACTGCAAATCCTTAATTAAAGTGCAAATATCTGACGATAACAAAGGATGTATTCATTCAGAGTAAAAATCTAATTAAATCAATTGAGTGTGAACTGAATCCATTGGGCAATAGCAAATACACTGGGATGAATGAAGCCTTGCTTATTTATTTCAAGTGGAGTTAAAAAAATATTGTTCTTCTCATAAAATGCAAATGTCATTCGTAAAAGAATATTCATTATAGATTTGTATTCAATGTTATGCAAAGTTATTTTGAGAGTAAGGAAAGTGGTTTTGGGGTCTTTATTATTCCAAGGTCGATATAATCTGACTGTTAAACACAAACACGATATCAATCAAATGTACCTCAACTTCACCAGACACAACCACAACACTGTTGTATGGCTCTGTGCACAAACAAGCACAGAGTCATAAAACTGCCTTGCCACCACAATAAACAATCCCCACCACCACAAATACCACACTACAAAACACTACATTTCCCAGCATGCCTGTGGAGTTGCATTGTGGTTTCTGCACTTACTTTAAAAGTTATATATTTTTTTTAATCTGATTGGATTCCATCAATTGCCCATAACCGGCCATTGATGTGTGCATTAGGTATCAATGGGGAGGCAGGAAGTGAAACAGGAAGGGCACCCACAGGGGCGACCATGTTGGCTCCATCTCCTCTTCCTGTCTGGAGCCAACATGGGGCTGGTTTACCATCTACCAGGACAGACACACACCTGACACACCTGTCAGTGAGGACTTAGCCAGAGCACCGATCCCGTAGGCGTTGGAGTTCCTCTTCAGACGAGGCAGGATGGAGGAAGTGTCCTCCATAGAGAGCTATAGAAAGGGATGAGGGGAGGAGAGAAGAAAACAAATAATTGTGGAGGGGAAAAGGGAGAGGAAGGACCAATTGTTGTGAGGGGGTAAAACAACATTGTTGGTTGAGGATTAGATATGCGATAAAATAAAATAGGGGAATATCCTACTTAACAAATTATCAAATACAACTACCACCATATTAAGCAAAAGATACATTACATTATCCAACACATCACAAATCATATCAGCACTTTGGTTAAACCCCGCGATAGTCAGCACAGTAGTGTAGTAGTTCACTGTGCAGTCAGTGTACTGTACCTGTGGGGCCTGTGATTCATATGATTGATACATAAAGGAGCATCATGCTAGCAGTTAGCGTTAGCTACTGTAGATGAGGTAAGGTTATTACAGCTTGTTATCTCCCAGCCTGAGATACTATGTAACACAGGCAGTACAGTAGATTAGCAGCAGCGCTAAGATAGAGAGATGGGGAAAGAGGGAGGGAGGGAGGCGGGATGAGGAGAGACTGAAGGAAAAAAACATTGGCTTATCTACAGACAGAGAGAGCCAAACTACGTGGCGGAACTGAGGAAGAAGAGGACGAGGTTAGCACAGGACTTACATTGATTCCTTCCCAGGAAAACTCGGCACGCCCATGCTGAGAGAGAGAAGGGGGGAGAGGAAGAAAGCCAGGAGAGATATAGGTATGTTTGTAGAGGAGCAAGGAAAAGGGAACGCAACAGAGAGGGGATAGAATTAAAAGAAGAACACATACAACAACAACAACAACAAAACTGACAAATAAGGTGTGTAAAAGATACACAGGATGAAACCAGTAGTCGTAAAGTAGTAAAGATTTGGGTGGCGGGAGGAAGAGGAAGCGTGAGAAAGCGTCTGAGTAAAGAAGGTGGAATACAAAAAGTGCAAGAGAGATTTGGATGATGCGGGCAGGTGGACGATTGAAATACTGATCAATTGAGGATAGAATAGAGATGAGAATTCACTGTCTGTGTGTGAATAGATTTTCTCATATCAGCTTGACCATAGGCTTTGGAAACCGAAACCGAAATAGTACTGTTTATTACCATTGATGTCGGTGTTTGTGTTTGTAGTGCTTCCCTTGCAATAATAGGATACAACTCATTATTCATAGTTGAATAATATCTTATAGTATCATAACGCATCCTTATAAATAGGACAATCCATTACATAAATGGTGCCCCTTGTGAGGAAAATCCCTACATAAATGGTGCCCCGTGTGAGGTCATTCTCCTACAATACTTTGAGTCGATATTCACTTCATAAGAAGAAATTACCCTTGACCACACGCCCAAATTGGGGGAAACAAATAGTATTTTCCATTTACTCTCATTGAAAAAGAGCTAACTTCCTCGTTGATTTTTTGTTATACAGAAATAACAAAACATGCAGAAAGATAGCTTAATCAGGTCAAAAATCCAACCTACGGTTCAAAATGCTCCAACATAGGGAATTAGACCCTGCGAGAAGAGCCCTGTAGCTTCAGGCTATTCGGCGTGGGAGAGTGGGAAATTGTGGGAACCTGGTGTCCAAGTAGGCTACATGTAGCTGTGTGTGTGGAAAACATTTTTGTCACAGATAAGACATTTATCTCGTTTAGTATAGTCTGCATGTTTGTGTTGTTGGTCTTGGCTAGCTTAATGTCCGGGCCGGTGGCTAGCTAGCACTCAAGTGGCTGCTAGCGCCGTCATAAAAAGGGGCACGAGGGAAGCCCTACAATATTACATGTTTCTAAGTAGTGAGAACGCTCAGGAGCAGGTAGTGTTGAAAGTAGTATTTAGACATGTTGTGCTTTTCTTAAATGTAGTTGTGTAATTGGCTAAAACAAGCAGACAACAAGAAAACTTTGTTTGATTTTTTTTCTCTGTGAGCCAATGGAGTAACAAAGGTAACCGTGGGTTGTTTCCCCCCAAGGCAGGCGTGGCCGCGATGTTCTATCTAATACCAACCGGGAGTATACACTAGACATAAAAGTGTAGAATCTGACCCATCATCAGGCTTATCATACTCCATTGTTATGATAACAAGGAAAGGCTTGAAGTCAACTCGGACCTAGTTGCCAGGGGAAACTGCAACCTCTGTGGCCAGTTGAGTGACCCAGCTGGAGTATACCCATTGGCCATTGCGTTTTGTCAGAAAGAACAAGGCTGGCCTTGGAAGATGTTGGAGTACTGCTGCTTCTGTCTGCTTCACAAACAGCTGCCAAGGATGTGATGTCCAAGCATTGCATCAAGTGAAACAACGAACATAAACTGGCAGACAGGTAGCCTAGTGGTTAGAGCGTTGGGCCAATACCCGAAATGTTGCTGGATCGGATCCCCGAGCTGACAAGGTAAAAATCTGTTGTTCTACCCCTGAACAAGGCAGTTAACTCACTGTTCCCTGGTATGCTGTCATTGTAAATAAGAATTTGTTCTTAACTGACTTGCCTAGTAAAATAAAATAAAAACAAGACAGTGTAACAGATGCAAAATAGCATGAACACAGGATCAATACCAACTGAGGAATGAACAAAAGGAAGGGACCTATAAAGGGGAGGTAATGAGGTCCAGGTGTGAATCATAATGATGAGTCCCAGGACTGGTGGTTAGTGTTCCGGCAACGTTGAACGCCGGAGGAGAGGAGCAGAAGTAGACGTTTCTATAGGAACATGTATTGCAACAGCAAGTTCATCTTTAATAGTAATACTTACAAAACACCTCATGAGTTGTCACAGTGATTAAGCCCCATGAAGTCCAAGCTAGCCGCCCAGAGGATTTCTGCTTTACTTGGGATGGATAAAAAGAATCCCACAAAATGTTGAATTATTCACCGGAAAAAGTGACCGTGGTCAGTGCTTGCTCTTTATTTATGAGGGCTTGCGGTGTGGGGTTCGTCACTAGGAATGATTTATCATGGTTACAATGTGCATTAACAGGAAGGGCGAGCAAGAGCAGCATGGCGTCGGTGCCCTTGGAACTTCTTCTTCCTAGCAACAGGCCCAGTGATTTCTGCCAACAGGTTTCCCCCGGTGAAACACTTTTGTCTCAATCGGCCAATCAGACATCAGTGGTCTTGTTGTTGCCATCAAGCTCTGGCCAGTCCAGAGGAGTGCATACTGTCTCTCTAACCTCATGTGTTACGAGGCTGCTGGCTGCATCTACCTCAGCTCAGCTGCCACTGCTGTGTTGACAGGTTTCAGACAAATAGGTGGCCCCTGGTCCATCCATATCCATCCATCAAATCCAGAACTATATGGGGTGAACATTTTTGTTGTTGTTGCTTGTCAGACATCTAACAGAAATGGGGATGGGGGTCCCATAAAGCATATTCAAAGAGCATATTAAGTATAGTAGAATATGTAGCCTACACGCTCTATTCATGTTTAAACATCTGTGGTGGTCTTGTTGGTTGTCATTGTGTAGGGTATTTGTGTTGTTTTAAAAGACCCTGTTGTGTATTGCAGTTCAGCCTTGTAGCCTCTTTAAAGAGAGAACAACAAAACAGCAACAGCGGTAAAGGAGTGAGATGGATCGTATGCTATGTCCCTGGAGTGGGAGATTATATATAGTACATAATGGTTTGGGCTCTCGAGACCTGCTCCAGTGGCGTTTGTGACAAATTCAATATAAACCATTTCTGAGCAACATTATATCATTGCACTCTCAGTATAGGGAGCAATGTGAGCGAGACACGCTCAGTTTAACTACTCGATTTTTTTTTTAAACATGAAACTACACTTTTCCTCAATGGCCATCTTGGCTCAAGGATCCATTGGACATAAAGAAGGAATGCACTCGAGGGTAGAGCTGGAATGGTGTAAAATCCAGACAAGTGATATTTCCCTTCAGGGGGATAAAACGTACATTGAAATGTCATCCATACCTGCTCCCCATCTTTCCGTACAGGAACAGCGTCCGCTGCTAGAAAATAAACAGAGAAAAAAACAGAGAGAAAAACATGAAGCCAACCTTATGCAACCTTTACTGAGTAGGGCTGATAGCAGTGTCGGACATTTACGCTGACGTTCCCACAAAGCACTAACGTTGTATTATTATTTGCATCTGCTGTTAGCATTTTTGGGAAAACTAGTATGTCATTATTGGCCACGATCTTTAGATTCCTCTGCTGATTGTGTTCAAAAAGGTCTCGAATGACAGCTTTGTGTGGTATATAACTGCATTGTCATTAGGATGCATTTGATAGTAGGCCTACTAAATCATGCATTGAAAAACTCTTACGTTTTGATTTAGTATTAAACTATTAGTAAGACATATTATATTATTCTACCCAAAATACAGAAAATACAGTAAAGTAATATTATATTGGCACATACTGTAAATTGACACTGCATTGCGTGCCCTCTTCTCCACACAGAAATAAGCTGAAAAAAGTAATTAGTTGAGTTCAAAATCCTTAAAACACTTGTCTGTAATGTTTTATATCCTAACATCTCACTTTAATATTTTGAACAGTTAAAGTGTCATTTAAAAGGGCAACACACATAAAGGAACAGTATCCATCACAAAAGGGGAGTTCTGAATTGAAACACATCTTCATGACTATCTAAGGGCCCCGTCTGAACGTGAACCCTTTTAACACTTGGAAGTGTCCTTTCAACAAGCAACCTCCAACATAAAAGAAAGTCAAATTGAGTTCTAAGATCTGAATTGAAACACTTCTCTCTTTAACTACAGCTGAGTTGACACCCAGGGGAACCTGGAGGCCGTTTTCCTCCATCAGACATTCACACACCAGAGACGTCTACAGCTGATGGAACTCCAAGATAACCGAGGGGAAATGAGGGTGAGGAACAGGTGGTAGCACTCGAAGAAAAAACAGAAAGGAGGACATGGAGAGAAATAAACCGGAGGGTTTACTGAGATGGGGTAGAGAAAGAAAGGACAAAACTAAGAGGATGGGGCGCTCCAGTAGACCAGTATTTTAATGGTATCAGTGAATTTTATAGTATGTTATCAAGCCTGCATCTTAACCAATGGAATGAGAAGGTGGTGAATGTTTTACTGTTGGTGTTAAAAGAATCTTCACATAGATTATTTTAACACTGAATTGTGAATTGTGTCCACAGTTGATAAGCCATCATAATTTTTTTGCCACATCCCACCGCCTCATGTGTGGTGGTCCGTCCATCTGTAAAACATGCGTATAAAAAACAGGCCCAAACTCACTCATCTTAACCCCACACTTGTCTCCCTGGCCTGTCAAGAGGTCTTCAACAGCTTGGAGTAAACAGCTGTCATCTAACAGCTTGGAGTAAACTAGACAGACATACCTCTTGACCTTATAGAGAACTAAGCCTCCTCCACTTTGCTGTAGAATTTGTCTCGTTGTAGAGAATTTTCTTTCCCGCATTCGTTGTTGAACAAAAACATCCGAGTCAGATATTGAACCGTTTGAGAGGAGAGGTAAGGTCTCAACCGTCACAGGAGTCTTATGATACGGGCCAGCATCCCTGTGGAACGCTTTGGACACTTTGTAGAATCATGCCCTGACGAACTGAGGGCGGGGGTGGTATTTTATGTCCGTCCTCCATCATACAATTACAAAGGTGGGAAAAAAAAGCTTTGTTCCAACCAATTGTGTGGACTGGGGAAGGGTAGGACTATGTTTACAAAGTGGGCGAAATAGCAGGGGCTCGCCGCTCGCGCTGCACTGAGCGACTTCCGTTACGGAGCATTTATCCTACTGTGACCAACCGAGCGGAAGCCAGAAGCCGCGAGGGCCGTCAAAGCAAAAGGCGGGGGAAGGGAGCATCGTCGGACACTGATCACTCCTGACAGATCTCGTGGTTCGAAATGTTTGGGACCATCATCATCTGTCTTTTGCGATCGCTTGGGGCCGAGTGGGGCGTCTTGGTGGTGAAGCACAGTGGCTGACGTGCGCCCTGACACTGATTCAGGGCGAAGGGCAAAGCCTGACTCACCTCAGCTCCAGTACCAGCGCCAAAGGGCGTTCTAGCGGGACACCGCTACATTGTTTTGATAAAAAACTGTTGAGATATCACAAATACTGTCAACCTAATTTACAAAAGCACGGGACCCAAAATACATACCCACTGGGCACAGAAATCAACTCAACAGCTATTCCATGTTGGTTCAATGTCATTTCATTAAAATAACGTTGATGCAAACAGGGTGTTCCCAGTGGGTAACTACGAGGTAAAAAACGATTCCAAACTATTAATGGCAGAAAAATCACTGGATATAGAACAACCAGAACTACATGCTACTAATTCAAATGGTATGTCTCAGAGATGCCCACTAGCAGTCTTCCACACTAAAGGTCAGGAGCAGCTCAACCGTGACCACCTGTCAAGCAAACTACACCGACCAGTCACCTTGGCCCCATGTCCGTCGCCTTGCGAGTCGTCAGTCAACTCCCGTCATCAGCCATGCGGTGTGTGTGAGACACAGTGAGTGTACTCTGCTCAATACAGAGCATCCGTCCGTCAGTCTGTCAGCACTTTTAATGAAATCAATATTGGGGGGGGGGCATTCCTGTGTAATGCAATATCTCAAAGACACTCAATATAACTGAATAACAAACAAAACGAGTGATGCTAAATAGTGCACAACAAGCTACAGCAGGCTTCAACAGACTGGTGAGTAGTGTGTTTGTTTCTGGGTAACTGAAGGAGACCTATGTAAGAAAGTGACAGTTTCACCAATCACATGAACACACACTTTCAGTACAGATTAGAAACATAAACACTTTCAGTACAGATTAGGAACAAGAACTCCTTCAGTATATAGAAACATAAACACCTTCAGTATACAGAAACATAAACACCTTCAGTATACAGAAACATAAACACCTTCAGCATACAGAAACATAAACACCTTCAGTATACAGAAACATAAACACCTTCAGTATACAGAAACATAAACACCTTCAGTATACAGAAACATAAACACCTTCAGTACAGACTAGAAACATAAACACCTTCAGTATACAGAAACATAAACACCTTCAGTGCAGATTAGAAACATAAACACCTTCAGTATACAGAAACATAAACACCTTCAGTATACAGAAACATAAACACCTTCAGTACAGATTAAAAACAAGAACACCTTCAGTATACAGAAACATAAACACCTTCAGTACAGATTAAAAACAAGAACTCCTTCAGTATATAGAAACATAAACACCTTCAGTATACAGAAACATAAACACCTTCAGTATAGAAAAACATAAACTCCTTCAGTATATAGAAACATAAACACCTTCAGTATACAGAAACATAAACACCTTCAGTATAGAAAAACATAAACTCCTTCAGTATACAGAAACATAAACACCTTCAGTACAGATTAAAAACAAAAACTCCTTCAGTATACAGAAACATAAACACCTTCAGTATACAGAAACATAAACACCTTCAGTATACAGAAACATAAACACCTTCAGTATACAGAAACATAAACACCTTCAGTACAGATTAAAAACAAAAACTCCTTCAGTATACAGAAACATAAACACCTTCAGTATACAGAAACATAAACACCTTCAGTATACAGAAACATAAACACCTTCAGTACAGATTAAAAACAAGAACTCCTTCAGTATACAGAAACATAAACTCCTTCAGTATACAGAAACATAAACACCTTCAGTATAGATTAAAAACATAAACACCTTCAGTATACAGAAACATAAACACCTTCAGTATACAGAAACATAAACACCTTCAGTATACAGAAACATAAACACCTTCAGTATACAGAAACATAAAAACCTTCAGTATACAGAAACATAAACACCTTCAGTATACAGAAACATAAACACCTTCAGTATACAGAAACATAAAAACCTTCAGTATACAGAAACATAAACACCTTCAGTATACAGAAACATAAACACTTTCAGTATACAGAAACATAAACACCTTCAGTACACAGAAACATAAACACCTTCAGTATACAGAAACATAAACACCTTCAGTATACAGAAACATAAACACCTTCAGTATACAGAAACATAAACACTTTCAGTATACAGAAACATAAACACCTTCAGTACACAGAAACATAAACACTTTCAGTATACAGAAACATAAACACCTTCAGTATACAGAAACATAAACACCTTCAGTATACAGAAACATAAACACTTTCAGTATACAGAAACATAAACACCTTCAGTATACAGAAACATAAACACTTTCAGTATACAGAAACATAAACACCTTCAGTATACAGAAACATAAACACTTTCAGTATACAGAAACATAAACACCTTCAGTATACAGAAACATAAACACCTTCAGTATACAGAAACATAAACACCTTCAGTACAGATTAGAAACATAAACACCTTCAGTATACAGAAACATAAACACCTTCAGTATACAGAAACATAAAAACCTTCAGTATACAGAAACATAAACACTTTCAGTACAGATTAGAAACATAAACACCTTCAGTACAGATTAGAAACATAAACACCTTCAGTATACAGAAACATAAACACCTTCAGTATACAGAAACATAAACATCTTCAGTATACAGAAACATAAACACCTTCAGCATACAGAAACATAAACACCTTCAGTGTACAGAAACATAAACACCTTCAGTATACAGAAACATAAACACCTTCAGTACAGATTAGAAACATAAACACCTTCAGTATACAGAAACATAAACACCTTCAGTATACAGAAACATAAACACCTTCAGTATACAGAAACATAAACACCTTCAGTACAGATTAGAAACATAAACACCTTCAGCATACAGAAACATAAACACCTTCAGTACACAGAAACATAAACACCTTCAGTACACAGAAACATAAACACCTTCAGTATACAGAAACATAAACACCTTCAGTATACAGAAACAGAAAAACCTTCAGTATACAGAAACATAAACACTTTCAGTACAGATTAGAAACATAAACACCTTCAGTATACAGATACATAAACACCTTCAGTATACAGAAACAGAAAAACCTTCAGTATACAGAAACATAAACACTTTCAGTACAGATTAGAAACATAAACACCTTCAGTATACAGAAACATAAACACCTTCAGTATACAGAAACATAAAAACCTTCAGTATACAGAAACATAAACACCTTCCTTTATACAGAAACATAAACACCTTCAGTATACAGAAACATAAACACCTTCAGTATACAGAAACATAAACACTTTCAGTATACAGAAACATAAACACCTTCAGTATACAGAAACATAAACACCTTCAGTATACAGAAACATAAACACCTTCCTTTATACAGAAACATAAACACCTTCAGTATACAGAAACATAAACACCTTCCTTTATACAGAAACATAAACACCTTCAGTATACAGAAACATAAACACTTTCAGTATACAGAAACATAAACACCTTCAGTATACAGAAACATAAACACCTTCAGTATACAGAAACATACACACCTTCAGTATACAGAAACATAAACACCTTCAGTATACAGAAACATAAACACCTTCAGTATACAGAAACATAAACACCTTCAGTACAGATTAGAAACATAAACACCTTCAGTATACAGAAACATAAACACCTTCAGTATACAGAAACATAAACACCTTCAGTATACAGAAACATAAACACCTTCAGTATACAGAAACATAAACACCTTCAGTATACAGAAACAGAAAAACCTTCAGTATACAGAAACATAAACACTTTCAGTACAGATTAGAAACATAAACACCTTCAGTATACAGAAACATAAACACCTTCAGTATACAGAAACATAAACACCTTCAGTATACAGAAACAGAAAAACCTTCAGTATACAGAAACATAAACACCTTCAGTATACAGAAACATAAACACTTTCAGTACAGATTAGAAACATAAACACCTTCAGCATACAGAAACATAAACACCTTCAGTATACAGAAACAGAAAAACCTTCAGTATACAGAAACATAAACACTTTCAGTACAGATTAGAAACATAAACACCTTCAGTATACAGAAACATAAACACCTTCAGTATACAGAAACATAAACACCTTCAGTACAGATTAGAAACATATACACTTTCAGTATACAGAAACATAAACACCTTCAGTATACAGAAACATAAACACTTTCAGTATACAGAAACATAAACACCTTCAGTATACAGAAACATAAACACTTTCAGTATACAGAAACATAAACACCTTCAGTATACAGAAACATAAACACCTTCAGTATACAGAAACATAAACACCTTCAGTATACAGAAACATAAAAACCTTCAGTATACAGAAACATAAACACCTTCAGTATACAGAAACATAAACACCTTCAGTATACAGAAACATAAACACCTTCAGTATACAGAAACATAAACACCTTCAGTACACAGAAACATAAACACCTTCAGTATACAGAAACATAAACACCTTCAGTATACAGAAACATAAACACCTTCCTTTATACAGAAACATAAACACCTTCAGTATACAGAAACATAAACACCTTCAGTATACAGAAACATAAACACTTTCAGTATACAGAAACATAAACACCTTCAGTATACAGAAACATAAACACCTTCAGTATACAGAAACATAAACACCTTCAGTATACAGAAACATAAACACCTTCAGTACAGATTAGAAACATAAACACCTTCAGTATACAGAAACATAAACATCTTCAGTATACAGAAACATAAACACCTTCAGCATACAGAAACATAAACATCTTCAGTATACAGAAACATAAACACCTTCAGTATACAGAAACATAAACACTTTCAGTACAGATTAGAAACATAAACACCTTCAGTATACAGAAACATAAACACCTTCAGTATACAGAAACATAAACACCTTCAGTATACAGAAACATAAACACCTTCAGTATACAGAAACATAAACACCTTCAGTATACAGAAACATAAACACTTTCAGTACAGATTAGAAACATAAACACCTTCAGTATACAGAAACATACACACTTTCAGTACAGATTATAAAAATCAACACCTTCAGTATACAGAAACATAAACACCTTCAGTATACAGAAACCTAAACACCTTCAGTACAGATTAGAAAAATCAACACCTTCAGTATCCATAAGCAGACCTTGGCTTCTCTCCTGAAATATTCAAACTCATGTCTTGACATGGTCATTTCCATGATCCAGTTGGTCTATTTACTAGTAGTTTATTTTCACACTGTATAATTTACATTCTAGTAATATAAATACACAACACCTCTTCATTATACCTAATGGTACTATGAGTAGGCTTAGCTATTTCTCATTTCTGCATTACATTAGGCCTACTTTCATCATCTTATTTTTTGTTGTTGAAAAACCTACAGACCTGATCTGGTACTTCAAAATATACAGTACCTCATTATAATACACAGTGTATCTTGTATGTTGAACTATGCAGTACAACATAGAGTTTCAGCTAATTCATCAATATTTCCAATACATGATTTCACCCCTAAATGCAGGTTTCAACTCATTATTTTATTTACTGTAATGAGCCATTACGGTGTTAAAAGGGTTACTTAAAAGGGTTACAACAAACTATAAAAAATGCAAATTGCCTACATCCATTGGCTTTCAGTAATTGAACTCTGTTTGAAGAGTGAAGAGAAACCATGACATCAGCGTCCAATATTGCCACTGCCACAAATGAAGTCAATTACAGATATGTGATGGATGAAGTCCGAGGGATATTTGGAAAAGGTCACAGGAAACATGTCATGGTTACACTCAGAAAAACACTACATGGAATGAAGGGTAATTCCTCAATTTCTCTGTTGTATTTCTCATTGCTTTCACTTCCACTGACCATTTCCTTTTAAGTTTAGGTCAAAATGTAGAATCTCTCAAAAGCCATGGATATATTTATTTAATGAAATGCATTTTCGTTCATAGTTTATGTATTGTTCAATTGAACAAAAAGGGGATAACCTCTTGGCATAATCTGCCTCATAAGGCCTGTTACGAAGCGCCATAATTAAGTATGTTAACCTGCTGAGTTTTACATTGATATCCCCATCTTCCGTCGATAGAACCACAGAACAAACCAAGACAATATTGAATAACCACAGTTGGAGAACTATGTTTGCTCCTCCCAGAAAATAAGGGAGTCTAGGAATAAATACAGTCCGGTAACTGCTCATCATGAACACCAGCCGTTGTCAACATAATGGAATATAATAACTAAGTTCGGCACTCTACGCAATACACTGGGATAATACCTCTGGCAAAACAGTAGAATACAGTAGAATCAGATCATTGTGTTGTTGGCATGGCATGGTTCCTCTGGGGAATATGGTTCCTCTGAATGTTTCCCAGAGGAGCTAAAGACTGCACGGGGATGTGCTGTTGACCCATGTGTACTTTAAGCATCTCTTCTCCACTCGCATCCATCAACCTCACTCCATACCAGAAGCTATATATAGCAATATATGCTTATTATAACAAGGGAGCTCTCAGCAATGGGCTGTTGCTGTTGGATGCGAGTCAACCTACGCTCACACATGATAACAAACGGCAAATTGAATGTGATAAGATGCACTTAAATGCCCATGTCTTGTTATTGGTATCACTATAGTATTCTATAAAACACATTTTACAGCATTTCGCTGGAATCCATGACAGAGAGAGAGAGAGAAAGAGAGAGAGAGAGAGACAGACAGAGACAAAGAGAGAGAGAGATAGACAGAGAGAGAGACAGAGAGACAGAGTGAGAGAGAGAGAGACAGAGAGAGAGAGAGACAGAGAGATAGAGAGAGACAGAGAGAGACAGAGAGAGAGAGAGAGACAGAGACAGAGAGAAAGACACACAGAGAGAGAGAGAGAGAGAGATACAGAAAGAGAGACAGAGAGAGACAGAGAGAGAGCGAGACAGAGACAGAGAGAAAGACACAGAGAGAGAGAGAGAGAGAGAGAGAGAGAGAGAGAGAGAGAGAGAGAGAGAGAGACAGACAGACAGACAGAAAGAGAGACAGAGAGAGGACAGACAGAGAGAAAGACAGAGAGAGAGAGACAGAGAGAGAGAGAGAGAGAGATAGAGAGACCTGACTAAACTACTTCTTTATCAATCTTGAGTGATTTTATCTTTGTTTGAAGTGACTTTACATTGAGAGAGACCTTGTCAGAGGGAAAACTCCCTTACAGCGAACAGGGAAAACTCTAGTGTTGTTTCCTGCTCCAAATGCTACATCCACACTAACACCTTCCCTAGCTTGATTTCACACACTCATTTGTCTCTAAAACGCCAGGCTGGCTTTCATCGCCACGGTCAGAACACGTGCTACACATCCTCTACAGGCTCAATGACAATCAAAGGTCAAATTTTCATCCATCCCTTTATTTCTTTAATTCATCTCCGACCGCGAGCCTCCACGTTTGTTTTCATGAAGGAACTGACAAGGCTTGACGAAGTGTTTAATAGAAGAGGGCAATCACTCTCCATTACGTATGAATCCAAACAAAACGACACGCCACGCTTGAGTTCATCTCCGTTACACTATCTACAGTATAACACACTATATAATATCCAATCCCATCGGAGCCGGATCGATTTCAGTGAAATCCTCCACTGCCCAGGTCACAGCCAGATGGACTGTACCAGTTCCACAGACCATGAAATTCCATTCAGTCTACAGTATGCTCCATGATACTATCAGCACTGAGGCTCCTCTGAGCCATACACCTCAGAGTAGCTACGCCGGCTGTATTAACCACTGGCGGCGTTGACTTTGCTCAATTGACCTACATGTGGAGCGCATCCAGGCTCACACCTGGGTTTGCCGCGATCGGTTCTGACTCATCCCAATGCGGGTCATAGTCCAGCCGGGTTCGTGTGTGTGTGTCTCCGTTTTATACCTCCTAACCTGAAATGCACTGCTGCACACATGCTTCAATTGATTACCCGCCGGTCA